>NC_074670.1:77274119-77629119 GCF_029448725.1 Salvelinus fontinalis
AGGTAGCAAGTCATGGAGCTGCTAAACGTCAACTATGGTTATTCAAAGTGCTGAGAGAAGGTAAAATCACCATGCAGGAATACTGGAGTCTTTATTGTAGCCAGATACAGCACTAAGAACGAGAACATTTAACCTTAAGGACAATTATATATTTGATTTATTTTGAGTTGTGGATATGATCCTACTAATTTCAATATTTGAAGTCTTCGTTTTTTTTGGCAAATGTATAACTTGTTGTTATCCAGTAGAGAAAAGTGTCCGTACTATTTAAATTCCACTATCAGTCTTATGAATTTTTTTGCTTTAAAGTTGTTTACATTTAGGAGTAAAAGGTTAATGTCTGAACAGCCTACGCTGAACAGAAGACAGCGCAGAACAGAGACGAACAGTCAATATTTACGTTTGGATGAAAGTGGTGACAACCCACCAAATCCTGTTTTATACCAGTCACCACGTAACAAATCCCGTTTTATACCTGTCATCACGTAACAAATCCCGTTTTATACCTGTCACCACGTAACAAATCCCGTTTTATACCTGTCACCACGTAACAAATCCCGTTTTATACCAGTCACCACGTAACAAATCCTGTTTTTTACCTGTCACCACGTAACAAATCCCGTTTTATACCTGTCACCACGTAACAAATCCTGTTTTATACCTGTCACCACGTAACAAATCCCGTTTTATACCTGTCACCACGTAACAAATCCCGTTTTATACCTGTCACCACGTAACAAATCCCGTTTTATACCAGTCACCACGTAACAAATCCTGTTTTATACCTGTCACCACGTAACAAATCCCGTTTTATACCAGTCACCACGTAACAAATCCTGTTTTATACCTGTCACCATGTAACAAATCCTGTTTTATACCTGTCATCACGTAGCAAATCCCTGTTTTATACCTGTCACCACGTAACAAATCCCGTTTTATACCAGTCACCACGTAACAAATCCTGTTTTATACCTGTCACCACGTAACAAATCCTGTTTTATACCAGTCACCACGTAACAAATCCTGTTTTATACCTGTCATCACGTAACAAATCCCGTTTTATACCTGTCATCACGTAACAAATCCTGTTTTATACCTGTCATCACGTAACAAATCCTGTTTTATACCTGTCACCACGTAACAAATCCTGTTTTATACCTGTCACCACGTAACAAATCCCGTTTTATACCTGTCACCACGTAACAAATCCCGTTTTATACCTGTCACCACGTAACAAATCCCGTTTTATACCTGTCATCACGTAACAAATCCTGTTTTATACCTGTCATCACGTAACAAATCCAGTTTTATATCTGTCATCACGTAACAAATCCTGTTTTATACCTGTCATCACGTAACAAATCCTGTTTTATACCTGTCATCACGTAACAAATCCAGTTTTATATCTGTCATCACGTAACAAATCCTGTTTTATACCTGTCATCACGTAACAAATCCAGTTTTATACCTGTCACCACGTAACAAATCCCGTTTTATACCAGTCACCACGTAACAAATCCTGTTTTATACCTGTCACCATGTAACAAATCCTGTTTTATACCTGTCATCACGTAACAAATCCCGTTTTATACCTGTCATCACGTAACAAATCCTGTTTTATACCTGTCATCACGTAACAAATCCTGTTTTATACCTGTCACCACGTAACAAATCCTGTTTTATACCTGTCACCACGTAACAAATCCCGTTTTATACCTGTCACCACGTAACAAATCCCGTTTTATACCTGTCACCACGTAACAAATCCCGTTTTATACCTGTCATCACGTAACAAATCCTGTTTTATACCTGTCATCACGTAACAAATCCAGTTTTATATCTGTCATCACGTAACAAATCCTGTTTTATACCTGTCATCACGTAACAAATCCTGTTTTATACCTGTCATCACGTAACAAATCCAGTTTTATATCTGTTACCACGTAACAAATCCAGTTTTATACCTGTCACCACGTAACAAATCCTGTTTTATACCTGTCATCATGTGACCTTAGAGATCCTTTTTATGTCTCTATTTTGGTTTGGTCAGGGCGTGAGTTGGGGTGGGTATTCTATGTTTTGTTCTATGTTGTCCTTTTCTATGTGTTTGGCCTGGTATGGTTCCCAACCAGAGGCAGCTGTCTATCGTTGTCTCTGATTGAGAACCATACTTAGGTAGCCTGTTCCCACCTGTGTTGGTGGGTAGTTGTTTCCTGTTGTGTGTTTTTTTACCTTACAGGACTGTTTCGTGTCGTTCACTCTCTTTGTTGTTTTTTTTGTCACTCAGTGTTCAGTTTATTTGATTAAATTTAATATGAACACTTACCACGCTGCGTGTTGGTCCGATGATTCCTATTCCTCATCATCAGACGAAGAGGAGGAGCGTAACATCATGTAACAAATCCTGTTTTATTAACGCATGTTGACAAAGGCTTTATAATAATGATTTAATTATCAGTTGTTGCTCTCAAGAGAAAAGAATAATGACATGGGGGGAGAAAGGCACCACCTGTCTATTGCTGCTCTGAGGCTGTTTCTTGTCTTCAAACAATGTATTGCTTTGCTTTGGTCAAGGCATGTTAGAACAGGAGACAAACACCTCACAGCAGGCTTTCACTGTGGTGTTGTGTCACTGGGTGTTTAACGCATTGTATTGTTCAGACAGGAGCAGGCACTAGGGAAATGACTGATATGTTCACAATCTGGTCAAAGAGCTGTATTTTGTATGTACTTATACATGAGTTATTGAACTATATACCGCATTGATAAAATAAAATAAAATAAAAAAATATGTATATTTGTTCCAGGCATATGAACTAAAACTGTCCCTCTTTTCCCCTCTCTCTCTCTCTCTCTCTCTCTCTCTCTCTCTGTCTCTGTCTCTGTTTCTGTCTCTCTCTCTCAGAGCTGAGGATCCTGCTGATGACAGTGAAGATGGTTACAAGAGACACAAGTACACTACTCTTAGTGGTAGCAGTCTTTCTAAACCTAGTAGCAAGTAACGAGTACCACAATTGGCACTTGGGAAAGGAGCTTGGAAAGGACAGCTCTCCCGTGAGGTTCACCCATCATCTCTACAATGCCACCATTAATGAGAACTCAGCCCCCAGGACTGCTGTGGAGAGTCCCATCAAGATGGGCATCGTAGTGACCGATCCTTTATGGGACATCAAGTTCAAACTCGTCTCTGGAGACGACGACGGCCTATTCAAAGCGGAGGAGGTCAGAGTAGGGGATTTCTGCATTCTGCGAATCAAAACTCGAAGCAGTAATTCTGCATCACTAAACAGGGAAGTAAGAGACAGTTATACTCTCACCATTGAAGCCACTGAAATCACGTACGACTTCCAGGCCAGGACCAAGGTATTGGTTCAGGTGCTTGATACCAATGACCTGAAACCACTCTTCTACCCAGCCTCGTACAACGTGGTCATCAGGGAAGACGCTCCGTTGAAGTCCAGCGTGGTCAGGGTCAGTGCGACGGACGCGGATATTGGCTGTAACGCTGAGTTCTATTACTCCTTTACGAGTAGAGCCCATCCGTTCGCCGTTGATCCTTTCTCAGGCGCCATCAGCCTCGTCAAGAGACTGAACCACAGCCGAGCAGAAACATACGATCTCACTGTATTTGCCGAGGACAGGACCAAGAAGATATCTGGGGTTCAGAAGTTTGGCAACGAGGCCAGGGTTAAAGTTACCATAGAAAAGGTCTCCTCCACCACCCCCATCATCAAACCTCTCCCAGTTGTCCTAGCTCAGAAGGACGAAGATGAGAAGATAACTATTGATGTCCATGTAGAGTCGGGTGTAAAGCCAGTTGAGTCCGTTAGTATTGTTGGTGGGGATACACAGAGGTATTTTGAGATTATTCCATCCAGCCTGCAACGCAATGGATTCCAAGTGGTCTCCACCAAGTGGGTGAATTGGTCTCAGAGCCCATCTGGATTTAACCTCTCCCTCCAAGCTAAAGACAAGAGTGGTCCACCTTTAGGTTCTCCAGTTTCAGAAATCCACATCCCTCCGTATAAACAAAGCCTGTTTTGCTTTCTGGAAGACATTTACATTCTCACACTAAGTGAGTTTTCACCTCCAAAAACACACGTGATCAGAGTTAGTGTGAGTCCAGCACATTTGAATGTTACATACCACATTAAAAGTAACTCTGATAGCTCCAAATTTAAGATTAACCCCAAAACAGGCATACTTGTTACCTCAGAGTCCTTTGACTTTGAGAAAAAGTATCGTTATGAATTCGACGTGACAGCGAATCACGGTGAAGCCGAGACCCATATAGTCGTTGAGATAACTGACGAAAACGACAACGCCCCCACATTCACCAAGCCCTCATACCAAGCCACACTACCAGAGAACGTACCTATAGGTAGCAGCGTTCTAACAGTCTCTGCAATAGATGTGGACAGGGGTCGAAATGGCTTCGTGACCTATGCCATAGCCAACTCAGCTCCTTCCCCATTCACAATAGACCCGATCAGTGGAGTGATCTCTACATTTGAGGATCTGGACTATGAGTTGATGAAGAGGTGGTATCATCTCAGAGTGTGGGCTTCGGACAGTGGCAGTCCCTTCAGTCATGTTTCTGAATGCGCTGTGACAATCACCATGAGCAACGTCAATGACAACACCCCTCTGTTTGAGCAGGTGGGATGCAATGCCACCATACCTGTAGATTTAGCAGTGGGAGAGCCAATCGCAGAGCTGTCTGCTGTTGACCTGGACGAACTACAACAGCTCAGATATGTGATCGAGTCAGGGAATGACCAACAACTGTTTGACATTGACGCTGTATCAGGAGTCATTATACTGATCAGACAGATACCCACAGTTTCGATAGAGACTGAATTACCTTCGTTCAGACTCAGAATCACAGCAACCGACGGTAAACATAACTCCGATCCCTCTGTTGTTACTGTCACTGTTGTTAACCAGGGCATTGAAGCCACAGTCAGTTGTCAGGAGACTGGGATTTCCAAACGGCTCACAGACAAACTGATAGAATCCATGAAGCCAGTGTTGACTATCCAGGATGAGGAATCCTTCTCGGACGTTCATATCATCAACCGCCACTCTCCTAAGTTCAACTCTGGCATCCCGAGTACTATTAACATCAGAGAGGACTTCCCTTTAAATTCTACTATCCTTCACTTCAAGGCTTCAGATAATGACACCGGATTCAACAGCAAGCTTGTGTACGCCATCTCAAGTGGAAATGAAGACGGGTGTTTCTCCATTGGTATTTGGTCTGGGGAGCTTCAGCTTGTGTGTCCTTTAGACCGAGAAACCAAAGAGTTCTACATTTTGAACGTAACTGTCTATGATTTAGGAAGCCCACAAACCTCAGCATGGAAATTTCTTGCTGTGAATCTATTGGATGTTAACGACAACCGACCAGTATTCAACCAATCCAGGTATGTCGTGCACATCCCAGAGAACACAGAGGTTGACACAACGATATTCCAAGTGCACGCAACAGATTTAGACTCTGAGGGCAATGGAAATATCCTATATTCGATGCTAACGCTAACCAATCTGTTCAAGATCAATGAACTCACTGGAAAAGTGAAGGTGTCTGGTCGTTTAGACAGAGAAGCCTTTCCCAGACATGACTTGAAGGTGGAGGCTAGAGATCAGTCTAAAAAAGACCCACAGCTCTTCTCTTTGACCGATCTGGTGGTCGTGTTGGAGGACATCAACGACAATCCTCCCAAGTTCGTCCCCAAGATCTACAACATCAAAGTCCCTGAGGACTTTCCCTTGGGGACGGTGCTACTGTGGGTCGAGAGCTACGACTTAGACCTGGGCAGCGCTGGACAGATCAGCTACAACCTGAAGAACAGTGAGAACGGGGCCTTTTTTCTGGACGCGTCGACGGGATCTCTAACCCTTGAGAAAGAACTGGACTTCGAGACGAGACAGTCTTACAACCTGACGGTTCAAGCAATTGACCATGGCCTTCCTCGGTCACTCTCCTCCTCCTGTTTCATCGAGGTGGAGGTCCTGGATGTGAATGAGAACCTGAATAAGCCGGTGTTCTCCATGTTTGTCTATGAGGCCTCAGTGATGGAGGACGCTCCTGTGGGAACCTCAGTGTTCACGCTGACAGCAGCAGATAGGGACTTGTGGAAAGACGGAGTCGTCAGGTATCACATTCACGATGGATCTGGCCTGGGAGTTTTCATGATCGATGAGGAAACAGGTAAATGTGTGTGTTTGTGTGTGTGTTTGTGTGTGTGTGTGTGTGGTTTTTTTGTGTGTGTGTGTGTGTGTGTTTGTGTGTGTGTTTGTGTTTGTGTGTTTGTGTGTGATAACAGTAAAAAATTCCCCCTATTTGATACAATTTTCTTTAGCATGAATGTATTGCTCTTACAGTAGATGAGAAGTGGGATGACAGTTGATAAAACCTTTGGTAAAAAGAACAAAAAAAGAAAATGGATGTGCAATATTAAAATAACCTGAGGCTGCTTGGGACCTGTTCCTACATACTGGCTACTTTACAGAGGATAGCCTGTGACCTCACAAAGTATCACATTCCATTTGCATGGTTTACTCCTGTTGGGAAATTAGATAGAGAAATAGAAAGAGACAATGCTGTGTCATTGTAACACTGATACACATGGCCTCCCTTTCAGAATCTTACTCCTACTTATAATCTTTTAGATTTTGATAGCGTATCCTCCAGTTTTAACCAAATAACAACTTTTTTGGGGGGGGGGGTAAACCTTGATGATTTAACTATCCAAGTTGTTCATCACCACACCTGTCAGCAAAAAAAGAATGCAAATACAGATGGATGACATTATAAACGATTTCTCCTTCTGTTTTGCAGGAGTCATCCGCACGGCTGAGACGTTGGACCGCGAGGCCGTCCCACACTACTGGCTGTCGGTTTCTGCCAAAGACCTTGGCACCATCCCTCTAGTGACCTGGACAGACATATTTGTAGAAGTCCTGGATATCAATGATAACCCTCCCCAGCTGTCCCAGCCGGTCTACTTCGGCTCCGTCCTGGAAAACATGCCTAAAGACAAGTCAGTGCTTCAGGTCACTGCTACTGACGTGGACAGCTCCTCTGAGGGGAAACTCACCTTCCAGCTGTTGGAGTCACAGCAGACGTATTTCACCATCAACCCCGAGACAGGTAACTGACACATTTCCCAAGGAAACACGGATCGATGTGATTTTAAAGTGTTTTTAGTTCTGCATCATTAGTCTAACACCTTTGAGGAAATGCAGGCTGCTGTATTGTGTCCATATCAAATTTGATAACCTTCAACATCCATTCAGTTTCGTGAAATGTACATCTCATTTTTTGCAATTTTTCTTGTTCATGTGTTTCAAATATACATCTCAATATACTGTTTAACTAGCTGTAAAACATGGCAGCTTGTGGTTTCAAGTTGAATAGAAAATGGTAGATTATAATATGTGTCTGCAGTAATGTGCACATGCCACATCCCGTGAAGCCGGATCAAGGTTAAACTACACTTATTTTCTACCTGCAAATGTACCATTTTTTTTTTTTTTTAAACAAATGTTCCAGTCATGTCTGGGCTGGGAGGGCAGTGAGTGTAAAATATCAACTGTCCAACCAGAAAGGTAAACCCCAAATCTCTGACAGTTTCATCCTGCAGCTGAGTGCCTGTCATACAGCAACAGGGCATGGGCCTTTGAAAACAGGGGAAATTGAAAACAGATTAGCTCTCCGTCGCAAGCTCCTACAAGTCTGTCCGTCCTCGACTTGAAATCTCTGCTGGGCTGGGCTGGGCTGGGCTGGGCTGGGCTGTGTGTGTGTGTGTGTGTGTGTGTGTGTGTGTGTGTGTGTGTGTGTGTGTGTGTGTGTGTGTGTGTGTGTGTGTGTGTGTGTGTGTGTGTGTGTGTGTGTGTGTGTGTGTGTGTGTGTGTGTGTGTGTGTGTGTGCGCGTGTCTCCTTACCCCCAGGCTAACACCAAAGGATTAAAGCTGAAAAGACACTCCATTAATGCCTTGGAAGACGTACAATGGATTAGATGTTTTATAGAAACACCCAGTGTAATCAAGAGACAGGTTAGTTTCGCTAAGACTGCCTGAGAGTGGTCTGAGTGGGGAGGGGAAAACTAGCTGTTATTGGCAGAGAGGTTTACAGCTCTCTTTCTTATTAGTCTGTTAACTAATCTACTTCCTGGTGATGTCACCAGGCAGGCCAAAATTCCTCCCACTAAAACATGCTGATATTTCAGGTGGTCTTTTCAAACAGCTTTTACACTAAAAGGGCATTATCATCATTTTCACCATTTCACAGTATTATCCCAACCTCATAGTGTGGAAATATACACTGACTGTACAAAACATTAGGAACACCTGCTCTTTCCATGACATAGACCGACCAGGTAAATCCAGGTGAAAGCTATGTTCCCTTATTGATGTCATTTGTTAAAATTTTTAAGTGTCTTTGAACGGGGTATGGCAGTAGATGCCAGGCACACCGGTTTGAGTGTGTCAAGAACTACAACGCTGCTGGGGTTTTCATGCTCAATAGTTTCCCATGTGTATCAAGAATGGTCCAACACCCAAAGGACATCCAGCCAACTTGACACAACTGTGGGAAGCATTGGAGTCAACATGGGCCAGCATTCCTGTGGAACGCTTTCGACACCTTGTAGACTCCATGCCCTGACGAACTGAGGCTGTCTGTTCTTAGGGCAAAACGGGCTGCAATTCAATATTAGGAAGATGTACACTCAGTTTATATAAACACAGGAAAATCAGGGTTTTGACTGCACTGGGCCTTTAACTCATTACTATGACAAGGACCTTGTCCTTCTACATTCTGAAAGTATTCAGACCCCTTGACATTTTTCCACATTTTGTTACGTTACAGCCTTATTCTAAAATTGATTAAATCTTTTTCCCCCTCATCAATCTACACACAATACCCCATAATGGCAAAGCAAAAAACGTTTATGTATTTATTTTTGTTCTGTTCATCTATCCCTCGATCCTGACTAGTCTCTCGGTCCCTGTTGCTGAAAAACATCCCCACAGCATGATGCTGCCACCACCATGCTTCGACGTACGGATGGTGGCAGGTTTCCTCCAGATGTGACGCTTGGCATTCAGTCCAAAGAGTTCAATCTTGGTTACATCAGACCAGAGAATCTTGTTTCGCATGGCCTGAGAGTCCTTTAGGTGCCTTTTGGCATACTCCAAGCGGGCTGTCATGTGCCTTTTACTGAGGAGTGGCTTCCGTCTGGCCACTCTACCACAAAGGCCTGATTGGTGGAGTGCTGCAGAGATGGTTGTCCTTCTGGAAGGTTCTCCCATCTCCACAGAGGAACTCTGGAGCTCTGTGAGAGTGACCATCAGGTCCTTGGTTACCTCCATGGTTTTTGCTCTGACATGCACTGTCAACTATGGGACCTTATATAGACAGGTGTGTGCCTTTCCAAATCCTGTCCAATCAATTGAATTTACCACAGGTGGACTCCAGTCAAGTTGTAGGAACATATCAAGGACGATCAATAGAAACAGGATGCCCCTGAGCTCAATTTCAAGTCTCATAGCAAAGGGTCTGAGTAATTATGTAAATACATTTTAATACATTTGCAAAAAATTCTAAAAACCTGTTTTTCACTTTGTCATTATGGGGTATTGTGTGTAGATTGATGAGGATTTAAATTGTTTTTAATCCATTTTAGAATAATGCTGTAACATAACAACATTTGGAAAAAGTCAAGGGGTCTGAATACTTTCAGAATGCAGTGTAGGTGAATAATAAACTATCAATGAAGTGAAACCTCAGCTTCTATCACACAACAGCATGGTAGATGTATTTCTGCCATGAGAGGATATGAGCTGTGCTCCTCATGTCTGAACAGGATACACATGACTCAGAGAAGTCTGACTAAGATCTTAATTCAGGAGTGTAGCAGCTAAGTACACAAGGTACAGTATCTGTAGAGATGTCCCAGCAGAAAGTCAGATAAGAACCAGTAATACATTTAAACAGAAGCAGTATAGCTGTATTACCAGCTGGAAGACACAGAAAAACCTAAACTAGAAAATACTCATATTTTGGAAGTACTTTTAAATTTGTCCTGTTATTGTGTTTTTTGCATATCCCATCTCCCCTCGGGGGTGGGGTCACATCGTCAAGTACCCCAAGAGCAATTGGGTTAAGTGCCTTGCTCAAGGGCACAGAGAAAGCTTTTCACCTTGTCTGCACTGGGACACAAACCAGCAATCTTTCGGTTGCTGGTCTAACGCTCTAACGCTCTAACCTCAAGGCTACCTGCCACCCCAGAAGAAAACATATGGAGGTCAAGAGACCTCTTTACTAGGAGGCCGAGCAGAGAAGGGCAACTTCATTACGAAAACACAGACACAGGATGTAAACCAACAAGTCTGAGCTGAATGATAAAAGCAGCAGCACACTTTCTAACGTGTCTCAGCTGTCTAAATAATGTCTCCACTAAAGACCCAGCAGGATTTGTTTTGAGTGCCGTAAAAGCTAAATGCCCCTTAAATGATCATCTCCACTCACTTCAACCCCCTCCCCCAACACACACACACACACACACACACACACACACACACACACACACACACACACACACACACCCTTGCATGGTAATCAGTCCCTGTGGTGTCACTTGGGGCAGTCGATTGGTGAACTAAACTAACGTTTCTCAGGCATGTTTAGTCTGTAGGCCACTACTCTGATATCAACTCAGGCTGTGACACAGACAACCTCACCCAGATTTCAACACGGTTGAAAAAGGCCAAACCAGTCATGTAACCTGTTTCGTCAGGTTTTCTGAACTCATAGAACCTTTAATTTGGCATTATAATTGGCCTGTTAAAGGAACGGTAGCAGCATGGCAGGAGAATTGGCCTGTTAAAGGAACGGTAGCAGCATGGCAGGATAATTGGCCTGTTAAAGGAACGGTAGCAGCATGGCAGGAGAATTGGTCTGTTAAAGGGACAGTAGCAGCATGGCAGGAGAATTGGCCTGTTAAAGGGACAGTAGCAGCATGGCAGGAGAATTGGTCTGTTAAAGGGACAGTAGCAGCATGGCAGGAGAATTGGCCTGTTAAAGGGACAGTAGCAGCATGCCAGGAGAATTGGCCTGTTAAAGGGACAGTAGCAGCATGGCAGGAGAATTGGCCTGTTAAAGGGACAGTAGCAGCATGGCAGGAGAATTGGCCTGTTAAAGGGACAGTAGCAGCATGGCAGGAGAATTGGCCTGTTAAAGGGACAGTAGCAGCATGGCAGGAGAATTGGTCTGTTAAAAGGACAGTTGCAGCATGGCAAGAGAATTGGCCTGTTAAAGGGACGGCAGCAGCATGGCAAGAGAATTGGCCTGTTAAAGGGACAGTAGCAGCATGGCAGGAGAATTGGCCTGTTAAAGGGACAGTAGCAGCATGCCAGGAGATTTGGCCTGTTAAAGGGACAGTAGCAGCATGGCAGGAGAATTGGCCTGTTAAAGGGACAGTAGCAGCATGGCAGGAGAATTGGCCTGTTAAAGGGACAGTAGCAGCATGGCAGGAGAATTGGCCTGTTAAAGGGACAGTAGCAGCATGGCAGGAGAATTGGCCTGTTAAAGGGACAGTAGCAGCATGGCAGGAGAATTGGCCTGTTAAAGGGACAGTAGCAGCATGGCAGGAGAATTGGCCTGTTAAAGGAACAGTAGCAGCATGGCAGGAGAATTGGCCTGTTAAAGGGACAGTAGCAGCATGGCAGGAGAATTGGCCTGTTAAAGGGACAGTAGCAGCATGGCAGGAGAATTGGCCTGTTAAAGGGACAGTAGCAGCATGGCAGGAGAATTGGCCTGTTAAAGGGACAGTAGCAGCATGGCAGGAGAATTGGCCTGTTAAAGGGACAGTAGCAGCATGGCAGGAGAATTGGCCTGTTAAAGGGACAGTAGCAGCATGGCAGGAGAATTGGCCTGTTAAAGGAACAGTAGCAGCATGGCAGGAGAATTGGCCTGTTAAAGGGACAGTAGCAGCATGGCAGGAGAATTGGCCTGTTAAAGGGACAGTAGCAGCATGGCAGGAGAATTGGCCTGTTAAAGGGACAGTAGCAGCATGGCAGGAGAATTGGCCTGTTAAAGGGACAGTAGCAGCATGGGAAATCTTTACCAAATGACAATACAGTAGTGGATAGTGTATCAGTGGATAGATTGGGAAAGGGGAAAGGGAAAGGGGGATACCTAGTCAGTTTGTAGCAGGTTGACGTTTATTGTCATAAGACTTGTCCTGGGAGCAGAACTGAGCGATTTCCCCTTAGGCCAGCTGTAAAGTCAAAATTCATGAAAACAAATATTTACTTTTCGGTTTAATTTAAGGTTATCATTAGGCCTTAGGGTTAGTGGTGTGGTTAAGGTTATGGCATTAGGGTTAAAATCAGATTTTATGACTTTGTGGCTGTGCTAGCTCGTGACCACTCTGCAGAGCTGCCTCCAGAACAACATCCATGATGAAAAAGGTTGACCTGCTGGATTGTATTGGCTAACTCCTGCAACACACATTATACTATTAAAGTATCCACAGTCCTAAAACGTTGTGTATTTTATCAAAATAACAGGTTCTAGAAATGTCTCAGAGCTTTCTTTGTTTAGACCATGAAGCCACATAAGCACTGTTAGTAAAACAGACGGTGTTGTGGGAAGACAGAAGAGTTAAACAGCTGCATGGGACTCAGACAGTGACAGGTGTGCTGGGTCATTCCACTAATTTGGTGCCTTTTGAGAGGTGGGAAAAAAACACATTTGATTTCAGCTGATTTTAACGTTCTTAAATAATCCATAAATCCCCTTGTGACAGGAGGAATGGAGGCTTGTTGTTTACAACAGGGAGAGGCAGCTGAATGCAAGCTTCACAATATTCGTTTTTTTTTGTTAAAACATTTTTAACCTGTCTATTTATAGGGAACTTGTGATCATTTTTATTGTTTATTTCGCTTTTGTATATTATCTACTTCACTTGCTTTGGCAATGTTAACATATGTTTCCCGTGCTAATAAAGCCCCTTGAATTGAATTGAATTGAACAAGGTTGATGTGTTATGCTTGACCCGCTCACTTTTCCACTTTTCCACCACAAAACGCACAAAAAGGGAAGAACCAGCTCACCTGCTTTTACTCTATGAATTTGAATAGTTTCAATCCATTTAAACAGGAGTTCAGTTCACAATTTTATCCAGAGCAACTTAAAGGAGCAAGTGCCTTGCTCAAGGGCACATCTGATTTTTCACCAACTCAGCTCTGCGATTTGAACCAGCAACTTCCTGGTTATTAGCCTAATGCTCTTACCCACTAGACTACCTGCCACCCTATCAGGTTTGGCCTCAAAAAGAGCGAAGGACATAAATTAATCACTAATCATATGAAATAAATAATGATCTCCAGAAATGACTTTGTCAAAGTAAAAAAATAACTAGGGCTTCACAATGATGGGAAACTAAGAGACATATTTTGATTAAATGGGTAAAAAATGTTATCAATTTAGCAAGCCTTTATTCATAGAAAAATCAGATTTATTGATTTATTGAACTCTCCATGTGGTCTTTATTAAATGGCACTTAATTTAATATAACAGGCTTTTAAAAAAAAATCGAATTCAATATAAAATACCAAAAGGTCGCAAAAGGCACTCATTTCATGGAACGATACCAGCTACTGCTGTCCATGTGGGAAAGACTTCATATTGATTACCCTGTTCCTTCATCCTCCTTCCCTCCCATATTCCTTCTCCCTCTGTTTCCTTCTCCCTCTGTTTTCTTCTCTATCTGTTTCCTTCTCTATCTGTTTCCTCCTCTCTCTGTTCCCATCTCTCTCTGTTTGTTTTCTTAGGCGTCATCAACACTCTGACCTCTCTGGACCGGGAACAGAAGTCTGAGCACAGTATCGAGGTAGGAGACTGAGACACCTGCTTGTCATTAAACAACATGTGCCTGTTTTTATGAGATCGTTAAAAAGGCCTGAAATGAGAGCTTAAACTACTCTATAAAATATCCATAACATGTGTGGTCTTGATAAATAACATTTCTCACAAAATATATGTGATTTATGATACATAAAACTTTTTTATTTCATTTAAGTCTCAATCAAACCTCCATATCCTATTGTTAGACTAACCCGTCTTCTCCCTCTTCTCCTCTCAGGTGATAGTGTCAGACAACGGAGCCCCTCCTCTCCGCTCCACCTCTACAGTGATCATCCAGGTGCTGGATGAGAACGACAACAGACCCCAGTTCAACCACAAGCTCTTCCAGGTCTGCTTCTATTGGCTGTTTGGGGTTTCGGGTCAGCGTCCGAAAGGGCACCCTATTTCTTGCATAGGCTGTGTTTATACAGGCAGCCCAAATTTGATATTTTTTCCCACTCATTTGTCTTTTGTCCAATTACATCAGATCTTTTAACATCGGATATTTTTTTCAGAGCTGATCTAATTGGTCAACATACCAATTAGTGAAAGCAGTGGCGGTTCTAGCTGTATGGCTTCCTGGGCGAACCCCCCCTTCAGCGCCCCCCACCCCCACAAAAAAAGCACCATTCTGCACTAACTACTTTTTATTCAGACGTTTGGAACAACACAAATAAATAATCATAACATTTAAAACTATATAATTATAAAAATATATACAAAAATAAGACTCATAAATATAAAAAATAAGTAACAAAGACAAATAGAAACAAATTTGTGTTGATTTGGCACTCGAGTGTCAATACATTACCCATCTCCCAACACTGTCAACCAAGAGTCAAGACTAAACCAATTCACCTTGGTGGTGTGCAGACTACATTACCCATCTCCCAACACTGTCAACCAAGAGTCAAGACTAAACCAATTCACCTTGGTGGTGTTCAGACTACATTACCCATCTCCCAACACTGTCAACCAAGAGTCAAGACTAAACCAATTCACCTTGGTGGTGTGCAGACTACATTACCCATCTCCCAACACTGTCAACCAAGAGTCAAGACTAAACCAGTTCACCTTGGTGGTGTTTAGACTGGTTTTATATTGTTCTGAACGATTTCGCCCAAACCAGAAAAAAATGCAACAGTACGTTTGTGAAACTACTGTATACATTCACAGTGTTATGAATGAATTGTGGTTTATTTGGTAGCATTTCGTAGTGTGACTGATTTTACTAGTTGCATTAGTACTGTACAAAGTTAGAGGTGCCCTATTTGATAGATTCTACCGCTCCCCCTACCTCGGGCTTCCGGTGGGGAGACCTGAGGTCAACCTACACCCGCCCCCCTCCTCATCTTGTACTTCTGAGTAGGAGACCTTCCCATGCAGTAGCCTGCCTAGCTCACAAACTAGAATCAGGGCGCCCACTCCGACAAGGTTAATTGACCCACAGTCCCACACGGTGACATGATATCATTGACGTTACGTGCAAATGAGCGAAAGAAAACCGATCGCACAAATGTCACCATTACAATTTTTTTTGTGGTGGAGCCCCGTGCCGCCCCCGGCAAAACGCCGCCCTGAGCGGCTGCCCATGTCACCTAAATCCACCACCGAGTGAAAGAAAAAACACATATACAGTGCCAGTCAACATTTTTGACACACCTACTCATTAAAGGGTTTTTCTTTATTTGTACTATTTTCTACATTGTAGAATAATAGTGAATACATCAAAACTATAAAAATAACACATATGGAATCATGTAGAAACCAAAAAAGTGTTAATTAAACAAATATAAATAGATTTTAGATTTTAGATTCTTCAAAGTAGCCACCCTTTGCATTGATGACATCTCTCAACAAGCTTCATGAGGAATGCTTTTCCAACAGTCTTGAAGGAGTTCCCACATATGCTGAGCACTTGTTGGCTGCTTTTCCTTCACTCTGTGGTCCAACTCATCCCAAACCAGCTCAGTTGGGTTAAGGTCAGTTGATTGTGGGGGCCAGGTCATCTGATGCAGCACTCCATCACTCTCCTTGTTCAAATAGCCCTTACACCGCCTGGAGGTGTTTTGGGTCGTTGTCCTGTTGAAAAACAAATGATAGTCGCACTAAGCGCATTCAAGTGTGCCTTGAATTCTAAATAAATCACTGACAGTGTCACCAGCAAAGCACCCCCACATAATCACACCTTTTCCTCCATGCTTCACGGTGGGAACCACACATGCGGAGATCATCCGTTCACCTACCCAGCGTCTCACAAAAAGATGGCGGTTGGAAATCTCAAATTTGGACTCATCAAACCAAAGGACAGATTTCCCCCGGTCTAATATTGCTTGTGTTTCTTGGCCCAAGCAAGTCTTTTCTTATTATTGGTGTCCGCTAGTAGTGGTTTCTTTGCAGCAAATTGACCATGAAGGCCTGATTCACGCAATCTCCTCTGAACAGCTGATGTTGAGATGTATCTGTTACTTGAACTCTGTGAAGCATTTATTTGGGCTGCAATCTGAGGTGCAGTTAACTCTAATGAACTTATCCTCTGCAGCAGAGGTAACTCTGGGTCTTCCTTTCCTGTGGCAGTCCTCATGAGAGCCAGTTTCATCATAGTGCTTGATGGTTTTTATGACTGCACTTGAAGAAACTTTCAAAGTTCTTGAAATTTTCTGCATTGCCTGACCTTCATGTCTAAAAGTAATGAAGGACTGTTGTTTCTCTTAGCTTATTTGAGCTGTTCTTGCCATAATATAGACTTGGTCTTTTACCAAACAGGGCTATATTCTGTATACTAACCTTACCTTGTCACAACACAACTGATTGGCTCAAACGCATTAAGAAGGAAAGAAATTATACAAATTAACTTTTAACAAGGCCGCTAATGGCCGTTAATTGAATTGCATTCCAGGTGACTATGCATGAAGCTGGTTAAGAGAACGTCAAGAGTGTGCAAAGCTGTCATCAAGGCAAACCTTTTAATATAAGTTTTTATTTAACCTTTATTTAACTAGGCAAGTCAGTTAAGAACAAATTCTTATTTACAATGATGGCCTACCCCGGCCAAACCCAGACGACGCTGGGCCAATTGTGCCCTATGGGACTCCCAATCACGGCCGGATGTGATGCAGCCTGGATTCAAACCAGGGACTGCAGTGAGATCTCTTGCACTGAGATGCATTGCCTTAGACCACAGCGCCACTCGGGAGCCCAAAAGGGTGGCTACTTATATTTTTGATTTAACACTTTTTTGGTTACTACATTATTCCATATGTGTTATTTCATAGTTTTGATGTCTTCACTATTATTCTATTATTCATTATTTAACAATGTAGAAATAGTAAAAAATAAAGCAAAACACTGGAATGAGTAGGTGTGTCGAATCTTTTGACCGGTACTTTGACCGGTGGCTTGTGAAAGTATTCATCCCCCTTGGTATTTTTCCTATTTTGTTGACTTACAACTTGGAATTAAAATAGATTTTGGGGGGTTTATATAATTTGATTTACACAACATACCTACCACTTTGAAGATGCAAATTTTTATTATAGCATAACTATTCACCCCCCCCAAAGTCAATACTTTGTAGAGCCACCTTTTGCAGCAATTACAGCTGCAAGTCTCTTGGGGCATGTCTCTATAAGCTTGGCACATCTAGCCACTGGGATTTTTGCCCATTCTTCAAGTTGGATGGGTTCCGCTGGGGTACAGCAATCTTTAAGTCATACCACAGATTCTCAATTGGATTGAGGTCTGGGCTTTGACTAGGCCATTCCAAGACATTTCAATGTTTCCCCTTAAAACATTTGAGTGTTGTTTTAGCAGTATGCGTAGGGTCATTATCTTGCTGGAAGGTGAACCTCTGTCCCAGTCTCAAATCTCTGGAAGACTGAAACAGGTTTCCCTTAAGAATTTCCCTGTATTTAGCGCCATCCATTGTTCCTTGAATTCTGACCAGTTTCCCAGTCCCTGCCAATGGAACAAACATCCCCACAGCATGATGCTGCCACCACCATGCTTCACTGTGGGGATGTTGTTCTCGGGGTGATGAGAGGTGTTGGGTTTGCGCCAGACATAGTATTTTCCTTGATAGCCAAAACCTCAATTTTAGTCTCATCTGACCAGAGTACCTTCTTCCATATGTTTGGGGAGTCTCCCACATACCTTTTGGCGAACACGAAACGTGTTTGCTTATTTTTTTCTTCAAGCAATGGCTTTTTTTCTGGCCACTCTTCCGTAAAGCCCAGCTCCGTGGAGTGTACGGCTTAAAGTGGTCCTATGGACAGATGCTCCAATCTCTGCTGTGGAGCTTTGCATCTCCTTCAGGGTTATATTTGGTCTCTTTGTTGCCTCTCTGATTAATGCCCTCCTTGCCTGGTCCATGAGTTTTGGTGGGCGGCCCTCTCTTGGCAGGTTTGTTGTGGTGTCATATTCTTTCCATTTTTTAATAATGGATTTAATGGTGCTCTGTGGGATGTTCAAAGTTTCGGGTATTTTTTTATAACCCAACCCTGATCTGTACTTCTCCACAACTTTGTCCCTGACCTGTTTGGAGAGCTCCTTGCTCTTCATGGTGCCCCTTGCTTAGTGGTGTTGCAGACTATGGGGTCTTTCAGAACAGGTGTATATATACTGAGATCATGTGACAAATCATGTGACACACAGCTGGACTTTATTTAACTAAATATGTGACTTCTGAAGGTGATTGGTTGCACCAGATCTTATTTAGGGACTTCATAGCAAAGGGGGTGAATACATATAGTACATATTTCCTTTTTTTTTTTTTTTTTTTTTTGAAACAAGCACATTTTTTAAATTTCACTTCACCAATTTGGACTAATTTGTGTATGTCCATTACATGAAATCCAAATAAAAATCTATTTAAATTACAGGTTGTAATGCAACAAAATAGGAAAAATGCCAAAGGGGATGAATACTTTTGCAAGGCACTGTATATCTGAGTTGGGCTGTCTGTTTAAACTCAGCCATTGTGCACTACTTTTGACTTGGACCATATCTGGTTAAAATTAGTGCACTAATTAGGGAATAGGATGCCATTCAGCCTTACTTACTATTAAAGCACTTTGTGTCAACTGCTGATGTAATAATGGGCTTTTATAAATAAATGTGACTGATTAATTCATTGATTGGTTCCAGGTCAAACTACCTGAGCAACACAGGGGTCAGGGGGCGGAACCACAGGCGGTGGTGTGTCGTATGGTTGCCCAGGACGACGATGAAGGGCCCAATGCTGAGGTCACCTTCAGTCTCCAGGACAACCAGAACGAGAGGTTTGAGATCCATCCAGACACTGGGGTGGTGACGGCACGCGGGGACTTTACAGCAGGCAACTACAGCATCCTCACGGTACGTGGACAGGATCATAATACAACCACATAGTTAACATGTTCCACAGATTCTTCTGCTTTTCACAACCACACGCAATGGTGGAGCACTCTTTAGGACACCTGCTATGCCGAAACCAAAGCAACCACATCTTCTTTCATGACTCTCGTTCACATGCAGACTGTAAACTTGCATGTGGAGTTGCACGTGAACACCATTGTGATGAACACCAACCATGTCCTGTTCTCATGTAGTGTGATGAGTAACACAAAGATCCACACCCCAGCGCAATAACAGTAGCGTTGTCCTCTCCATCCCATCCATTCCCTCTGTCAGATCAAAGCAGAGGACCATGGGAGCCCGGTGAGATCGTCGACAGTCCGCCTCGACGTAGAGTGGATCCCCAAGCCGACGCCCACCTCCGATCCGCTGACGTTTGACGAGCCACACTTCACCTTCACTGTCATGGAGACAGATCCTGTCACTCACATGGTGGGGATCATCCTCACGGAGACACAGAGGCTACTGTGGTATGACATCACAGGTGAGGACTAATATCGGTAACTCTGACGTCAAATCAAATCAAAGCAAACTTTTATTGGTCACATACACATGGTTAGCAGATGTTATTGGTCACATACACATGGTTAGCAGATGTTATTGGTCACATACACATGGTTAGCAGATGTTATTGGTCACATACACATGGTTAGCAGATGTTATTGGTCACATACACATGGTTAGCAGATGTTATTGGTCACATACACATGGTTAGCAGATGTTAATGGTCACATACACATGGTTAGCAGATGTTAATGGTCACATACACATGGTTAGCAGATGTTATTGGTCACATACACATGGTTAGCAGATGTTATTGGTCACATACACATGGTTAGCAGATGTTAATGGTCACATACACATGGTTAGCAGATGTTAATGGTCACATACACATGGTTAGCAGATGAATATTGGTCACATACACATGGTTAGCAGATGTTAATGCGAGTGTAGCGAAATGCTTGTGCTTCTAGTTCCGACCATGCAGTAATATCTAACAAGTAATCTAACAATTTCACAACAACTACCTTATACACACAAGTGTAAAGGAATGATGAAGAATATGTACATATAAATATATGGATGAGCGTTGGCCGAGCGGCATAGGCAAGATGCAGTGGATGGTATAGAGTACAAGATATACATATGAGATGAGTAATGTAGGGTATGTAAACATTATATATGGCGTTGTTTAAAATGACTAGATGTGTTTAAAGTGATGTGTGAAGATGTGCAGTATGTCGTGTGTTGATGATATGGACCAGGCATAAGTACAGCTAAGTGTTTTTTTTGTGTGTAGAATTACAGCCTATTTTATAGAAACTAACATCCTGGAAAATATGATCAGATGTGTGTAATTTAATGTTTTTATAGAAAAAAGTTATCTTAGTTGACACAATAAAGGCTTAGAGTAAAGTTACCGTAAAAGTAGTTGTTTTATTAAACTGACCAAACGGAATGAGTCAAAATGATCTATCAACATTTCACACATTTTTGAAATGTACTTAAAGGCAAGTCAAAACGTGACCAATCAAAGATTGCAAATGGATTGTGAAGGAAAATAGATTATTATTGATGATGAGAATCTGGCATGGAGTCGTGTTTTGCTGTGCACTGTGTGTTTTGCTGTGCGCTGTGTGTTTTGCTGTGCGCTGTGTGTTTTGCTGTGCGCTGTGTGTTTTGCTGTGCGCTGTGTGTTTTGCTGTGCGCTGTGTGTTTTGCTGTGCGCTGTGTGTTTTGCTGTGCGCTGTGTGTTTTGCTGTGCGCTGTGTGTTTTGCTGTGCTCTGTGTGTTTTGCTGTGCGCTGTGTGTTTTGCTGTGCGCTGTGTGTTTTGCTGTGCGCTGTGTGTTTTGCTGTGCGCTGTGTGTTTTGCTGTGCGCTGTGTGTTTTGCTGTGCGCTGTGTGTTTTGCTATGCGCTGTGTGTTTTGCTGTGCACTGTGTGTTTTGCTATGCGCTATGTGTGTTTTGCTATGCGCTATGTGTTTTGCTATGCGCTATGTGTTTTGCTGTGTGTTTTGCTGTGCACTGTGTGTTTTGCTGTGCGCTGTGTGTTTTGCTATGCGCTATGTGTTTTGCTGTGTGTTTTGCTGTGCGCTGTGTGTTTTGCTGTGCGCTGTGTGTTTTGCTGTGCGCTGTGTGTTTTGCTGTGTGTTTTGCTGTGCGCTGTGTGTTTTGCTGTGCGCTGTGTGTTTTGCTGTGTGTTTTGCTGTGCACTGTGTGTTTTGCTGTGCGCTGTGTGTTTTGCTGTGCACTGTGTGTTTTGCTGTGCGCTGTGTGTTTTGCTGTGCGCTGTGTGTTTTGCTGTGTGTTTTGCTGTGCGCTGTGTGTTTTGCTGTGCTCTGTGTGTTTTGCTGTGCGCTGTGTGTTTTGCTGTGCGCTGTGTGTTTTGCTGTGCGCTGTGTGTTTTGCTGTGCGCTGTGTGTTTTGCTGTGCGCTGTGTGTTTTGCTGTGCGCTGTGTGTTTTGCTGTGCGCTGTGTGTTTTGCTGTGCACTGAGAGTTTTGCTGTGCGCTGTGTGTTTTGCTGTGCGCTGTGTGTTTTGCTGTGCTCCATGTAAACTATAATGGTAGATTGAGTTCATGTCACTCTGCTGTTGAACAGAGCAGCAGGCCTGGTCTCGGTGTGGCAGATAAGACCTCAGCGAGGGGCAGGGGCCCAGTGTGTGTGTGTGTGTGTGTGTGTGTGTGTGTGTGTGTGTGTGTGTGTGTGTGTGTGTGTGTGTGTGTGTGTGTGTGTGTGTGTGTGTGTGTGTGTGTGTGTGTGTGTGTGTGTGCCCTACACCCCAGCACGAGGGGAACAAAGCCATTTTTCCTCAGATGAAGGGCCAGGACACGACAGGATAGGCAGAGTCTAACTCTGATGGATGATCTGCCTCACGTGGCCACGTGGCAGAACACGTTGTTGACCCTTTGCTAAAGTATTCATCTAGCTCTTTGACATTGAAATTAACTTGGATTAACTTGGAAAAAATAAGGTTTGATCCCAAACACCAATTATGGTAGCACATTAAAATAAGACTATGGTATTAACATTTCTGCTGCATAGATATGTTTGTGAAAATATTCCCATGAAAGGAAGGCTTTGTTGTGGGACATACAGTACCAGTCAAAAATTTGGACACGGCTACTCATTCCGGGGTTTTTCTTTATTTTTCTTCATCCAGGGTCTCTTCTTATTATTGGTGTCCTTTAGTAGTGGTTTCATTGCAGCAATTCGACCACGAAGGCCAGATTCACAGAGTCTCCTCTGAACAGTTGATGTTGACATATGTCTGTTGTTGGAGCTCTGTGAAGCATTTATTTGTGCTGCAATCGGAGGTGCAGTTAACTCTAATGAACTTTGAAGAATCTTCAATAGAAAATATATTTCGATTTGTTTAACACTTTTTTGGTTACTACATGATTCCATATGTCTTATTTCATAGTTTTGATGTCTTCACTTTTATTCTACAATGTAGAAAATAGTAAAAAAATAAAGAAAAACCCTTGAATGAGTACGTGTGTCCAAACTTTTGACTGGTACTGTACATTAACCGAACCATGGCACTTTAGATAGTGTCTTGAAATGAATTTGCTGGCTAAATGTGGCAGCCAATGCAGTTCTAATGCGTTGCCCTCAGCTTTTCATTTGACTTGATCTTTGACCCTGACAGCTGCTTTTCAACCCATTATATATTTAAGCAATCTATGACTTCTCTTTCAAACCGTCTGGCAATATTTTTTATCTGAGCATTGGATACTTTGGATGTTTGATTTTTCCGCAGGTTAGCGTTTTTCATCATGAATCTTGTTCTACAGGCAGCTTTGCAGTGTGGTCGCGAGTTGGCACAGCCACAAAGTCATAAAATCTGATTTTAAACCTAAACCTAACTTTAACCACACTGCTAACCCTAATGCCTAACCCTAACCTTAACCACACTGCTAACCCTAATGCCTAACCCTAACCTTAACCACACTGCTAACCCTAATGCCTAACCCTAACCTTAACCACACTGCTAACCCTAATGCCTAACCCTAACCTTAACCACACTGCTAACCCTAATGCCTAACCCTAACCTTAACCAAAAAAGACCAAAAGCAAACATCCCAGTGGGCACACACTGGTTGAATCAACGTTGTTTCCACGTCATTTCACTGAAATTACGTTGAACCAATGTGGAATAGACGTTGAATTGACGTCTGTGCCCAGTGGGAAGATTCATGCCAATTAACATCAACATCAACCATCAATCAAGTTTTTTTTCAAATGTTGCAAAAGCACCAACTAGAAATCTAAACATATGATACATTTTTCAATAATGCTCAACATTTTGTGGGAGAAGTGACATTTTTAAAATTCCCTATTTTCATGTAGTCCCACTGGTAATATTAAAAGGCAAAGCTTGTTTTAAAATGGAGTCATGTGAGCCTTGAAAAGGTGCATCTATTTCTTAATAAACACCATCTGGCTGAACAAGCATGAGCTTTACCCCTACTGTTCACGGCGTCTGTTCAAAGTGTGTCGCTGCCAAATTTTTCCCCTTAAACAATTGTGTTACACTTATTCTGGTACACTTGGACACGGGGGGGGGGGGGGGGGGGCAACCCTTTTCTGCAACCTTGTTTTCTGTCATCAATACATACATGGCTGAACATGTGAGGATGACGGTGGTTCGTTGGCCCCATACTGGCAGATTGTTGGCTTTTTGCTCTCAGTAAACGAGGCATAGAATACACAGGGATTAATGTTTCTAGACTGTTGAGGGTGCATTACAGTACGTGTGTTTGTGGCCATGTTCAGTGAGAGGAGGGCCTCTTAGCTCATATTCCGTATTCACACGCACTCATTCGGGGCGATGGCCGTCATTCAAAGCGGTGAAACAGTAGTTTTTGGAATGTTTTCTTGTCTTTCCTACTGTCCTGACTGGGCAAACTCCGTTTCCAGTGGACGCTCCAAACAGCTGCCCACACGTCCATCTGTAGAAAGAATGATCCTCCAATCACAGCCAAGTCATTATGATTCTGGGTGACACACCTGCGTGTCACAACTGCTGTATAGGCTCTCACTCACTCCTCCAATAAGGCCATTGGAGCCAGTTTCAGTAACAGACACACACGAAGCCAAACATCCTGAGGGGCTCTGTGCAGGCTTCCACTGAGGCCTTTCAACAGTCAAAATGTAGAACTGTCAAACTTCAAACTGTCCTTGTATTGGCTGATGGAATGATATCGATTTATTTATACCGTCTCCTATCTGTTGTGTTGTTCCCAGGGGGCGATGAAGAGCAGGACTTTGACATTGACAGGAACACAGGAAGCATCGTGATCGCCAGGCCTTTAGATGCAGGGAAGAAGTCCAACTATAATCTGACTGTACAGGTTACAGACGGACATCAGGTCGCAACCACACAGGTGATACACATATGAAATACAGAGTAAATTAGTAGTTATGGTAAAACTTTTGATTAAGTTGCTCTTCCTGTCTGTCTGTCTGTCTCCTAGACATATATCAGTGTGCTGGACATGAACGAGCATCGACCCATGTTCATGAAGTCCATCTACGAGGTCAGAGTACCGGAAGACACTTCTCCACGGAAGGACATCCTCCACATCTCTGCTCAGGACCGAGACAGCAACAGCAAACTCATCTACTCGCTCCACAGCAGCGTCCATCCAGACAGCCTGAAGAACTTCCATCTGGACCCTAAGAGTGGTGTTCTGGTGATAACTGAGCAGCTGGACCGTGAGAAGCGTTCTGTGCACACGCTCATTGTGATGGTAACGTTGTTGATGTTTTTACTGATGTCTCCTTTTCATCTTCCCTCGCCGTTTAAAAACACCACGATCTAAAGTACAGCGTATCTATCATAACAGTTTTATAAAGTACTCTCTGTCAGATTATAGCAATCGTTTTTTGGGGGTTATCTAGGAGTTTGAATTTGGATTAAGTTAACGTCCCTACACTGTCCTGCTCTCACCATCTCTTTTTACTCTGTAGGTTCGAGATCAGAAGATGCCAGTGAAAAGAAACTTTGTGAAGGCAGTGGTTTATGTGGAGGACTGCAACGACCACTCTCCTGCCTTCATGGCAGCCGGCTATGAGGGCACTATCACCAATCTGGCTGCGGCTGGGACAGAGGTGCTGCGTGTCAAGGCGCTGGATAAGGACATGGGGAGCAACGCTCAGATTATTTACTCCCTTCACTCAGGTACAACACAGATCAGAGATTATGGGGGGTAGATTATGATGGATTTGAATTGTGAATGTTCTTCAAGCATGATAATCTGTTTTTAGCATTATTTAAAAGAGTGCTATAGAAGTATAGTCTATTCTAAAATCATTATTTGAGATAGATTTGTACTTTACCCTCACATATAGGCAAATGTGTTGACAATTTAAAACATTATATACACCAAAAATATGTTTGTAAAATAATTTGGTCATTTTTATTTAGTCATTGTTTGTCTTTCCAGGGAATGTCGACAACACCTTTGACATTGATGGCGAGCTGGGGAGTATCACTATCGCCAAACCTCTGGACAGCCTACCCCAGGAGCAGTTCCATCTGACAGTGAAGGCCACAGACCAGGGTTTCCCCCAGCACAGTGACCTCTGTTCTGTCTCCATCACCGTCCTGCTCTCAGACAGAACCCCTCCCAGGTTAATATGTATATAACGTAGAATTATGTTGTTTGATCATTCTTAAATGTTTTAATTTGTAAATTGTATCAAATAATTCAACCTCAGCTACTATTGATATTATGTACTGCTTTCCTAATTGCTAATAAAAAACATGCTCTCTTCTCTCTCCCAGGTTCCCCTCTGATGAGTACTTCTCAGAAGTCAGTGAAGCCAGTCCTCTGGGAACTCCCGTGATCACTGTGTCTGCAGCCAGCCCATCCGCAGTCCACTACAGCATCAAAGATGGAGACCCTAACGGAACGTTCCACATCAATGCAGAGTCCGGAGTTCTCTCGGTCCAAGCGAGCCTCAACTTCGAGAGGTGTTTCTCGTACAGGCTCAGTGTGCGTGCCAGCACCTCGGCGGGAGCCTCGTCAGATACGGTTGTTTACGTCTATGTGATGGATGAGAATGATAACCCACCGGTGTTCCTCCAGGAGAGATTCAATGGCCAGATTAGTGAGTCTGCTCACATTAACAGCATGGTGATGGGGGAGAGCAAAACACCTCTGGTGATACGAGCCTCTGATGCTGACAGGGACTCTAACTCTCTCCTAGTCTTCCAAATCCTGGATCCGGAAGCGATGAAAGTCTTCAAGATAGATCCAAACATGGGTACACTCTCTGTGATATCGGAGGTGGACTTTGAAGAAACACCTGAGTTTAGCTTCAGCATTCAGGTACGGGACTCAGGGGAACCGTCGCTGTGCGCAGCAGAGCCAGCCAGAGTCACAATCCGTGTCCTGGATTTTAATGACTGTTCCCCCAAATTTGCTAGGCCGGTATACGAGTTGTCCATCATCTTCCCTCCTGTCAGAGAGATGGAGGTTGTACGGGTCATGGCACAAGATGCAGATTCAGCTGTCTCGTACAGCCTCATAGAGGGCAACCTTCAAGATGCTTTTCTCATTCATCCTTCCACTGGTACTATCTCTGTAAACAATGTTTCAGAGTTTAAATCCTTTTACCAGCTGCTGGTCAAAGCCTCTGATGGCCTGTACAAAGACCTTGCTACAGTTAAGATAAACGTCACCAACATAACAGCAGGCGGCCATCTTCAATTTGAGCAGGGATTGTATGCAGCCACCATTGAGGAGAACTCGATGACGGTCAAAATGCTAGCTGTGTTGAGAGCTTCAGGTAGTTACTTGAACGAGCCTCTGATTTACTCTGTACTGAACCCAATGGGACGGTTTGCTATAGTCCCAACATCAGGCGTGCTTGAGACCACCGGCGTCCCCTTCGACAGAGAGGAGCAGGATGTCTATGACATAGTGGTGGAGGTGAGAGACATGAGGAGTCCCCCTCGTTGGGCAATAACCCACGTCAACATTTACATAGTGGACATCAATGACAATCCACCGAGGTTCTTGAACCTGCCTCACTCCATGATGATCTCTGAAGACACGGACCCAGGAGATGTAATCTTTCAAGTCATGGCGTCCGACAGTGATCTTGGAGAAAATGGCTCTATTATGTACTTGTTGGAGGAGGATTTTGATCTCTTTAGGATAGACCCTTATGTTGGTGACGTGTCCCTTCAGCGGCCTATAGACTTTGAAGCTACCAATAAATATGCCCTGACTGTCCTGGCCACAGACGAGGGCTCGCCCAGTTGGACCACTTCAGCAGAGCTGAGTATCACTTTGAGAAATCGCACCAACCCCATTTTTCAGACTTTGCTCTATCTTCTGAAAGTCCCTGAAAACATATCTCCCTTCACCACCATCTTGCATGTACAAGCAAGAAACCCTGAAGGATACCGGCTTATTTACAATCTGGAAGAGAAGAATGCCTCAAAAAACTTTCACATAGATTTTAAAACAGGAGTGTTGAGTGTCACTGATTTATTGGACTATGAAAGCCAGACAATGCATCTATTGACGGTCCGAGCCACTGACTCTGTGACAGGCTCCTTTTCAGAGGCCGCTGTCGGAATAGAGGTTGAAGATGTTAACGATAACGTTCCAGTCTTCTCCAAGCTGACTGACACAGTGGATATACCTGAAGGATTACCCATAGGCACGTCTGTGTTACAGATATCAGCCACAGATAGAGACTCAGGCAGGAATAGAGACTTAACCTTCCATATTTTGGGGACGGGGGAAAATGAAACGGACTTCTTTAAAATAGACCCCCAGAGTGGACTAATTGTTACAACACAGGTGTTGGACTATGAGAAGACAAAACACTTCCAGTTAAAGATCAAAGCCATAGATAATGGCACGAACCCGTTGAGCAGGGATGCCTATGTCATTGTTAACGTAACCGATGTCAACGATAACCCCCCAAACTTCTCCAAGACCCACTATCAGGCAACACTGGATGAATTGGCCAAATGTGGCCACATCGTCATAAGAATTCAAGGTTTGGACCCCGACACAAGAGACTTGAACAATCTACAGTATAAGATCCTCTCAGGTAATGAGGGAAGATACTTCGCCATCAACGAATCCTCTGGGATTATCTCCTTTTCTAACGTCTGCAAGAGAAATGTGAACCCATTCTACAACCTCACCGTGGCTGTGTCAGATGGAGTTTTCCAGAACACAGCCCCTGTGAACATTGATATGATGAACACTAATAAACACAGCCCCTATTTCAACAAAAACATCTACGAGGCGGAACTAGCTGAAAACGCTGAGGCTGGAACGCGTGTGATTCGCCTGGCCGCCATAGATTCTGACGATGGACCTTACGGCAGTGTGGACTACACCATCATCAACAAACTGGCAGATGACAAATTCTCCATAGACAAGAATGGACAGATCGTAACATCTCAACCTTTAGATCGAGAGAACCCATCTCAAAGAGTGATCGCCATCAAGGTGATGGCTAAAGATGGCGGAGGGAAAGTAGCATTCTGCACTGTGAAGATTATCCTGACAGATGAGAATGATAATGCCCCTCAGTTCAAAGCATCAGAGTATCAGGTCTCAATCCAGTCTACTGTAAACAAAGGTTCTCCAGTGATTCAGATAATGGCATACGATGCAGACGACGGTAAAAATGCTGACGTCACCTACACCGTGGACGAAGCAGAGGAAGTGACCCAGGACATCATCGAGATCAACCCCTTCACTGGCATAGTCAGCGTCAAAGAGAGCCTGATAGGTCAAGAGAACAAGATATTTAACTTCAAAGTCAAGGCGCGGGACGGCGGATTACCGTTCTACAACTCCACGGTTCCGGTGCAGGTAAAAGTAGTACCACCTGAGGTCCCTCTTCCGAAGTTCTCCGAGCCACTGTACACTTTCTCCGCAGCCGAGGACATCTCCATTGGAACAGAGATCGGGACGATCAAGGCTGACTCTGACATGCCAGTCATCTACAGACTGGTCAATGGCAACACAGTGGAGAGTAACAGAGACAGAGTGTTTGCAATGGATAAAGAGAGCGGTACTCTACTCGTCCAGAAGAGCATTGACCACGAGAAGACCAAGTGGTATCAGATAGATGTTATTGCTCAAGGCAACCACAACGGGACCGACGTAGCCTCGCTGGTGTCGGTCAGCATCCAGGTCCAGGATGTGAATGACAATGTGCCGGTGTTCGAGGCCAACCCTTACAAGGCCTTCCTGGCTGAGAACATGCGACCAGGAACCACCGTCATCCAGGTATGTTTTTTCAGATCTTTTTTTCATTGATAAAATATTTTTGTACTTGAATGTTGTATGCAATTCTTTATGATTTCTGTGTTCAAGATGTGCAAATCAAATTCCCTTTTGGGGCAGTTTAGTTTTAATTAATTTATCCTTTCATCCATTCATCCATCCAGGTGACTGCCAACGACCCTGACCAGGACACCAATGGACAGGTGACCTACACCTTGGACCCCGAACCCGATGACGTCGCCGATGTCTTCTCCATCGACAGTGAGAGCGGTTGGATAACTACTCTGAGAGAAACGGACTGTGAGATGACTCAGCACTACAGCTTCACAGTGGTGGCTACTGACCACGGGGGGGAGGTGAAGCTCTCTTCCTCTGTTCTGGTGGAGGTGACGGTGACTGACGAGAACGACAACCCTGCTCGGTTCACGGAGGACGTGTACCATGGGTCTGTCATGGAGAACACTAGGCCTGGGGAGGTCATCATGAGCCTGACGACCGTTGATATGGACGTGACTAAAGAGAACAGGCAGATCACGTGTTACATCACAGGTGAGTCTTGTTGATTGATTCATTTGATTGATTGAATGATTGATCACATACACATTTTTTGAAGTAGTTGATTAATCGTTTTCTCAGACCTATCAGCATTATGAACAATATTTAAATAAGATACAGATGGGCACAGTACTTCTCCAGAGCAATTTATCTACTATAATGGCTTAATATAACAGAGCAATATATCTATACTAAAGTCATGGTTTATTATAACAGAGCAATTTATCTACTATAATGGCGTATTATAACAGAGCAATATATATATATACTATAGTCATGGTTTATTATAACAGAGCAATATATCTACTATAATGACTTATTATAACAGAGCAATATATATTCTATAATGGCTCATTATAACAGAGCAATATATCTACTATAATGGCTTATTATAACAGAGCAATATATTGTTGTGTCTTTGGCTATGCCGGATTAAGTGATATGACATGCTATTCTATAAAATCCTTTCTCTGTAATTAATATTACCTGATTGAGCTAATCATGTAAATGTAATTAACTAGAAAGTCGGGGGCACAACTAAATAATATTTATAGAGCAGTTATCTTCCGAATAAACTCATAAACTCTTAAAGACCTAGTAATATTTTACATCAATAGCAGTCAATATCATTCGTCACCTTATTTCAGTCTCATCTGAAAGTTGTAAATTCTTGGTTATCTTCACGAACCCTAGCTAACAAGTTGAATCAGCAATACAAAATTGGGTTTAATTATTTATTTACTAAATACCTAACTAATCACACAGAATTACATATACGCAGAATGAATCATACCTTGATTACAAATTATGTCATAAAGGAAAACGTCCCTAGCGGACGGAACAGATATGAGAGCTGGTTACACAAAGAAAAGGGGGGTTGGGTTTGAGTGAAAGAGCGGGAAGACTGAAGAACAAAGGGAGAAGCGATGTCTCTAGGCAGCTACTCTATCGTAAATACAGAATCTTATGCATTCTAAATGACCGCCCATTTGGAAAAGGAAAATGCAATAAATATTTACTCTGAGCTGCGCTTCAATAGGTTGGTGGTAGATGGAAGGCCGTGTTGCCCAACAGAGTCCTTTGTCCTTTGATTAGTGTCTCTGGTGGTGAAGGGAAACGTTGTAGTGTCGTCGTTGTGTGGTAGACGGGATGCTCTGTCTGTCCTTTCCTAGCCCACGTTTACAGGGGCCGCTGCTACCTCAACGGCTAGGAGGTATCACTTCTGTAGCGAATAAGAATTCAACGTTCATACCATTCGCAACCAAAGCTCACGCAAAGGTTGGCTTCGTTCTGTAGTTATTATCTGAATCCTCCTGACATCAGAACGTTGTCCTAATGTACCCTGAACCAGAGGTTACATTTTCATTAAGGGCTTATATAGTGTAGGGAGAGAAGGGTGTGTTTCATAGTTTATAACACATGTCTCTTCACAGGGGCGGGCCACTGACTGAACAGAGCCCTAACCTTATGAAAACCCAAATCTCTCATTTGAAAGCTAAAATTACATTTAATCTTTTCACAAATAATTTTATATTTAAACATTTGAATTGCACAACAATTCCATGTGAATCTGATAACTATAATGTGTAGACTTTCCCAGATACAGTTTAGGTCTTCCTGTCATCAGTCATAATGTCTCAGATGGCAACCGAACTGACATCATATTCATTAAGTACCAACGCATATTTTCAACTGGTTCTATTACCGATATATGGTTCCTTTCCCTCCACTTGTTTGATGTTCCCAGACTCTCTATGTTTAACAAAGGCTATTCAAGAGTCCTTCAGTAGAGTCAAGAGAGAGGGAAAGGAGAAAGGTATTTATGGGGGGGGGGGGGGGGGTCATAAACCTTACCCACAGGCCAACTTCATGACAATATCTTCTATAATGGCTCATTATAACAGAGCAATTTATATACTATAGTCATGGGTTATTGTAACAGAGCAATATATATATACTATAGTCATGGCTTATTATAACAGAGCTATATATCTACTATAATGGCTCATTATAACAGAGCAATTTATATACTGTAATGGCTCATTATAACAGAGCAATATATATATACTATAGTCATGGTTTATTATAACAGAGCAATTTATATACTGTAATGGCTCATTATAACAGAGCAATATATATATACTATAGTCATGGTTTATTATAACAGAGCAGTATATCTACTATAATGGCGTATTATAACAGAGCAATATATCTACTATAATGGCTTATTATAACAGAGCAATATGTCTTCTATAATGGCTTATTATAACAGAGCAATATATATATACTATAATCATGGCTTATTATAACAGAGGAATATTTATTCTATAATGGCGTATTATAACAGAGTAATATATATATACTATAGTCATGCGTTATTTTAACAGAGCAATATATCTACTATAATGGCTTATTATAACAGAGCAATATATATCTTCTATAATGGCGTATTAAAGCAGAGCAATATATCTACTATAACAATGGCTTAAGATAACAGAGCAACATATCTCTTATAATGGTTCATTCTAAGTGTAAAAGTGACTACATTGACAGGAAGAAATGTGGTGGTGATGATCAAACTCATGTAGGCCTCCAGGTAGCATTGACATTGATGTATTACATTCAAATGTTTTTCCTTAGACGGAGACCCATTAGGCCAGTTCTCCATTCTGCAAGAGGGAGAGGAATGGGGGCTGGTCCTCAAAGAGTCTCTTGACCGTGAAGCTAAAGATAAGTACTCCCTGAAGATAACCGTTACAGACGGGAGATTCGAGGCCCATGCCACTGTAGAGGTCCATGTCCTAGACATCAACGATAACAGTCCTCTGTGTGTGCAGGTACGTCAGTCAGCCATGACACGACAGTATATATTCCTGTAGATGATATACTACACGTCTTATGCAACATCTTAAACACGTTGTACCGACATAGAACTTTATAACATTTCATACATACAGTTCCTTCTGAGACTTTTCAGACCCTTTGTCTTTTTCCAAATTATGTTACGTTACAGCCTTATTTTTAAAATGGATTAAATAAAAAATTATCTTCAGCGATCTACACACAATACAACATAATGATTAAGTGAAAACAGGTTATAAATAAATACCTTATTTACATAAGTATTCACACCCTTTGGTATGAGCTCAGGTGCATCCTGTTTTCAATGATCATCCTTGAAATGTTTCTTCAACTTAAATTTTTTTTTTTTTTAATTTTAATTTATTTTTTATCCCATTTTCTCCCCAATTTTCGTGGTATCCAATCATTAGTAATTACTATCTTGTCTCATCGCTACAACTCCCGTACGGGCTCGGGAGAGACGAAGGTCGAAAGCCATGCGTCCTCCGAAGCACAACCCAACCAAGCCGCACTGCTTCTTAACACAGCACGCCTCCAACCCGGAAGCCAGCCGTACCAATGTGTCGGAGGAAACACCGTGTACCTGGCCCCCTTGGTTAGCGCGCACTGCGCCCGGCCCGCCACAGGAGTCGCTGGAGCGCGATGAGACAAGGATATCCCTACCGGCCAAACCCTCCCTAACCCGGACGACGCTATGCCAATTGTGCGTCGCCCCACGGACCTCCCGGTCACGGACGGCTGCGACAGAGCCTGGGCGCGAACCCAGAGACTCTGGTGGCGCAGTTAGCACTGCGATGCAGTGCCCTAGACCACTGCGCCACCCGGGAGGCCCTATGTTTCTTCAACTTGATTGGAGTCCACCTGTGGTAAATTCAATTGATTGACATGATTTAGAAAGGCACACAACTGTCTATATCAGGTCCCACAGTTGACAGTGCATGTCAGAGCAAAAACCAAGCCATAAAGTGGAAGGAATTGCCCGTAGAGCTCCGAGGCAGGATTGTGTCGAGGCACAGATCTGGGGAAGAGTACCAAAAAATGTCTACAGCATTGAAGGTCCCTAAGAACACAGTGGCCTCCATCATTCTTAAATAGAAGAAGTTTGGAACCACCAAGACTCTTCCTAGAGCGGGCCGCCCGGCCAAACTGAGCAATCGGTGGAGAAGGGCCTTGGTCAGGGACCAAGAACCCGATGGTCACTCTGACAGAGCTCTAGAGTTCATCTGTGGAGATGGGAGAACCTTCCAGAAGGACAACCATCTCTGCAGCACTCCACCAAACAGGCCTTTATGGCCACACTTCATTAAAAGGCACATGACAGCCCACTTGGAGTTTGCCAAAAGATTGAACTCTTTGGACTGAATGCCAAGCTTCATGTCTCGAGGAAACCTGAGACCATCCCTACGGTGAAGCATGGTGGTGGCAGAATCATGCTGATGGGTTGTTTTTCAGCGGCAGGGACTGGGAGACTAGTCAGGATTGAGGCAAAGATGAACAAAGCAAAGTAAAGAGAGATTCTTGATGAAAACCAAAGAATGGGAGAAACTCCCCAAATACACGTATGCCAAGCTTGTAGCGTCATACCCAAGAAGACTCGAGGCTGTAATCGCTTTACTGAGTAAAGGGTCTAAATTCTTATGTAAATGTGATATTTCCGTATTTTTCTTTTTTCAGAAATACATTTGCAAAAATGTCTAATAACCTGTTTTTGCTTTGACATTATGGGGTATTGTGTGTTGATTGATGAGGGGGGAAAACGATGTAATCAATTTTAGAATAAGGCTTTACCGTAACTAAATGTGGAAAAAGTCAAGGGGTCTGAATACTTTCCAAAGGCACTCTCATAACACATCCGTCAGTGGTAGCCTACTTAAGCATGAATTAAATGCCTATGTCAACAACTGCAATTTGACCTAAGATGTAGCTAACTATCAATGTTTCAGTTGCTGTACACAGCGGTTGTCGTGGAGAATTCCCCGTCACGCATGTTCATCGTGAAGGTTTCAGCGTCGGACCCAGACATCGGCACCAACGGACAAGTGTCCTACACCCTCCACGGCCCCAATGCAGACAAGTTCCATCTTGATCAAAAGACAGGTTAGAGACATCTTTTATTTGGGGTCTAAGCAAAAAGAGGCCCTAATTGAAATCTGTTTTTGTTTGAGTTGAGAGATTGCATCTCCATTCTTACAAAATACTTAAGCTGAGGTCTTCAAGAAGACAAGATAGTGTACCGTCAGACCAACACAAAGGTTTGGTGTTTTTTTTCTATATTTGGTGCTTTGGCTTCTCGCCAACCATACTTCCTGTTTGTCATAGCACTAGTCTATCATCAATCTCTCTTCATTATTGTAAGTCAAACACAGCTCATAATCTTAAGAATGTGTGCTATCACATTACATATATGCTAGGAGAAGCTTTGATATGGCCTTCAATCCAAAGTAAAGTTATGACACTGGTAGCACGTTGAATGACTACCAGAAATGTAAACATTTTGTGATTTATATGTACTTCTCACGGTTTTGTTCTTGATAGATTTCAGTAAATATTTTGTCAAATGTTTTTAAAGAATTTATAGGCCTACTGTCTGGCCCTTTTCCCCACCATTTTGATATACATCTCAGTGTTTTTCTCCACCATTTTGATATACATCTCAGTGTTTTTCTCCACCATTTTGATATACATCTCAGTGTTTTTCTCCACCATTTTGATATACATCTCAGTGTTTTCCCTAACCATTTTGATATACATCTCAGTTTCTTTCCCCCACCATTGTGATATAGAGTACCAGTCAAAAGTTTGGATATACCTACTGTAATAGCTGTCGCTCTCCTCATCCTCGGATGAGGTGAGGAGAGAAGGATCTTCGGACCAAAATGCGGAGTCAGGGAAATAAGCCATTTTTATTACAAATACGACGTTGACTAAACAAAACAAAACACTTTCAAAACTTACAAAATAACAAAACGACGTAGACGCAACCTGAACATAAACTCACATACATAAACGTAAACTCACGAACAGGAACGTTACATCAAAACACACGAACAGCCAAACAGCTCCGAAAGTGAATAACATCGATAACGACACGAAGACATCACAGGAGACAATCACCCACCAACAAACAGTGAGAATGCCCTACCTAAATATGACTCTTGATTAGAGGAAAATGCAAACCACCTGCCTCTAATCAAGAGCCATACCAGGCAAACCGAAACCAACATAGAAACAGATAACATAGACTGCCCACCCAAAACACATGCCCTGACCAAAAACACATAAAAACTAACATAAATAGGTCAGGACTGTTACACCTACTCATTCATCATTCACTTTATTTTACTGTTCTTTACTGTTCTACATTGTAGAATAATAGTGAAGACATCAGACTATGGAAAAACACATATGGAATCATGTAGTAACCAAAAAAGTGTTAAACAAATCAAAATCAATTTTATTTTTTAGATTCTTCAAGTAGCCATGCTTTGCCTTGATGACAGCTTTGCACACTCTTGGCATTCTCTCATCCAGCTTCACCTGGAATCCTTTTCCAACAGTCTTGAAGGAGGTCACACATATGCTGAGCACTTGTGAGCTGCTTTTTCTTCACTCTGCGGTCCGACTCATCCCAAACCATCTCAATTGGGTTGAGGTCGGGTGATTGTAAAGGCCAGGTCATCTGACGCAGCACTCCATCACTCTCCTTCTTGGTCAAATAGCCCTTACACAGCCTGGAGGTGTGTTGGGTCATTGTCCTGTTGAAAAACAAATGATAGTCCCACTAAGCACAAACCAGATGGGATTGTGTATCGCTGCAGAAGGCTGTGGTAGCCATGCTGGTTAAGTGTGCCTTGAATTCCAAATAAATCACACACAGTGCCACCAGCAAAGCACCTCCACACCATCACACCTCCTCCTCCATGCTTCACGGTGGGAACCACACATGCGGAGATAATCCGTTCACCTACTCTGCATCTCACAAAGACACGGCGGTTGGAACCAAAAATCTTAAATTTGGACTTATCAGACTAAAGGACAGATTTCCACTGGTCTAATGTCGATTGCTCGTGTTTCTTGGCCCAAGCAAGTCTCTTCTTATTATTGGTGTCCTTTAGTAGTGGTTTCATTGCAGCAATTCGACCACAAAGGCCAGATTCACAGAGTCTCCTCTGAACAGTTGATGTTGACATATGTCTGTTGGAGCTCTGTGAAGCATTTATTTGTGCTGCAATCGGAAGTGCAATTAACTCTAATGAACTTTGAAGAATCTTCAATAGAAAATATATTTTGATTTGTTTAACACTTTTTTGGTTACTACATGATTCCATATGTGTTGTTTCATATTTTTGATGTCTTCACTTTTATTCTACAATGTAGAAAATAGTAAAAATAAAGAAAAACCCTTGAATAAGTATGCGTGTCCTAACTTTTGACTGGTACTGTACATCTCAGTGATTTTTTACATCACCAACAGTCAGTTTTCATCTATACTTAGACTAAATCTATCCATCTATATACTGTATGTGTGGCCCTCTGCTCCACTAGGAGATGGACTTAGAAGGAATAAGTTATCTATAATATGTTCATCTAATTATCTGTTCTTCTTATCTGTGACAGGGGAGTTGTTCACCCTGGCCCAGTTGGACCGGGAGAAGATGATGGAGTATGATCTAGTAGTTAAAGCCACGGACGGCGGAGGTCGCTCCTGCCAGGCAGACATCTTACTCATGATCCAGGATGTGAATGACAACCCTCCCAAGTTCTCCAACAACCACTATGAAGTCACCGTGTTCGACAACACCACCGTCAGGACACCCATCGCTGTCCTCTACGCCAAAGATCCTGACACTGGTAAGTTATATTATTGAGATAAAATGAAAAGTGTAAACATTCTGAGGGAGAGTCTGAAGGGGGCTTTGCTGATCTAGTTATTATATTTCATGTGCTAAAATCTATAGAATCAGAATGACTAGAATGGACATTTGCTTTCTGAGGTATGGTTTGAGGGACTTTGTCTGATCTAGTAATTATATTTCTATGGTAGAATCTAAATATCCCCTTTATGTAGCAGAGGCTCTACTCCTATATACGTCCCCTACACATAATATTTCATGGCCCTAAACCTCGCCCTCTCTGTGGATATAACCAACGGGACTGCAGGTTATGAGTCAACAAGCGCATCACTAATTTATGCATATTTAATTTGGATGGTGCCCTTTAAAGATCTAGGCATCTGTATTGACGAAAAGCTTTAGGTATCCTGGAGGGCAGGTAGTTTGCACCCAGTGATTCGTTGTGCAGACCTCACTACCCTCTGGAGAGCCTTACGGTTAGGGGCGGAGCAGTTGCCGTACCAGGCGGTGATACAGCCCGACAGGATGCTCTCGATTGTGCATCTGTAAAAGTTTGTGAGTGTTTTTGGTGACAAGCTGAATTTCTTCAGCCTCCTGAGGTTGAAGAGGCGCTGCTGCGCTGCTGTGCCTCGACACAATCCTGCCTCGGAGCTCAATGGAGAATTCCTTCGCCCTCATGGCTTGGTTTTGCTCTGACATGCACTGTCAACTGTGGGACCTCATATATATATATATATATATATATATATATATATAGAGAGAGAGAGAGAGAGAGAGAGAGAGAGAGAGAGAGAGAGAGAGAGAGAGAGAGAGAGAGAGAGAGAGAGAGAGAGAGAGAGAGAGAGAGAGAGAGAGAGAGAGAGAGAGAGAGAGAGAGAGAGAGAGAGAGAGAGAGAGAGAGAGAGAGAGAGAGAGAGAGAGAGAGCCACTACTGTAGGTACAGAAACACATATCTAATCATGTATTATACTGAGGCTGTTTATTATGGCTGTTTGGTGTTTTTTTATGACTGTTAGTTGAGTTTTCTTCACAATTGCACCTTGCATATTGTTTTGATAAAGCTTTGATAAGGCCGTTAACTCGTAAATTAAGTTACTACCTACTGGTTGGATTAGCATACTTTGGAAGAAACCTGAACTCATGGTGCTAAACCAACCAGACTGACAATTCCTATTTTCTCCTCCGGCAGATATGAACTATGAGGTGAAATACCATAGAGATAATAGTAGCTAGATAGTGTCCTGGCTCTATATGAAATAGTCTCTGCTCAGAACAACCAGACTGACTCCTATTCTCTTCTCTCCTTCTGCAGGTATAAACTCTGAGGTGAAGTATTCTCTACTCGAGGACAACAGCGGCCACTTTTCATTAGAAGAGTTCTCCGGTATCCTGCGCCTGGAGAGGTCGCTGGCCGAAAACACCCGGTCGACCTTTGAACTCAAGGTCAAAGCCACCGACAGGGGGCTTCCGCGAAAACTGTACTCCATCGCCACAGTTACGGTGCATGTTGTCGACCTGAGCGACTACAAGCCGATATTCTTAAGCCAGGAGTACTTCGCCCAGATCCCAGAATCCACTCTGGTAGGGTCAGAGGTCATCAGCGTCTCTGCACTCACTAGAGATGGGGCCGAGACGGAATCCATCATCTACTCCATCGTCTCTGGCAACGAGGGGGGAAGGTTCTACCTGCACCCAGCAACTGGTAAGGTTCTGTTCTGTCACTTCCAGGAGTTCCATGGGTTATTAAGGTTCTGTGAGATTCCATAAGATTCCATAATGTCCCATAAAGTATATTTGAGTTTATTTGGGCAAATTAATATATTTATGAAGCACAATCATTTTGAATACCACATCAGCAAGAAAGAACTGGCAGAAGGCAGAGAAGCCCACTTATAAGGTTGATGAAAAACTAAAGGGTATAGCAAATACCTATTCACCTGGTTATGATGCTGACTGCTTTATAGTGCCATTTCTTTCATGTTTGGGCAGAGTTAGAAGGTTTGCTTTCTATTTGACACTCAGAAGTCAGACATCAGAGCAGTGTTGCACAGCGAGGCAGAGAAATTATTGAATGTACATTGTCACTGCTGGTGCACTTTGATAGATTTTGTAAAGGTCCTGTTGATATACAGTACCGGTCATAAGTTTTAGAACATCGACTCATTCCAGGGTTTTTCTTTATTTGTACTATTTTCTACATTGTAGAATAATAGTGAAGATAGAACAACTATGAAATGACACATATGGAATCATGTAGTAACCAAAAAAGTGTTAAACAAATCCAAATATATTTTATATATTGAGATTCTTCAAAGTAGCCATCCTTTGCCTCGATGACAACCTTGCACACAATTGGCATTCTCTCAACCAGCTTCATGAGGCAGTCACCTGGAATGCATTTCAATTAACAGGTGTGCCTTAACAGTTAATTTGTGGAATTTCTTTCCTTCTTAATGCGTTTGAGCCAATCAGTTGTGTTGTGACAAGGTAGGGGTGGTATACAGAAGATTTGGTAAAATACCAAGTCCATATCATGGTAAGAACAGCTCAAATAAGCAAATAGAACCAACAGTCCATTATTACTTTTAGACATGAAGGTCAGTCAATATGGAACATTTCAAGAACTTTGAATGTTTCTTCAAGTGCAGTCGCAAAAACCATCAAGCGCTATTATGAAACTGTCTCTCATGAGGACCACCACAGGAATGGAAGACCCAGACTTACCTCTGCTGCAGAGGATAAGTTCATTAGAGTTACCAGCCTCAGAAATTGCAGCCCAAATAATTGCTTCACAGAGTTCAAGTAACAGACACATCTCAACAGCAACTGTTCAGAGACTCTGTGAATCAGGCCTTCATGGTCGAATTGCTTCAAAGAAAACACTACTAAAGGACACCAATAAGAAGAAGAGACTTGCTTGGGCCAAGAAACACGAGCAATGGACATTAGACCGGTGGAAATTTGTCCTTTGGTCTGGAATCCAAATTGGAGATTTTTGGTTCCAATTGCCGTGTCTTTGTGAGACACGGTGTGGGTGAACGAATTATCCCCGCATGTGTATTTCCCACCATGAAGCATGGAGGAGGAGGTGTTATGGTGTGGAGGTGCTTTGCTATTGACACTGTGTGTGATTTATTTAGAATTCAAGGCACACTTAACCAGCATGGCTACCACAGCCTTCTGCAGCGATACGCCATCCCAACTGATTTGGGCTTAGTGGGACTATAATTTATTTTTCAACAGGACAATGACCCAACACACTTCCAGGCTGTGTAAGGGATATTTTACCATGAAGGAGAGTGATGGAGTGCAGCATCAGATGACTTGGCCTCCACAATCCCCTGACCTCAACCAAATTGAGATGGTTTGAAAATGAGTCGGACCGCAGAGTGAAGGAAAAGCAGCCAACAAGTGCTCAGCATATGTGGGAACTCCTTCAAAACTGTTGGAAAAGCATTCCAGGTGAAGCTGGTTGAGAGAATGCCAAGAGTGTGCAAAGCTGTAATTAAAAATAAAATTCAATAGATTTTGATTTTTTTAACACTTTTTTGGTTACTACATGATTCCGTATGTGTTATTTAATAGTTCTACAATGTAGAAAATAGTCAAAATAAAGAAAAACCCTTGAATGAGTAGGTGTTCTGAAACGTTTGACCGGTAGTGTAAGCTGTACAGCAATCAGCCACTCTGGATAAGTATACATTAGTCAGTACTGTATTATACTGCCTGGTCTTATATACTGTACTTTGTGACACCACCACAAACGCAGGGAGTTTCTTTTCTCCCTGATTTCTCTTGGTGTTCCTTCATTACTCCCTTCTTTGATAAACCGTAGCAGGGCAGGAGTCTCATAGAGGTTGGTTGGATTGAGCCAAACAAATGTCTGTATTAGTTGTTAAACCATTCAATAGCCGGGCTTGTCAGCAACTTAATCCACTCGTGTGTAGTTCCATCCCAGGAGTAATCCTCCCACCACTCAGATGTTTTGTTACCATTGTGTCAAAGTCAGGAAGTCGATTTTTTTGTTATGTATTATATGTTTTATCAATGGAGACAGACGTGGAAGCTTAATGTTATGTATTATATGTTTTATCAATGGAGACAGACGTGGAAGCTTAATGTTATGTATTATATGTTGTATCAATGGAGACAAACGTGGAAGATTAATGTTATGTATATGTTTTATCAATGGAGACAGACGTGGAAGCTTAATGTTATGTATTATATGTTGTATCAATGGAGACAGACGTGGAAGATTAATGTTATGTATATGTTTTATCAATGGAGCCAGACGTGGAAGCTTAATGTTATGTATTATATGTTTTATCAATAGAGACAGACGTGGAAGATTAATGTTATTTTCTTTTGTCAGAGTCGTGTATATAGGTGGCAGGGAAGTCAGGCGCAGGAAGGTCAAATGGAGTGTAATGGAGTCTTTTTAATAGAAGTCCACTAAACATACTTCAAACACTAAATGTACATCAAAAACAAAAGTGGGTACGAGGACCCGTCGCACACCTATACAGACATATATACAACACTGACATAAAAACAATCTCTGACAAAGACATGAGGGGAAACAGAGGGTTAAATACACAACAGGTAATGAATGGGATTGAAACCAGGTGTGTAGGAAGACAAGACAAAACCAATGGAAAATGAAAAATGGATCAATGATGGCTAGAAGACCGGTGACGTCGACCGCCAAACACCGCCCGAACAAGGAGAGGCAACGACTTCGGCAGAAGTTGTGACATCTTTGGTCTCAGCTAGTCACATGAAAGAGAAAGTTTAGAGGACTGAATGAGTTTAAATGTGTGATTCTCTTTGCTGTCTTTGTTCAGAGCAGAGCCCTGCAGTATAACGCAGTACATTGGGTATAACGCAGTGTAACGCAGTACATTGGGTTGTTTTCTTAAGTTAGTCTAACTTCAGTTATTTTTCTCTTTTCTCATTGGAACATCAGCGAAAACCAGGTGGCACTTCCAATTGCATATTTACTCGCTCAGTTCCAACATGAGTTCAGGGTTGAAATCAAACAATTCAGGAAGTAAACTGAAATTCCAATTCAATTATTCTCAATGACTTCTCAATAAACTGAAAAAGGAGAAGCTATTTTTGGATATTAAATTCAAATCACTTGTCAAATTGGTGTCAAAAGTAAATTTTTGTTGCATGTTAGTTTATCCCTAACCCTTTTCCTAACATTAACGACCTCAACAAACAGACAAGGTGAGGGTCTAGAAGTCTTCAACTACCTCAACAAACAGACAATTGTACCTGTGTGATATTATTGCACATGTTGAAACCTGGTGGGTATTTTAAAGGAATGCAGGTGGCGGTTATGACTGCTGTTATGTTGTTATCTTGTCTTATATTAATGAAGTGTGTAAACTAGACTGGCAGATGGCCCAGGAATCCAGGAACGCTCTCTCTCCCCCATTTACAGGTGTCTGTTTCTGCAGCTGAGAGATAGAGAGATGGAGGAAGTGAGAGAGAAAGAGAGGGGGATGAGAAGGAGAGAGGGAAGACAGAGAGAGATGGGATGAGAGAAAGAGAGAGAGAAATAGTGAGAGAGTGAAAGGGGGGTGGGAGGGAGTATGAGAGAGAAAGAGTGAGGGGGTGAGAGAATGAGAGAGTGAAATAGTGAGAGAAGAAGAGAGAGAGGGGGGAGTAGGAGGGAGTTTGACAGAGACAACAATGAAATGACAATTATTAACGGCAGAAAATTCTCTGGTGTTTGTTTCCAAGTCTGTTTCATATCAGTCATTTTCACATCAGCCTATCGGCTGAATACGAGAGCAGTGACAGGTTTCCACCAGGGTACAGAACACCAATAGATGGACTGTGGTGCGTAAATCCAATGTACTGTACTGCTGCACTCTGTGGCTTTTCTAACCATAGCTACAGTAAGGGATGTTCAGATAACGTGAGACAAGCCAAATGTAGAATATTTCTAAAATCACAATCCATACCCAATATTACGACAAACACCTTCCTGCTACGGACATCCTTGTACCTAAACTTAACCAATAAAATATATTTCTGATCTTGAGGCAGAGCTGTCCTTGGAACAAGATAGAAAGGTCAACTCCAATCTTCTCAAGACATGTCCTTATCTCTACATCCTGGTACTGTAGTTAAATTGGGCTGGAACAGATGTATATTTTACAATCCCCATTTCTCTACATCCTGGTACTATTAACAGGTAGAACCCGACACCTGTTTGACTGCATTTACGTTGTTGGGAAACAGAACAAAGACAATCAGATAGCGCTGACAAGAACATATCAGTGTTTTGTTTTTAATAAAAGAGCACCGCAACATGGTGTTGAATATGTTGTTGCTGTGGTCCTCTTTGGAAAATGCTGTAATTTGTAAGATTTTTTAATGAAGGCTGAGAACATATACTCAAAACCCACATCTGTCAACCCAGGACTGTGTTAGTTTGAACAAGACCAAGTTAACACAGCTGTCAGTTAAATTAATACAGTTTGTGTTGTGTGTTTTTAAGGTGTTCTGGCTGTGAATGGTTCTTTAGACTTTGAGCTGTGTCGTGAATACTACCTGTCATTGGAGGGGATGAGAGGCAAGTCGACTCTGAGCGACATCACCATGGTGATTATCAATGTCACAGATGTTAATGACAACACGCCCGTGTTCGGACAGGGAGACTACAGAGCTGATGTCTCAGAGGACCTGTCGCCTGGCGATGTGGTGATGCAGGTAGCTATCCCTCTCAACCGTCAACTGTCAACTGTCAACTGTGACTTTAGAAACCAGTTATTGTAATACACCATTCAATATGTTCAATGACAAGTCATTTCCCTGAGGGGACTAATCAAGTTGTTTTGAATTTGGCATTTGGACAGACACACATCTAAGTACTTAGAGAAAATGGCAGTTTGGTTGAGCTAATAATGATCAGACTGATATTCTTCCAAGCAGCTCAGTTCAATGAGGCTTACTGTTTCCTCTTCTCTTTCTCCTCTCAACTCCCTCTTATCTCTTCCCTCTTCTCACCCCCTTATCTCTTATCTCTTCACTCCGCCCTTATCTCTTCCTCTTCCCTTATCTCTTATCTCTTCTCTCCCCCGCTTCTCCTGCTTCTCCCTCTTTCCTCTCCTTCCCCCACTCCAAGGTGACAGCCATCGACCTGGATGGGCCGTTGAACAACCTTGTCCAATACTCCATCTCCAGTGGAGACCCTCGGGGGCAGTTCAGCATCGACCCTCGCAGTGGAGAGGTCATAGTCAGGGCCGCGCTGGACAGAGAGGAGGTGAGGGGGGTTTAGTTTAGGCTTTTATATGAGGAAGGAATCACCTGGAATCAAGTTGAAAAACTGCTCAGAACAGGTTTCCCTGGAGATGCACTGTTGAAGCCCTTTGCTCTGCTAGGAGCTAAGAGAAAGTCAAGGAAGTAGTAGAACACTGGTATCCTGTATGTAACTGGTCTCTCTTCCTGTCCCAGATCACGCACTACTCTCTGACGGTCAGAGCAGCTGATGAGGGAGACCCTCCTCTGTCTACCGCGGTCCAAGTGACCTTGACCGTGTCCGATGTCAACGACAACCCACCTGTCTTCTCCCAGATTAAACACAACCTGGTCCTTCAGGTACCAACACAGGCCCTTACACACTAACACACACACACGCACGCACACACACACACACACACACACGCACACGCACGAGCACACGCACATGCACACACACACACACTGTTTCCCTCTCTCTCCCTCTACACAATCAGCATCCTAACAGCTGGTTATCCTCAGCTGCCTACACACAAGGAGTGGAATGATCAAGAGCTGAAAAACCAATCAGGCGTGTGCTGTGACTTTTGGCTAATTCATATTCAAGATAATTTATTGATGAATTACTTGAATAATTAACGTATCTAGTTTATTTAATTTGGTTATCCTATCCAAATGAATCTTAAAGGGGCACCATTAAGGGTTTTGACATAGACAGACCCTTGAATGAACTCAAGGGTCATTAAGTTATCATTAACTGTATACCATTCAATATCAACAATAGTCTTAATCAACAGTCAAATTTACTATGTTCTCATTCTGGAACCTCGTCAAGTTCTGGAACCTCGTCAAGTTCTGGAACCTCGTCAAGTTCTGGAACCTCGTCAAGTTCTGGAACCTCGTCAAGTTCTGGAACCTCGTCAAGTTCTGGAACCTCAAGAACCCAATGAACTCAATGCCACAAATAATGAATTCAAGGTTTTATTTACTTGACTAAATAATGAGGTCATTAGCAGATACAATACAGTTATTGAGACTCCCCAGGTCAATATAAATTAACTTCCAAACTCAACTCAGGCAAATACAATATTATATTCACAAGACTTTTGAGGATGAGATGGTCTTATCAATTGAAAAGAGAAAATATGAGAGGGCTACTTCATCCACATCTGCTTTCACAACCGTGAAACTATAGAGCTTCACCAACCAGGAATAGACAATGGGCTAGGCTATCAGATATCTCATTCCAGCGGGTAGGAGTACTTCACAGCCGAAGGACTCTCTCCCTCCTGCTCTCTCTCTCTCTCTCTCTCTCTCTCTCTCTCTCTCTCTCTCTCTCTCTCTCTCTCTCTCTCTCTCTCTCTCTCTCTCTCTCTCTCTCTCTCTCTCTCTCCTTCTCTCCTCTCTCTCTCTCTCTCTCTCTCTCTCTCTCTCTCTCTCTCTCTCTCCTTCTCTCTCTCTCTCTCTCTCTCCTGCTCTCTCTGTCTGTCTGTCTCTCTCTCCTGCTCTCTCTCTCTCTCTGTCTCTGTCTCTGTCTCTGTCTCTCTCTCTGTCTCTCTCTCTTTGTCTCTGTCTCTCTCTCTGTCTCTCTGTCTCTTTGTCTCTTTGTCTCTTTGTCTCTGTTTCTTTGTCTCTTTGTCTCTGTCTCTGTCTCTGTCTCTTTGTCTCTGTCTCTTTGTCTCTTTGTCTCTGTCTCTCTCTCTCTCTCTGTGTCTGTCTCTCTCATGTTTCAAGTTATATCAACATGTCATGAGTCTTTCAGTTTGATATAGTGTTAGGAAAATGTGTTTAAATGTCCTTGCACCGTTTTCCTTTGTCACAAAGAGTAACATTTTTGACTCTTCTCCCTTGCAATAGAAATCTCTTGTTGCTCAAAAGCTTGGCTGGTTGTTTCCCCAGTAACACATGCAGATCATAAGACGGTCTGCTGACTTGCCGAAGGCATCTCCTGACTAAGGTTGAATATTTTCCCGGTATTTTACAAATGTCCATCACGAGAACAAATCACTTTTCTCCTGGGTAACCCGGTATTTCCCACCAAAACCAGAAGGGTTATCATTAAAAAAAGACTATAAAGCATATAAATATGTCTGGATTTGATTTGATTAGAGCTTTGATCAGCATGAAAATTCCAACCTGATGCTACCTGACCCTTGATGAGCCATATATAAAATACGTTTCATGAGCCCAAGCCCAAAAAAGCCCAAATACAAAACATACTATATGATAAAGGCTACTGCACATTAAGCACGACAGAAAAACATAAAAACCCATAGATGTAGCTAGCTATATGCTCTCTGGGTAAATACATGTAACTAGCTATATGCTCTCCTGGGTAAATACATGTAACTAGCTATATGCTCTCTGGGTAAATACATGTAACTAGCTATATGCTCTCCTGGGTAAATACATGTAACTAGCTATATGCTCTCCTGGGTAAATACATGTAACTAGCTATATGCTCTCTGGGTAAATACATGTAACTAGCTATATGCTCTCCTGGGTAAATACATGTAACTAGCTATATGCTCTCCTGGGTAAATACATGTAACTAGCTATATGCTCTCTGGGTAAATACATGTAACTAGCTATATGCTCTCTGGGTAAATACATGTAACTAGCTATATGCTCTCCTGGGTAAATACATGTAACTAGCTATATGCTCTCCTGGGTAAATACATGTAACTAGCTATATGCTCTCCTGGGTAAATACATGTAACTAGCTATGTGCTCTCTGGGTAAATACATGTAACTAGCTATATGCTCTCTTGGGTAAATACATGTAACTAGCTATATGCTCTCCTGGGTAAATACATGTAACTAGCTATATGCTCTCCTGGGTAAATACATGTAACTAGCTATATGCTCTCCTGGGTAAATACATGTAACTAGCTATATGCTCTCTGGGTAAATACATGTAACTAGCTATATGCTCTCTTGGGTAAATACATGTAACTAGCTATATGCTCTCTGGGTAAATACATGTAACTAGCTATATGCTCTCTTGGGTAAATACATGTAACTAGCTATATGCTCTCTGGGTAAATACATGTAACTAGCTATATGCTCTCTGGGTAAATACATGTAACTAGCTATATGCTCTCCTGGGTAAATACATGTAACTAGCTATATGCTCTCTGGGTAAATACATGTAACTAGCTATATGCTCTCTGGGTAAATACATGTAACTAGCTATATGCTCTCTTGGGTAAATACATGTAACTAGCTATATGCTCTCCTGGGTAAATACATGTAACTAGCTATATGCTCTCCTGGGTAAATACATGTAACTAGCTATATGCTCTCCTGGGTAAATACATGTAACTAGCTATATGCTCTCTGGGTAAATACATGTAACTAGCTATATGCTCTCTTGGGTAAATAAATGAAACTAGCTCCAGTAGGCTAATCTTTTTGAGTGTGAACTGTATTACTGTACTATATTGTATAATACTGTATTATATGGACTGGAATTACGCACATCGCTTAAACCATGATAAATCAGAAGAGAACATGTGATTCTGGTGCAGCACATCGTTTAAACCCTGATAAAGCAGAAGAGACCATGTGATTCTGGTGCAGCACATCGTTTAAACCCTGATAAAGCAGAAGAGAACATGGGATTCTGGTGCAGCACATTGTTTAAACCCTGATAAAGCAGAAGAGAACATGTGATTCTGGTGCAGCACATCGTTTAAACCCTGATAAAGCAGAAGAGAACATGTGATTCTGGTGCAGCACATCGTTTAAACCCTGATAAAGCAGAAGAGACCATGTGATTCTGGTGCAGCACATCGTTTAAACCCTGATAAAGCAGAAGAGAACATGTGATTCTGGTGCAGCACATGCGGACTATAAAGTTACATGTATATGCTAGCAAATTTGATTTTAATATTGAAATATAATAGGGCCTGTTTGTGTATAATTAGTAGGCTGACGCATATATAACTTTCATAATATTTCCTGTAATGTTATTTGCCTCCCTCCTCTTTCTCTCTCTATTGTTGCTTCATTCCTTCCATCGCTTTCAACAGTTAAATGAAACACGTTTTGTTGTCCTCATCGTCATCACTCTGATGACATTCTTGAACGATAGAATTAGATGCAGAAGTCTTTCCATCCCCAATCACTTCTATTGGTTCTGGTGTATTTAACATTCAGCAAAAGAAGTGCTTGCCTACCTCTTCGAATAGTTTATTGGTATAAGAAATGCTACAAAAAAATAAATGTCCAGCAGGCTATTCTAGTCTAGCTTTTCCTGCACGGCTCCAAGAGCTAAGGAGCATTTTGTTAAAGAGAGGCCTGCGGAGCACAGGGCGCTTACGTATTGGGCAAGAGACAGAGGCTGTGAGTTTGAAGATTATGATGCATAACCCCATATTAATGAGCTAAATATAAGGCTAATACTGCATTGAATTGATTCCCTGAAAGAGGTAGGACATCTATATATGGTCTGTACTGTATATCAATCTAGAACATTTCAAATACGAAAATTGAATTCACATTTACTGTCGTCAGTGAACCCAGGACTTCCGTGGGAACATCTCATCCCAGAGACTGCAACGGTGTGAGATGCAAATGTACATCCATCCATCCGGACAACGCCATATTGAATTATCACGTCGCCCATCTCTGCCAACAGGGCACTCTGTTTCAGTGACCTGTTCCAGCAGTCCCAGCTGAAGTGGAATGACCTGAGGAGAAAAGGGGGATACCTAGTCAGTTGCATAACTGAATGCATTCAACTGAAATGTGTCTTCCGCATTTAACCCAACCCCTCTGAATCAGAGAGGTGCGGGGGGGGGGGGGGGGGGGGGGGGCTGCCATAATGAACATCCACATCTTTGGCGCCCAGCGGGTTAACTGCCTTGCTCAGGGGCAGAACGACCGATTTTAACATTTGACCTTGGATTCGATCCAGCAATCTTTTGGTTACTGGCCCAACGCTCTAACCCCTAGGCTACCTAGAAGTCTAGGCTTCCTGAAACCTGTGCTTGTTCTGCCAAATTGTAACACATTGATGTGAGCTCATCTGCTTTCATGTGCCGAATACAACAGATGTAGACGAGCTCATACCAGCACTCAGTCAAACACTGTAGCATTCATTCCAGGTGGAAACTTCTGGCACTAACTGGAAACTTTTGACATTTTTCAAGATAAGATTCACGATCAGCACGTTTTTGCAATGTAGTAAAATCATTAGGGGTCTGTCTTGTTTTAGGCCCTTGTGGAACGAGGTGTCATGGAAGGCTTGACCTAGTTTCCATGACTACATAACTAACGATGGTACCGTATGTTCCTTGTCAGGAGGGCGAGGCCATCGGTAGCAGCATCCTCCAGCTGGTGGTCACAGACAGAGACACCCCTCACAATGGACCTCCCTTCACTTTCCTCATCGCGTCTGGGAACGAGGACCGCCGCTTCCACGTAGACCAGGGAGGTCTGTTGTCCATCTCTGCCCCTCTGAAGAAGAAGATCAAGCCACAGCACCTACTGAAAATACAGGTAACGAATATTCCTGTAATAAAACGGATCCCTACAGGCAAAACATATTTACCTGGTTGTAATCTGTTTATCTGACATCTATACATGCCCACTGGTTATTTGGGATGTCGAAATGGAGTATAACTTTATACCTACATAGTACTAGGATACTGACATGTGATAATGTATGTTTCTATTCATGTCCTTATATATAACTTTATACCTACATAGTACTAGGATACTGACATGTGATAATGTGTGTTTCTATTCATGTCCTTACGTCAGGTGACAGACAGTGGACACCCTCCTCTCTCCTCCATCTGCGTGGTAAAGATCAACGTCACTGAGCAGAGCAAGTACCCTCCTTCTGTGATGCCCCTGGAAGTTTTCATCACCACCACAGGAGACACTTTCTCCAACCGAGTCATAGGCAAGCTCCATGCCTCCGACCAGGACCTGCACGACATCCTAAACTATAAGCTGGTCTCGGAGTCTCCAGGTGGGGGAGACCCAGGGCCGAGCTCAGGCCCCTCTGGAGGCCTCTCAAGGTTCTCTGTGGATCTGGTGGATGGGAAGATCTGGGCCGATGAAGACCTGAAACCTGGTCTCTACTCCCTCAATGTCAGCGTCTCCGATGGGAAGTTCAGCGTGTGGGCCGGAGTGAAGGTCCATGTGTGGAAACCCACCCAGCAGGCACTGGACGCTGGGCTCACTCTGCAGATGGTTGGGCTTTCCCCGGAGGAGTTCTTGGGGGACCACTGGAGAGGCCTCCAGAGGGGCCTCAGCACGGCCCTGGGTATAGCCAGGCAAGACCTCCACCTGGTGAGCCTACAGCAGCAACCCAACTCCCTGGTCCTGGAGGTTCTACTGCTATGGAGGCCGCATGGTGGAAATGTAGAACAGTTACCAACCAACCGGCTAGCAGGGATCATCGCTAACATAGAAGACTCATTGGGACTGAGTGTTCTCAAGGTGCATCATAATGGGTGTCTAGGGACAGAATGCCCTCCTAGAGGATGCAGGAACTCAGTCCAGATGAGAGGGGAGAGGCTGAGCCACTACGCCACAGCCAGGGCCGGCTTCATCACCCCACAACACACCTGGGAAAGTGTCTGCCCCTGCAACGGTAGGTGTAACTGAGGTGGTTTAGTAGCTAGACAAGGTTACTTATCAAGCTTGTATGAGATGTGCCTGAGACGTGAAGAATTGCATTAGCTCGCTAAGTCAAATCAAATCAAATTAATTTATAAAGCCCTTTGTACATCAGCTGATATCCCAAAGTGCTGTACAGAAACCCAGCCTAAAACCCCAAACAGCAAGCAATGCAGGTGTAGAAGCACGGTGGCTAGGAAAAACTCCCTAGAAAGGCCAAAACCTAGGAAGAAACCTAGAGAGGAACCAGGCTATGAGGGGTGGCCAGTCCTCTTCTGGCTGTGCCGGGTGGAGATTATAACAGATCATGGCCAAGATGTTCAAATGTTCATAAATGACCAGCATGGTCAAATAATAATAATCACAGTAGTTGTCGAGGGTGCAGCACCTCAGGAGTAAATGTCAGTTGGCTTTTCATAGCCGATCATTAAGAGTATATCTATCGCTCCTGCTGTCTCTAGAGAGTTAAAAACAGCAGGTCTGGGACAGGTAGCACGTCCGGTGAACAGGTCAGGGTCCCATAGCCGCAGGCAGAACAGTTGAGACTGGAGCAGCAGCACGGCCAGGTGGACTGGGGACAGCAAGGAGTCATCATGTCAGGTCGTCCTGAGGCATGGTCCTAGGGCTCAGGTCCTCCGAGAGAAAGAAAGAGAGAAAGAGAGAATAAGAGAGAGCATACTTAAATTCACACAGGACACCGGATAAGACAGGACAAGTACTCCAGATATAACAAACTGACCCTAGCCCCCCGACACATAAACTAATGCAGCATAAATACTGGAGGCTGAGACAGGAGGGGTCAGGAGACACTGTGGCTCCGTCCGATGATACCCCCGGACAGGGCCAAATCAATGCCTAGGCTTTGGATTACTTGGCTAGCGTGTACTTTGAGCACACAGTAGACCTGGGATTGAACCCTATCAGTCAAATAGTCTCCTACCTCTCTATGATCACAGTAGGAGCCTGAAGTCACCCCCTTCATGATCTAACTCACTTCACATTCCTATGGGGATTAGCTGGGTGCAGCTGGGAGTTAGGGGCCTCCAGGATAGTGCTAGTGATGATCTGCTTGTTGTGGTTCTTCTTAGTTACTGTTGTCCGCCTGGCAGACATATTTAGTGGTGGTATTCCGTTGAGGTTATCACCTCTTTAGTTCGACTGTTTTGGCTAAACCCAAAGCCTCAACAAACCAAATATCTCTAGGAAAGCGATGTGGAAAATCTGAGGCTGAAATGTTTTATTTTTTATTTGTATGAACTTTGAAAGATTCCTACATGAAAGTCTGTTTGATCAAGCAGATTTCATTATGACAACACATTTGAGTGGCTATTCCTAATTTCACGGACAGATAGTCATCCAAAATGTGTGTTTTTAAATATTAGTCCTACATGTTAATTAGACATGTTCTTGATGAAATCACACAATTTGCATTTAACATTTGCACCGTTTTTCAACTTCAGAGTCTGCTGTGAGTTTTGACGGGACGGGCTATCTGAAATACCTGTATCAGATTGAGGAGGCGGAGGAGAATCAGAACTTCCGTCTCTCTCTTCGCATCAAGACCTTCCAGCAACAAGGCGTTGTCATGAATACCAATGCAACCAACTGGGGGAGCTTGAAGGTATTGCAAAGCTCACATGCATTCGTTATTATCAGAGATGAAAAAACACACGTCGTTATTTGCTTTTGCAGTCTCTCATAGATCAATTTCAATCAGTTAAATTTGATTTACAGCTCATTTTACATCAGTGCTTTACGGTATCATGTATTGCACTACATTATTATCAGAGATCATAAAAGCAACATATTCCTTTTCCTTGGCAGTCCCCCCACTGTAGCAGACATTCTAAATGCCCCATTCTAAATGCCCCATTCTAAATGCCCCATTCTAAATGCCCTATTCTAAATGCCCCATTCTAAATGCCCCATTCTAAATGCCCTATTCTAAATGCCCCATTCTAAATGCCCCATTCTAAATGCCCTATTCTAAATGCCCCATTCTAAATGCCCTATTCTAAATGCCCTATTCTAAATGGCCCATTCTAAATGCCCTATTCTAAATGCCCTATTCTAAATGCCTGATTGCATATCAGAGGGCTGTGTTTATCAGGAAGAGAACATTTCCGTGTGGATTCCAGGCTCAATCATACTGGTCTCTTATCATATTATTTACTCTGCTGGCTTTATCTGTGTCAGTTGATCAATGGGACTTTTAACTGATCCAACCACTTTGTGGTGAGGACTGTCTTTATCTTCATGTCCCCGTTTCCATCAGTTCTTTCATAGCCTGGTCCCAGATATGTGTGCTGCCTTGACAAACTCAATACTCTGAGTTTTAAATTTAAAAAAGGACCAGACACTTCTGCAATTGAAATTTAGTTCAAGACTTAACCTCTACGGGATCCGTGTCCCCTTCACCCGCGGGACGGTTCAGCTAATGTAGGCTAATGCGATTAGCATGAGGTTGTAAGTAACAAGAACATTTCCCAGGACATAGACATATCTGATATTGGCAGAAAGCTTAAATTCTTGTTAATCTAACTGCACTGTCCAATTTACAGCAGCTATTACAGTGAAATAATACCATGCTATTGTTTGAAGGAGAGTGCACAGTTATGAACTTGAAAATGTATTAATTAACCAATTAGGCACATTTGGGCTGTCTCGATACAAAATGTTGAACCAAAATGGTTCATTGGATCAGTCTAAAACATTGCACATACACTGCTGCCATCTAGTGGCCAAAATCTAAATTGCACCTGGGCTGGACTAATACACTATGGCCTTTCTCTTGCATTTCAAAGATGATAGTACAAAAAAACAAAAACAAAACATATTTTTTTCTTTGTATTATCTTTTACCAGATCTAATGTGTTATATTCTCCCACATTCGTTTCAAATTTCCACAAACTCCAAAGTGCTTCCTGCTTCAGGTCCTGAGCAGTTAGATTTAGGTATGTCATTTTAGACAAAAACATTTTTAAAGGGGCGGATCCTTGGTTTAAGAGTTTGCAAGACATCCCAAAAACAGATTTGGTACGTAGGATAATTGTTGCTGGTGTTTGGAATGTTGAGCTAGAGTGGGCTTAGTGCTGACTTAGGTTTACCACATAAAGTTTAAAGGGAATATGAAATGATTGTATATTTTGATGAGATGGATAAAGAGTCCTCAGTGCTCAGATGAAACTTCTTGACCTGCACTGGAAATACACACAGGCAACACATCTCCCAGTGGATTTCTTTCCATTTGTGTGCCATTGAATGCACGTAATAGATTGAATATCCAATTTGTTCACGTTTGAAACATCAGAAGTAGTATTCACTTTTTCCATTCTTAGGCCTACCTCTGGGTTTTACATTCCTGGCACATGAGTTCCGTTTATTGTAAGAAAATTGCTTCAAATGGAATTGAAAGCATGGATATCCAAGAGTTTACTTTTCTTTTCAGTTTCTTTCCTCCCCCCTTTTACTTCACAGCGGCTTCGTCAGAAGATACGACACAATGATGTGTTTCCCTTGAGTTAGGCTTCACCGCAACAAATTCTTATCAATTCCCAAATCTCATCAATATTCTGACCCAAAAGAAAAACGGGAGAAGCAGTCACATCCATCCTTTAGAAACTTCTGAAATGGAAATTCAGTTTAGGACCTACTCACCGATCACCGGCTAAATGTTTTTCATGTATTCCTCATCTTTTAACTAAATTACCTTTTGAAGTAGAAATGATTTAGCCCATTTGAACAAAAGTGCCCGTGACAAGCCTGTGGAGAAAGAAGAAAAGGTGACTTGTTGGTTAAAACCACTGTAGCCTTTAACAGCTTAGCTCTATTATTATCAAGGAGAAGCACGCTAGAAAGACACTGTAAAGAAGCAGATAGTCTTTAATGCTACTAGTCACAGTGGCTGTACAGGACACCTTCTGATCATAAACATCTCCCGCGGGGAGCTAGCCCATCTCCAGGGCCCATAGGGCTCCGGTCAACAGTAGTGCACTACCTTTTACCAGGGCCCTATGGGGTAGTGCGCTACTGTTGACCGGAGCCCTATGGGCCCTGGAGGTGGGCTAGCTCCCCGCGGGACACTACCCCATAGGGCTCTGGTAAAAAGAAGTGCACTACCCCATAGGGCCCTGGTAAAAAGTAGTGCACTAAATAGGGAATAGGGTTCCATTTGGGACGCAGATGGTATACACACTGAACACAGTAATTGGATTTTCCCTAACTGGAGTTGATTCACGTCAGGTCCGTCTGATAGAGTCTGTACGTCAGGCAGTCTGAGCTGTTTGAAGTATCGAAGCTCCTCTCACCAAAAAAAAACAGGGAAGTGGATCCTTTAATTTCCACGTTAGCTCCATACCGAAGCATCAGCTGAATCAATGTATTCACTAACGGCAGGTGCGATGGCTAACTTTCATGCCGTGTAGATTTACATCATGGTAAACAAGTAGTTTGATTTGCTCCACTTGTATTGTTTATCGTAAACTCTAGTGTGTTTATTTAAATATATATATATATATATATTTAATCTTTACTTAACTAAGCAAGTCAGTTAAGAACAAATTCTTAGACCAGAGAGTGAGAGGTATATTTAACATTAAGATCTGTCCTGTGTGGCTTTGGGTTGGTACCAGAGCTGGGTAAAATACATATGTAAAATTACTTTCAAAAACTTTGCTGCGATTTTTTTTCTTCCGGTAGACCAACAACTGAACCAATGGAGAAGTCACAAAAGCAAAGCTAACTCTGAGCTAAATCAAGCACTTCTCAAATACTCTCTAATACATGTACAGTATAACTGTTTGACATTTGTTGTCCTGTTTGACTCAGGACAGGCCTGCTTGGTACAGGGTTACATTAGCGTGGTGAGTCACTCAATACTGTAGCAGCATCAGCGGGTATGACATTTGACAGTTTGACACTACTGTACAATCCACTTGCTCAAGTAGAGGACATTTCATTGCTGGGATAAGTTATTTCCTCTTCTGGCGCACAGCTTCAGGATAGTCCTCTTTAACTAAGATGTACGTTCCTCTCAAATTCTTGTCTCTTACCAGAACAGCTATCTTACAGAACTGATGTCCTCTCTCAATGACTTACAGATTTCTGTCATCTTGCTGTTCTTCCGTTTATACTCACCGAGCTGACCCTGGGAGAACTGTTCTTCAGGTCCTGGACCTCTCTAGTCATACTGTCCATTCTTTTCGTAGTTGACTCCACCAGTATTTGGACAAAACACTTGAAGCTATTTTATTGTTGTTGTAACAACTGTTTGTAGAACTATTTTTTGTTAGTTTGAAAGATCCTTCATCTGTGATAAAGAGACACCACTGTCCTCAATGGCATTCCCACCGTCTTTGGTCTTTGTTATGGTAGCAACGTAGGCTACGCTGTTACTCCTCGCAGTTCCAGACAGGGCAGGTCGCAGGCCAGACGGAAACAGCAACAAACAGCAGGGATTCAAACAGTCACACTCCAGAGACAGTCTGTGGTACTAGCCTCAAGGGCTGTGGGCTGTGTACAAGTTGCTAAGGAAACCTGGCTAGCTTGATAGCTAGCTAAAGTTAGTTAGAAGCTAGGCTAGCATCTGTGCCAACGAGAGAACAATGAGCTACTTCTCTGGAGCGAAATAGACCTGCTATTGTTCCTTGTAATACAGTGATCTTCCCACACCTTAATGTGATGTTAAATATTGAAAATGTTTTTTGACAATGCACGCCACCGGAACTGTTGGAGATAATGTTATATATTTACCAAAAAAATGACAATGCATGCCACCGGAACTGTTGGAGATAATGTTGGATTGGAACAGCTGAGATGGTGATAATGTTGGGTTGGAACAGCTGAGCTGGCAATAATGTCAGGTTGGAACAGCTGAGATGGCGATAATGTCAGGTTGTAACAGCTGAGATGGTGATATTGTTGGGTTGGAACAGCTGAGCTGGCGATAATGTCAGGTTGTAACAGCTGAGATGGTGATAATGTCAGGTTGGAATAAGCTGAGCTGGTGATAATGTTGGGTTGGAACAGCTGAGATGGTGATAATGTTGGGTTGGAACAGCTGAGATGGTGATAATGTCAGGTTGTAACAGCTGAGATGGTGATAATGTCAGGTTGGAATAAGCTGAGCTGGTGATAATGTTGGGTTGGAACAGCTGAGATGGTGATAATGTCGGGTTGGAACAGCTGAGATGGTGATAATGTCAGGTTGGAACAGCTGAGATGGTGATAATGTCAGGTTGGAACAGCTGAGATGGTGATAATGTTGGGTTGGAACAGCTGAGATGGTGATAATGTCGGGTTGGAACAGCTGAGATGGTGATAATGTCGGGTTGGAACAGCTGAGATGGTGACCATGTCGGGTTGGATGATGCCGTGGATGGTCTTGATGTTTGAAATGACCTAACAAGCTGCCTGTCTTCATAAACTACAGGTCAATAAAAAATGCAACCCCTAAAATAAAATGTGGTGTTCCACAGGGATCGAGTCTTGGACCTCTACTATTGCTAGTTTATACTAATGATCTGCCAAATGTATCAAATTTCAATTAAAAATTGGATGTAATAAATGTATCACTAGTCACTCTAAGCAATGCCATTTTATATCATGTTTACATACCCTACATTTCTCATATATATATATATATATATATATATATATATATACTGTACTTTATATCATCTACTGCATCTTGCCTATGCCGCACGGCCATCGCTCATCCATATATTTATATGTACATAGTCTTATTCATTCCTTTACACTTGTGTGTATAAGGTAGTTGTTGTGAAATTGTCAGATTACTTGTTAGATATTACTCGGAACTAGAAGCACAAGCATTTCGCTACACTCGCATTAACATCTGCTAACCACGTGTATGTGACCAATAACATTTTATTTTATTTGATTGATATGTTGTGTTCTCTTCCTCTGTCTCTACTTCAGACTGGTGGGGACTCTGAGGAATAAAAGTTTACCAACAGTGAACACTGTTAAATTATCTTTCACAGCTGATGGATAGTTTTATCAGTGTGTATATAAGCAGAGTTCTACAATCTTCCACAGCTGATGGGCAGGATGTTTGGTATTTTGTACTTTATAAGGATCTTCATTCGCTGTTCCAAAAGCAGCAGCTACTCTTCCTGGGGTCCACACAAAACCTGAAACATGCCATAATACAGAACATTAATAGACAAGATCAGATCAAGAACAACCTTTTTTAAAGGTTCATGTAAAGTGAAGTTGATGTTCATGTAAAATATATACTGTCTTAGGTGTGTCTACAGTGTTAGGATGAGCAGTGTTCTGTACGTTTGTGCTTATGTGTTCTCTTCTGTTGTCTTCTACAGCTGATGGGTGGAGAGTTGAGGTTCATGTACCTCTGTGGCAACACACTCCCGGGTTCCCTGCATGTCCACGCAGCCCCAGTGGTGTCAGACGGGCGGTGGCACCACGTCCTTCTGGAGGTCAACGGCACCATCCTCAAACTCACCCTGGACCACATTCACTCAGCCCAGGTCGTCCTCTCTAAACCCTGCCATCTGATGCAGCCCCATGGGGCTCTGATCCTCGCTGGCCCCCCTGGTCCTGGTTCTTCTCCCACCACCACCCCCACCACCCCCACCACCTCTACAGAGACCCAGGCCAGGGCCCAGACCCAGGCACATGGCTTGGTGGGCTGCCTGGAGGGTATGGAGCTGAATGGGGAGCCCATCAGGACAGACGAGAATAAGGAGTGGAATGGGCCTGGGAGGAGGAGGGTGTTTGGGGTCTACCAGTGCTGTGTCAACCAGGTCAGGATGAACAGCTGTGACACTAACCCCTGTCTGAATGGAGGAACCTGTGAGGAGGAATCAAATGGAGGTCAGTTTCTTAACCTTGGCATACTGTATCACTCCCCAATAGTGTCAACCTCTACAAACAACACAAATAGCATACTGTAAGCCTCTACCCACAACATTCAAGGTAGCAACAAAGCCTACAGGTTTAGAGAAAACATCCCTGTTGTTTATGGATATTAGTTCTGAGATGTAACTATACTTATGGCATATTGTCTAGTATGCCTTCAACAACATCTGATTTTTCCATCTGCGAGGGTGGACATTTAATCACCAATATGAAAATAGCATGTTGAACAAACTAGTGTTTGAACAGATTGGAGGAGTCATCTAGTCTATAAAATATTATCATAATTGTTCTACAAGGAAGTTGAAACTAGAGTAGTGAGGTGCAAACTGAATAACCAGACAACTGGATGGAACCAAACTGTCTATACAAAACTCTCTAGCCTATATTCCACTTTTTGAAATAGTTTGTATCCTATCCTTCATTAGCATCCCTCTGCTGTTACTGAGAGAGTAAGAGAACTGTCATGGTGTTCTAGAACTTAGGCCATCTTCAGTAGGTTGATCTCTCTTCCTGTTTATATGTTGGTTTGCCCTCCAGGGTTCCACTGCAGCTGTGCGGAGTCCTTCCATGGCCCCCGCTGTGAGCTGGACAGCAACCCCTGTGCCTCCCAGCCCTGTGCCCACGGTGGGGTGTGTGTGCCAAAGAGTCAAGGTTACATCTGCAACTGCCAACTGAATATGGCTGGAAGCAGGTATGTCTATCTCTCAGATAGCTAGCTGTCCCTCCCATCCCTGCAGCCTCGGTATAAACACAATGTTAGTTTTCCCCCCACACTTTGCTCCGATGATGACGTCAAGAAATCAACTTCATTTACAATGGAATTAGTGTTCACATGTCTAGGACAAAAAGACCCGTACACTATTATGCTTCTAATTCCACATTTTATTAAATGACAAGTAGTGTTCACGTTTCTCTCCTCTTTAAGACCTCTCCACCTACCAAGTAGTACAGTTGTTGTGATTCTTTTTGGTTAGTCATGGAAAATGTTACCCATGGTAATGCTCCTAGTTTCATTGGCTCAGGGGATGATTAAGCCTAATTCTGTTGTTTGTCCTCTTTCCTTCCTTGGAAATGGAACTAAAAGCGAAATGCCTCATTTTCGTTCTCTGCAAGATAATGGACAATAAAGTATTCTTCTTCATTAGGTGTCAGAGCCTAATTGACAGATGCTCTCCCAACCCGTGTCAAGGAGGGTATGACTGTACCTTCTCTGGGGGCTCCATCCACTGCAACGCTCTGCCCCAGGTATTGTACCATGCTAAACTACAGTACCCATAATGCTCTGTGTAACATATCAAATCAAATCAAATTTATTTGTCACATACACATGGTTAGCAGATGTTAATGTGAGTGTAGCGAAATGCTTGTGCTTCTAGTTCCGACAATGCAGTAATAACCAACAAGTAATCTAACCTAACAATAGGTATCTGGTTTTAGTAGGTGTAAGGTGAAGTTGCCCTAGACCAGGGGTGTCAAACTCTGCAGGTTTTTTGTTTTTTTCTTTCAATTAAGACTAAGACAACCAGGTGCGGGGAGTTCCTTACTAATTAGTGACCTTAATTCATCAACCAAGTGCACGGGAGGAGAAAAACCACATAGACACTCGACCCTCCATGGAATGAGTTTGACACCTGAGCCCTAGACGCTGATTTTGGGTCAGTTTGGCATTTTTCCAGTAATGGTAAGGTTAGAATTGGGGGAGCGGAAGCTGATCCTAGATCTGTACCTAGAGGAAACTTCAGCCCTGGAGTGTTTTAGTAAAACCAGGGCCGGCTCCAGGCATAAACAACGGAAGTGGACGCTTAGGGCCCCAGGGTCATTAGGGGGCCTACAACCCATATATACAGTCGGGTCTCAAACTTCTTGTTGAGAGGTAGAATAGTACGGCACAAATTTGGTTGCGCATCAGCAGTTTTTCTCTTGTTATGTCAGTCACTGACAGTCTCAACTAGCCATGCCAGCTAACAATTTTTAGATTGGTAAGTTAGTCTAACCAGTTACTTGTAGTCATGAATACCAACAGGGCACGTGCCCAGTGGCCCTGACCTCCAGGGGGGGGGGCAATTGATTTTGTTAGTCATTCAGATATCATTTACATTGCATAAGTCATGGCAAAATGGATAAAACTGCAGAAAACAGAAAACTTTGGGGGGGGGGGGGGGGGGGGGGGGGCTAGCCCAGCCTTAACTAAATCTAACCAAAAGGTGTCCCATCTTTCCATCAATACAGCTGTCCACTGGGCTGGGCTACATCGAGATCGTGGAGATCTGCGCCAGCTTGACAGGGGTTTTCTTCCTGGTCGGTGTTTTCGTCTGCGTCCGCAAACGCTACGTCCAACAGAAGAAGAAGCCTCTCTGTGTTCAGGACTCCAACGGTTACTTCCAACCCAGTCTGGCCAAATCCATGATGGCCAACACTCCAGAGGTCAGCCCAATAGAGATGAGCACGCTGATAGGTTCTGGTAACGACCTGGATAACAGTCCCTTCAGATCTCTGAAGCCTCGCAGCCAGATGGACCTGGGGCTGGGGTCCCAGGTAAGCCTAAGGGCCGGGAAGCAGAAGCCACAGGGGCCTGTGGTGTGTAGTGTGGCCCCCAACCTCCCTCCAACACCTTCATCCATCTCTGACAATGAGTCCATCAGGAAACACCACTGGGATCAGGACTATGAAGGTGAGTTCAATGAATAATTAGAGTAGATGACAGCTGTCTGAGTTTTTTATTTATTGATGGCTGTGGTAGTAGCTTACCCCACATGCCGTGCCGGTCTTCAATTTATCCAAAAATAAGTGACAGCATTTAATTGACTTGACAGATGAGACACCCAAAAGGACAAGTGTCTGAGGGTGAATGATCTGGAGACGAGGACATAACAAAGCATTATTCATATTATACTCCTTCTCACTTTGTCCTTTAGATCAGAACAATGGAGGTTACTCATTCATACATGAATGTAATCCATTATCAGTTGTGATACATACAGAGCGTGTGGCGGTGAGCAATAGTCTGGTCATGCAGGCAATTCCTGCAGAGGATAAGTTACCAATGTGTTGAATTTGAATAGGTTTTTCATCACTCAGAGGTTAGAATACCTTACCTACTGTATAACGAGTTTAAGGACTTTTATAACGAAAAGGATACTTTTAACATTGATGTGAAAATCATCTGAAAACAAAGGCGTTTATACTGAAGGACTATAGTGAATGATAATGTATTACTCTCTTCTCCCTGCCGTTCAGTCTACCCTGCTGATCCTGACTATTACGGTCGACCCAACCCTGCGGTCCAAGAGTACCCCCAGGGGCAGGAGTTTCCCCAGTTCGACATTGTGGAGGACACCTATGGCTCTGTGACCGCATCAATAGACTCACGTAGAAACTCTCGCTTCAGCGGATTCCCGTTTCCCCTGGAGCGTTCTGACCGCCGCGCTCCCTTACCGCCCTGCTACAGTAACCAGAACCTGGATGACTTCCTGGGGCCTGACGGTCTTCCATTACCCATCTCTCAGTGCCCCAACGAGTACACTGCCATCAGTTACTATCCGACGCAACATGCGCAAAGCATGGACAATGTGTCGTCGGGCTACCGGCGCCTCAGCATGCGCCTCAGCGTTGCCATGCCGTCCTATGCTGAGTGTAACTCTCCTCCTCCTCCTCCCCCTCCGTCCCAGCAGGCTAGGCATGCAGGACGGAACTCTCGCTGCTACAACGGGTCTGACATGGTGGGCAGCGACTATGGAAGCTGTGAGGAGGTCATGTTCTAGAATGTTTTAGAGTGTTCTAGTCTAGAACCCAGTGAAACTAAGTGAGAGTTGCAGATACACTGTTCCCTAACAGAGGTCTCTTTAAGGGAGAGACTGCAACGTTCTATGAAAGATTTGAGTCTTGAACATTTTATGATGTGAATTAATTACATTCTCTCCAGTCAATTCTTAGAATGTCTCCATAGAATGTGATTCTACGTGGGCTTGACATTGGATAGAGTAAATGAAATAGTCCCTCACATTTTCTTCCTCAGGGTTAAACAGTATTACGGGATGTTTATCTGAAACTATGACAACAAGGTCTCGCAAACAAAGATGTGCTGAACTAAACACTACAGCAACATCAAACGCTCACTCCTCTAGACCACTCTCTGGGGGAGAGAGACTGGCTTTGTATAAAACACAATTCCTATCAAGTATGAATATGTCTACAAGTCATGCAGATAATAGCTACATTTCGTATAATAATAACCATATAACCAAAAAGATGTTGCATACAGTAAACAGTTCCTATGTATGACCTCACCATTCAGTACAGTATGTATGTAGTCATATGGATTGGATTGCGTCTCAAATGGCACCCTGTTCCCTACAGGCCCTGGTCAAAAGGAGGGCACTACATAGGGAATAGGGTACGATTTGAGATGTAGCCATAAGTGACAAAATAATGAAGTGGACTGGATCCTAACAGTAAGAAGAAATCCATATTTAATGAATAAATGGATCATAAATACACATACATATTATGTGTGTTTGTCATAAAACAGATTGTCTATTCAATATAACTTTTATCCCTGATATTGCCAATTGTGTAAATAGTGCATAGTGTGGAAGTATTCAGACTTTTATGACCCCCCCAAAAAAATGTTTTATCGGAGTTGTAATGGTTGATGGTATTCTTTTGTAATAAGTATTTTGAGTCCGAACACGTCCAGGGAATTATGGGAAAATTACTGAATTCAAAGTGATATCATGACATCCCAATGTGTTTATATGTGCTGTGTATGTGTGTGCTAGTCCAATGAGTTAACATGTGTTTTTGTGTGTATTATTTTTGTATCAATGTGGGGTGCATGAACCCCATGTTTTGAAGTTGTTTCTCTGTGAGAGATTTTAAGTCATGTAGTATTGCCAATTTGTTTTCAACACTGTAATCGCGCCATGAATAAAATAGGATCTTATATTATTAACAAAGTATATGTTGTCAGTATTGATTGTAATACTTGTATGTGTAATGCGCTGATGCTGTTGGATTGACATCTATAACGTCTATAACATGTACATGCAATACCAGTGGTGACCACAAGGAGACACAATTTGATCACATTGGTAGAATAAAACTCCCTTCTCATTCACACATGTATAATTTTACAAAACAATTACCCTTTGTGAAGACCAGATATTTTTTCCAACATTAAGCCTACTCAGAGTAACAGCTCCATGGTAATGTCACTCTCTAGGAAACTGACATCATCAGCTAGTTGGGGCGGCAGGGTAGCCTAGTGGTTAGCATTTTGGACAAGTAACCGAAAGGTTGCAAGTTCAAATCCCCAAGCTGACAAGGTACAAATCTGTCATTCTGCCCCTAAACTGACAGTTCCTAGGCCGTCATTGATATAATTTGTTCTTAACTGACTTGCCTAGTTAAATAAAGGTTAAAAGATGGTGGATTGAGATGTTCATGTTCTGTACAAGGGAGGGAGACTCATAAATTAATACTTCTCATCAGAACTAATGGATGTACATAACTAGGAGGCAGAGAGATGAACAAAGATTATTGAGAGAGAAATGGGCAGTGAGTCAGTTACAACTGAAGCAGTAGAAGATCCATGCCTTGTCCGTTGCACCAACCTGTCTGATGAGGAGTTTTCATTTCCTACATAAGGGCTGTAGGATTTTCTTAGTGAGCATGCATAGACAAGGGTGATGATTAAGGCTGATTAAGGCTAGGTCATTCAGAACCAAGACATCTCTCTACTGCAGCTGAAACTCTGACTGAAACCCCGAGGCTGCGTAGCCAGTGTTTCAGATGGCATGTTCATTATGCATTACAGAATAAAACAACGCATACCAGCCTGGTCTCAAGAACTAGACGTAACATAGTAAAGTAACAACCAAATTAGTATGATATGTTACATTTGGTTACATAAAAACAGAAGGTTACTTAAGGCAAAAAATGAAAGTAGGGTGGTTGGAAAGGGGTGGGCGTATATACCGTAAACGTCTGGCAACCCAAAGTTTGCGTGTTTGAATCTTATCACAGACAACTTGAGCATGTTAGCTAATTATCCACTTTGCAACTACTTACTACTTAGTATGTTAGCTAACCATTCCCTTAATAACCCTTTAACCTAACTCCTAACCTTAACCCTTAGCCTTGTTAACGTTACCCACCTAGCTAACGTTAGCGTTAGCCACCTAGCTAATGTTAGCTACAACAAATTGGAATTCATAACATATCATATGTTTAGCAAATTCGTAACATATCGTACAAATTGTAATTAGTAACATATCATACGAAATGTATGATGGACATCCAGGAGCTTGACAGCCTGCCATTCCGCTCTGTGGACAACGTATCCCGTAATTAGGGCAGAGCCACAAGCATCTCATCATTATATACAGTATCTCTGGTTGAGCAGGGTTTCCCCAACTCTGTTGGAATGCCAGACCATTTGGCATTCGCCAGAATAGCCCTATGGCCCTTCTGTCTCTGCTCTAGCATACAGGACCTGGATGCCATGACCTTTGAAAGGTGACAGTAGAGAGTGATGTATATATAAATACTAGCGGAAGGTCAAGGGTCATGGGTCAACAACGTACTTCATTATCAGGTCAAGTGGCATCACCAGATAAACAAAACACTCCAGGGATAGCGTAGGTCTGCAACCCAAATGGCACCCTATCCCCTACACAGTGAACTACTATTAACCCCAAATTACACCCTATCCCCTACACAGTGAACTACTATTAACCCCAAATGGCACCCTATCCCCTACACAGTGAACTACTATTAACCCCAAATGGCACCCTATACCCTACACAGTGAACTACACAGTGAACTACTATTAACCCCAAATGACACCCTATCCCCTACACAGTGAACTACACAGTGAACTACTATTAACCCCAAATTACACCCTATCCCCTACACAGTGAACTACTATTAACCCCAAATGGCACCCTATCCCCTACACAGTGAACTACACAGTGAACTACTATTAACCCCAAATTACACCCTATCCCCTACACAGTGAACTACTATTAACCCCAAATGACACCCTATCCCCTACACAGTGAACTACTATTAACCCCAAATGACACCCTATCCCCTACACAGTGAACTACTATTAACCCCAAATTACACCCTATCCCCTACACAGTGAACTACTATTAACCCCAAATTACACCCTATCCCCTACACAGTGAACTACTACTACACCAGCGGTTACACCAAAATAGGGCCAGCATCATTTACAAGGACATACAGGGGATTTTACACCAAAATAGGGTGTCGTGGTAATTTCCTGTATTACTCAATAAAGAGAGCCAACCACACACACATGTCAGAGTTATATTATAAAATCCATCTTTAATATATATGAGCTTCACCAAAGCCCTTTTTTGACTCTCAGATCAATTCAGTGTGTATAAATGAATTCTCGGAGAGTGCTTACAAAACACTTCTTAGTTTCATTTATAGCCAAGATACAACCCTCTCAACTTACAAAGAATCCTTTACCCGAAAGAGGAGTATCCCATAGCTAGACAGCTATAAATCATCGTTCAGTTTGAAACCTCGTCTTAGGAGACCAATCTCATGCTTGATACTTCACTGTCTACCAAAACATTACCTCATCCAATGGCATATATCAATTGTCAATCCTAGATACTCCCAAACCTGGACAAACTCACTGAAGACAGTGAGCCTCTTAGGTCATATACCAGATCAAGATAAGGGCAACCTCAGAGGGGACATACAATGGTTCCAAACACTGCCTTACTCCTTCCCCCAATAAGAAAAGTAGGGAGTGACTGACGTACAGACATTGTATGAGATAACTAACTGGTTCCCCATTAATAACGCCATCCCTTCACATGGTTTAGGAATAGTTACATACACATTCCCATAAGAAAACAATGTTCCATTCTGTCCTCCTCCCCTTCTGATATTCTACATATCACCACATGGTTTAACAGATACATTGACATATGAAGACAAGCCTGACCTCTCCCCTCTCTAGGCCCCAAGTGACTAAGCCCTATCTCAGAAGGGGAACATGCAACTACCCACAGTATCTCACAAGCATATGATGAAAATAATATCTTATCTATGTTACCTAACTAATTATGATTCAGCCACGACAAGGGGCAGCATCATTTACAAGGACATACATGGTATTTTCCAAGTCATGCGTGAACAAAGTGCATTGTAAATTAGCTGGTGTGCAGTGTAAAGAAGACAGGGATGTATACAGTATACACACCCTGCCTGCCTGGACACATCCAAGGACTCAGATGTATTGATGTGTTAATGAATGCCTGCAGTAACTGCCCTGGTTAAAGTGTCATAACTATACTGAACAGAAATATAAAATATACATTTCAAAGATTTTACTGAGTTACAGTTCATATAAGGAAATCAGTTAATTGAAACAAGTTCATCAGAACCCTAATGTATGGATTTTACACAAATGGGAATACAGATATGCATCTGTTGGTCACAGATACGTAAAAAAAAGCATAGATCAGAAAACCAGTCAGTATTTGGTGTGCACCATTTACCTCATGCAGCGCGAGAAAAAGAAATTGCAGCCCAAATAGATGCTTCACAGAGTAACAGACACTTCTCAACATCAGCTGTTCAGAGGGTGACTGTGTTAAAATCAGGCCTTCATGGTTGAATTGCTGCAAAGAAACCACTACTAAAGGACACCAGTGATAAGAAGAGACTTGCTTGGGCCAAGAAACACGAGCAATGGACATTAGACCGGTGGAAATCTGTCCTTTGGTGTGATGAGTCCAAATTTGAGTTGTTTGGTTCCAACCGCCGTGTCTTTGTGAGACACAGAGTAGGTGAGCGGATAATCTCCACATGTTTCTTTCAGTGTAGAGCAGGGATCATCAACGGGGGCCCGGAACATACAGTTGGAAATTTACATACACTTAGGTTGGAGTCATTAAAACTCATTTTTCAGCCACTCCACAAACTTCTTGTTAACAAACTATAGTTTTGGCAAGTCTGTTAGGACATCTACTTTGTGCATGACAAGTAATTTTTCCAACAATTGTTTACAGGCATATTATTTCACTGTATCAAAATCCCAGTGGGTCAGAAGTTTACATACACTGAGGTGACTGTGCCTTTAAACAGCTTGGAAAATTCCATAAAATTATGTCATTGCTTTAGAAGCTTCTGATTGACTCAAATTATGTTAATTAGCCTATTTGAGGTGTACCTGTGGATGTATTTCAAGGCCCACCTTCGAACTCAGTGCCTCTTTGCTTTTTTTCATTTCTTCAGTGCCTCTTTGCTTGACATCATGGGAAAATCAAAAGAAATCAGCCAAGACCTCAGAAAAAGAATTGTAGACCACCACAAGTCTGGTTCATCCTTGGGAGCAATTTCCAAACGCCTGAAGGTACCACGTTCATCTGTACAAACAATAGTACAGATGATTTCATGAGAAGAAAAATTATGTGGATATATTGAAGCAACATCAAGACATCAGTCAGGAAGTTAAAGCTTGAACGCAAATGGGTCTTCCAAATGGACAATGACCCCAAGCATACGTCCAAAGTTGTGGCAAAATGGCTTAAGAACAACAAAGTCAAGGTATTGGAGTGGCCATCACAAAGCCCTGACCTCAATCCCATAGAAAAATTGTGGGCAGTCCTGAAAAAGCATGTGTGAGTAAGGAGGCCTACAAACCTGACTCGGTTACACCAGCTCTGTCAGGAGGAATGGGTCTAAATTCACCCAACTTATTGTGGGAAGCTTGTGGAAGGCTACCCGAAATGTTTGACCCAAATTAAACAATTTAAAGCCAATGCTACCAAATACTAATTGAGTGTATGTACACTTCTGATCCACTGGGAATGTGATGAAAGAAATAAAAGCTCAAATAAATCATTCTCTCGACTATTATTCTGACATTTCACATTCTTTAAATAAAGTGGTGATCCTAACTGACCTAAAACAGGGAATTTTTACTTGGATTAAAAGTCAGGAAATGTAAAAAACTGAGTTTCAATGTATTTGGCTAAGCTGTATGTAAACTTCCGACTTCAACTGTAATTACAAAATAATTTGTAGACTGCAAATTGACCACAAGAAGCCCAAACACGTTTGACTAAAACAAAATAATTTCAAACCTAGCTTACATTTGTATACAATCAGATGTCGCTCTATTATGCGTGGGAATACTGATGATGCTGATTTCCAACAACAAAAAGTTAAAAAAATAAAAAAAGTGAAACATTTTTTGCTCTGAAAACTTGGGGGGCCAAATAAAACCACCACCAGTTGGGGAACCCTGGTGTAGCGCCTATAGATAAGTTAAAGAAGAAGTCACCCCAAACCACTCTGTCCATGGCACTCAACAGCTCAGTCAAAACAGGATAATTAAACAGAAAGCATACTTAGAAGTCCAAACAACTTAAGTGGAGAGCATTTCAGACAGTGAGAGCATTTCAGACAGTGAGGAAATATGCAAATATTTTATACTCACTCGTTTTTATTTTTGCTGAAATTACAGTACATTCAGTGACTCAAAATGTACAATATTACTCTGGCTTAACATACATCTGTAAAAAACCCAAGACAAGCTGTGATGATAGTTGAGATATTCATGATATGCAAATATTTCCATTAAAAGCCATTTAAAAAAATTATAATAAACATGTACCTTTATTTAACTAGGCAAGTCAGTTAAGAACAAAATCTTATTTACAATGACAGCCCACTGGAAAACAGTGGGTTAACCGCCTTGTTCAGGGGCAAAATGACAGATTTTTACCTTGACAGTTTGGGGATTCAATCCAGCAACCTTTCGGTTACTAGCCCAACACTCTAACCACTAGGCTACCTGCCACCCAACACTCTAACCACTAGGCTACCTGCCGCCCAACACTCTAAACACTAGGCTTCCTGCCACCCAACACTCTAACCACTAGGCTACCTGCCGCCCAACACTCTAACCACTAGGCTACCTGCCGCCCAACACTCTAAACACTAGGCTACCTGCCGCCCAACACTCTAACCACTAGGCTACCTGCCACCCAACACTCTAACCACTAGGCTACCTGCCGCCCAACACTCTAAACACTAGGCTTCCTGCCGCCCAACACTCTAAACACTAGGCTTCCTGCCGCCCAACACTCTAAACACTAGGCTACCTGCCACCCAACACTCTAACCACTAGGCTACCTGCCGCCCAACACTCTAAACACTAGGCTTCCTGCCGCCCAACACTCTAAACACTAGGCTTCCTGCCGCCCAACACTCTAAACACTAGGCTACCTGCCACCCAACACTCTAACCACTAGGCTACCTGCCGCCCAACACTCTAAACACTAGGCTTCCTGCCGCCCAACACTCTAAACACTAGGCTTCCTGCCGCCCAACACTCTAAACACTAGGCTACCTGCCGCTCCAACAACTGACATGCTCCGGTATTTTGGCGAATAGTACTTTATTTTTTTTCTACTCCCACTTGGGCTGGATGTGTCAATGTGTAGTTCATACATGCATCATCTATGAGCAGAATTACTGTTTTATCTCTATTAAAAATAAAATCCCTAGCTTGAAAGCGACTGTTTTCTGGAACCTATGCAGCGCCATTTTCCCTACATTTACCTCCACGTGGGCCAGCCCCCTAGCAATTAGAGAGTTTCAGCCCCTCGCCATTTGAGTGACAGCTATCAAGACACACACAGTAGAGTGAGGGAGCGAGAGCAATGATGTGGTGGACATACGCCGTAGTACACCACTTTCAGGGGCCTACTTTTGTCCAGAACTACTGGCTAACAAGTACGCAAAAGTACCGGAGAGGATCTTTAAGTGAGTTCTATATGATGGGTAACCTCCAAGTCATCCCCTTGTAATTAATTTCTAGAGAGACATCAGACTAGTGAACGAGACTTACTACATCCCAAATGCCACCCTATTCCCTATTATAGTGCACTACATTTGACAAGGGCCCATAGGACTCTGCTCAACAGTAGTGCACTAAGAAGGGAATAGGCTGCCATTTGGGACGTAACTGTATGATGAGTACAATTTTTATGTAAACATCAGAATTCCCGTCAACACCACAACAAGCAACAAAAATGCATACGTATAATTTCCAGAAGTGAGAACTTCTTTCATTTAGGCTGTAATGAAATTTAAAAAATGATTAAAAAAATAAATGACACGTTCATGATCACGACAAAAAGACCCATTATTAAATGTTCAACAGTATTTCTCACGGGAAATTCAGAATACTATATTTGATTTACAATAAAGTGCCAACTCAACAATAGTTCAAACCTGCCATTATTCAAAGCTAGTATAACTTCCAGAATTGTTAACTTTTTCCCCATTTAGACTGTACTGAAATAAAAACATTTTTTTATTTTTACATGTTCAAGATCACGAAAAAAGACCCCTTACAAAATGTTCAGCAGTATTTTCTCATGGGAAATTCAGAATACTATATTTCAGCAACAATAAAGTGCAAACTCAACAATAGTTCAAACCTGCCATTACTCAAGGCTAGTCGAAGAGAGCAACTATCAGTTAAGTTCTCCCAATGCCATGTGACATCACAATGATATCCAACCCACTGTAATCTGGGCCCACTCAGTCCAACCCAGTCTAATCTGGGCCCACTCAGTCCAACCCACTGTAATCTGGGCCCACTCAGCCCAACCCAGTTTAATCTGGGCCCACTCAGCCCAACCCAGTTTAATCTGGGCCCACTCAGCCCAACCCAGTTTAATCTGGGCCCACTCAGCCCAACCCAGTCTAATCTGGAACCACTCAGTCTAAAAACTCAAACCGTTGGTACAACCGAGACAAGTGATAAAACAAATGAAATATTTGTGATATCTGGAAAAATAGTAAGATGAATAAATCCAGTGTCCAACTTGAGACAAATGTAAGAAATGAAAATGCCAACATAAATAACATCAACTGAGAAATAACAAAATGGTATTAGCTCTACAATAATACACATTATTTTGTATTTTCTCTTTACAGTCCCTCAAGTTCATCAATATTACAGTAGGTGATCTAGTCAGCTTGCCTTAAAAATGTAAATGAAGCTTTACCTTTTAAAAACAAAAAAAAGTGAACTTTCAACTAATAAATCTTGTCTCTAAATGTAGTCAATCAGTAAACGGTATTCAACGGTCATTGTCATAGCTACATGTACAGCAGTAATGACGACGGTGATCATCAGACTACAGGTTGTTGTGTTCTGAGTCTTATTAAACACGGTCAGTCATTTACCATTCTATTGGAAATAGTCTAGTCACACTGTGGTTAAAACACACATCTTCCTCTTTTGTAAAGGCCTATAGAATGAAGATATCATTCAAAAATGGCACTTAATAATATCATTTAAATAACAGTTAACTCGGTGGTTCGAGCGCCGAATGCTGACTGGCTGAAAGCCGTGGTATATCAGACCGTATACCACGGGTATGACAAAAATGTATTTTTACTGCTCTAATTACATTGGTAACCAGCACACAAGTGCCTTATTTCTTAATTTGATCACTTAAACAACTTTAAACCACTCCCAGGATGTTTTAACAAGAAATGTTACGAGAATGTGATTGCTCAATATTCAATGATTTGGTTAAATTATTCAACATAAAAATAATAAAACATATAAGATAGAAGGTACGCTTGCGGCATAGCATAGTTTAAAATATAAAAGTATGTCATAAAATGAAGAAGTTAAAAACATCGAAGCTCATGAGGCACAGAGAGAATGATGCTCGTGTCAGAAGAATATGTTCTCTACTTGGCTATACAGCTACTGTAGAAAATAGTTGATTTACACTTATATTCCATTAATTGTTCCACAGCGACCAATAACCACAACAATAAGCAGACCCACAATATCAATAAATGTGTAATCAATGGAGCAAGTGAGAAAAACAAAACATGTCTGAAGCCAGGGTGAGGACTTCTGGGTTTGATTGTTTGACAGCAGTGGAGACTGGTGTCACCTTAAATCGAAGGAAGGTACCATCCATTCTAGAATGAACCTGTCCTCAGATTTCTCCACCCACCAGCCTCCACTGTTTGCCAGACCAACCACTGTCAAGATATCCTCCTCTTCCTCACTAGATCTCTCACTGGACCTGGAAGAAGGTCACATCCAGATTGTCATGTCTGCCGTTGCGTTTGATGATCTCTGTGATGGATATATAGGTGCCGGTGATGAAGCCGATGAAGCCGATGACAGAGATCAGGGTGTTCTTGACGATGACCCAGGGAGACAGACCTTCGTTGTGGTAGGTGAGGATCTGGAGGAGTGGAGGGAAGATGAGAGCCAGGAAACTGCTGCTGACGGACCCCACTAAAGAGATGACCAGGTCCAGCTGGGGGATCAATATGGCCAGGACACCTGGGGAGAGAGGTTGGAATAATACTGTGAAATTGTGAAAATGATAACGCCCCTTTAGTGTAAAAGCTGTTTGAAAAGAGTGTCTGATATTTCAGCCCGTTTTGGTTGGATGGAGTTTTGGGCTTCTATGGTGACATCACCATTCAGTGAATTAGTTCGACCAATAAGAAAGAGTTCCAAATCTCTCTGCCAATAACAGCTCATTTTTAGTTTTCCCCTCCCCCTTTAAACCACTCCCAGACAGTCCTAATGAAATTCTTGCTTGAGAAATTCCTCTTTGCAAAGAAGCTTCTTTTGTTTATTTTTGACCATTTTAATTTAAACAAATCACAGTAAGGTACTTAATTATTACCCACAAATGATTCGATGTTGAGATAAAACAGCTGCATTAGACCTTTAAAGTCTGTTGTATAAGAAGGGACTTGAAACCACATGAGGCTTTCCAGGCAATCGAACAAGACAAATTGTCGATGGAGGATAGGCTGACTAGGTTGATGTACTTCATGTTGGCCTAGTTGGTGGTGGTAATGCACTTTAAAGTTATGTCAACCACCATATAAAGTCCAAAGAAGAAGCCTGAAGGAGGAGAGATTACTAGAAAACTTGGTTTACGCTTTTTTCTGTGGATGAATTCTCAGAGTATAAAACCTTGTGCATTTTCAGGTAAAATAACAACGCAATGTTTATATCCCAAATTAATATAGTTGGTTAAGAGTTTGTTTTGATATTTCAACCTGCGTGTCCTGATCGTGTCTGGTGTGGGTGGATAAAACCAACATGAGAAGGCCAGGTCTAGTCAGCATGTTAACCTACCAGATTCAAATTTCACCAAATATGTTGTGTTCCCACAATGGAGTAAACAGCTTTATGAAGGTCTCCGTCTATAGAACACATATTGCAAACATCATTTGAACTCCACACATATTTTGGAATTTCTGGTCATTCTTGACAACTGCTAATCAATATCCAAAACCAGCACACAATTTTTATTTGGAGTGTTCACACTGCACTGAGTGCACACAAATTGTTGACCAAGTGTGAAAACACCCTAAAACATTTTTGCCTAGTTAATTTCAGTAAAAACAAGAAACTGTAATCACAGAGAAAGTGCCCTAAACACAATGTCAAAACAGTTGCTGGAGCAAAACTACAAAGAAAAAAAAGATATACTATGTTTGAACTAGGAACCAGAAATAATGGTTATGTTGGGTGAAATCTGTGACCAGGATAAGCAGTACTGGCTTATGTCACGGCTCCAAATGACAACGTACAAAACAGACACACAACCTTCACATTCTGCAGGGTGCCAATAACCCAACGTGATTGCTCTTCTAAATCAAAACAGGGAGAGGAAGAATAAATCAAAACTGTTCCCTGCGAAGCGCTCCCTTATTGCCTAGTTTAATGAATAAATCCATATAGATTTATTGTGAAACCATGATTTGAAATAATTGCAAGTACACATTTTGGGTACTATGGGTAGAGCAGAAAAGACACAGGCAGAAACAGTTTGAATGAGGTTCAGAGCCAGGTTAATTTGGTATTTTTATATACAGTGGGGAAAACAAGTATTTGAGACACTGCTGATTTTCCTACTTACAAAGCATGTAGAGGTCTGTAATTTTTATCAAATGTACAAAAATCCAGAAAATCACATTGTATGATTTTTAAGTAATTAATTTGCATTTTATTGCATGACATAAGTATTTGATACATCAGAAAAGCAGAACTTAATTTGGTACAGAAACCTTTATTTGCAATTACAGAGATCATATGTTTCCTGTAGTTCTTGACCAGGTTTGCACACACTGCAGCAGAGATTTTGGCCTACTCCTCCATACAGACCTTCTCCAGATCCTTCAGGTTTCGGGGCTGTCGCTGGGCAATACGGACTTTCAGCTCCCTTCAAAGATTTTCTATTGGGTTCAGGTCTGGAGACTGGCTAGGCCACTCCAGGACCTTGAGATGCTTCTTACGGAGCATCTGAGTAGGGTAGCTGTAGAAAAGGGATTGTTTGTCATCTCTATTTTTGTCTCATCAGACCACATGACCTTCTCCCATTCCTCCTCTGGATCATCCAGATGGTCATTGGCAAACTTCAGATGGGCCTGGACATGCGCTGGCTTGAGCAGGGGGACCTTGCGTGCGCTGCAGGATTTTAATCCATGACGGCGTAGTGTGTTACTAGTGGTTTTCTTTGAGACTGTGGTCCCAGCTCTCTTCAGGTCATTGACCAGGTCCTGACGTGTAGTTCTGGGCTGATCCCTCACCTTCCTCATGATCATTGATGCCCCACGAGGTGAGATTTTGCATGGAGCCCCAGACCGAGGGTGATTGACCGTAATCTTGAACTTCTTCCATTTTCACCCAAGCAGAAGTGAAAAATCAGTCCAGGTTGCTTGCAATATGCACAATTTTTCAAATGCAGATACATTCTCTAAAATGGACAAACAAGCGCCACCCACTAATCATAGTATCATCAATGGACACATGGTCAGTAAATGCTTTTGAGAAGTACCCAACCAGCACAACTGGTTTTTAGAAATTTTATCGCATGTATGTCACATTTACATAAGTGTTCAGACCCTTTACTCAGTACTTTGTTGAAGCACCTTTGGCAGCCTCGAGTCTTCTTGAGTATGATGCTACAAGCTTGGCACACCCTATTTGGGGAGATTCTCCCATTCTTCTCTGCAGATCCTCTCAAGCTCTGTCAGGTTGGATGGGGAGCGTCGCTGCACAGCTATTTTCAGGTCTCTCCAGAGATGTTCGATCAGGTTCAAGTCCGGGCTCTGGCTGGACCACTCAACGACATTCAGAGACTTGTCCCGAAGCCACTCCTGCGTTGTCTTGGCTGTGTGCTTAGTGTCATTGTCCTGTTGGAAGTTGAACCTTCGCCCCCCAGTCTGAGGTCATGAGTACCCAACCAACACAACATATCATTTTCATCAGATCAGATGCATTGCTATTACTGACAACCTCAACATAGGAATGTCCATCCACAGTAGAACTGAAAACACACACTAGATAGGTCATTGGAGGGGCCTTCACCCTTTTCTCCCTGTATTCTCGGAACCTTCAGAGACCTTCCGTGTTCTTTAAACGCAGGTGTCACTGAGTTTGGGGTACTTTCTCTTTTGTGAGATAGGAACAGGTGACAAATGAGGAGGGGCTGGGTTTGAGAACAGAGGGTCCTGTTGCTCTGTAAGGCGGTGACAAGGTGAGTATGTCTGTGTGGACAATATCCTCCTCAGGCGGGTCGACCAGGCCCAGGATAGCAGTACACCCCTCTGGTCTCGTGTTATGGCTCTCTGCCCCTGTACTCGCACACAAGGTAGAGGACTTAGGAGGCTCACGCAACTTCCTCTCCTGTTTCCATCAACAGACACGCTAGCCTCATCATCCTGAGGCCTGTTCCACAGACAGGTTTAGTACCCTGGGAATCATCGCTTTCCTTTTTTTTTTTTACAACTTATCCATTTGTTTGTTTATTTAAAAATGTGATGAACCACCTGGTTTCAAATCAGAAAAGATCCCTTCCAACGTCTGCTAGCAGCACTAATTTGGCCGAGGCCTACAAACTCCAGCCATTTTGGACAACAGAAAAGCTTTAAGACATTGTGCATTAGTTGACAGCAGAACACATGAGGGATCACTGGTGGGGTCCAGTCCGACTGCTAGTGGTGGTGGGGTCCAGTCCGACTGCTAGTGGTGGTGGGGTCCAGTCCGACTGCTAGTGGTGGTGGGGTCCAGTCCGACTGCTAGTGGTGGTGGGGTCCAGTCCGACTGCTAGTGGTGGTGGGGTCCAGTCCGACTGCTAGTGGTGGTGGGGTCCAGTCCGACTGCTAGTGGTGGTGGGGTCCAGTCCGACTGCTAGTGGTGGTGGGGTCCAGTCCGACTGCTAGTGGTGGTGAGGTCCAGTGGGCCAGCCTACTTCAGTGAACTAAAAAAAGTTAATTTGAAGTCTTCAATCAGAATGGAAGCAGTCTGAAATGACCATGGATCTGCGAGAATAAAAGCGTTGCTTCTTGACATTTTCCCACCACCTTGACGTCACATCTGGCCATTCAGATATATGGACTGATCGTTAATTGAAAAAGGTTAAGGAAACAGTGCCATGTAGTTAAGTGCCATTTTGAATGAAAGAACAGAGCCTGAAGTTGAGAACATTGAGGTAACGTGATTATCGTTCACATTGAGCACATTGATCATTGCATGGAAAATGTCAGGGGCATGGAAGGACCGAGATGACAGTGTTTTTCAAAAGATCTGATATACAGATCCCCCTTGACTTAAAAAAAAAAAATATATATATATATATATGTTACAGCCTTACTATAAGATTTATTGAATCTTTCCCCACCCGCCTCATCAATCCACACACGACCACATATTGACAAAGCAAAAACTGTTTAAAAAAGAAAACTATTATGTTAACATATACACTGCTCAAAAAAATAAAGGGAACACTTAAACAACACAATGTAACTCCAAATCAATCACACTTCTGTGAAATCAAATTGTCCACTTAGGAAGCAACACTGATTGACAATAAATTTCACATGCTGTTGTGCAAATGGAATAGACAAAAGGTGGAAATTATAGGCAATTAGCAAGACCCCCAAAAAAGGAGTGATTCTGCAGGTGGTGACCACAGACCACTTCTCAGTTCCTATGCTTCCTGGCTGATGTTTTGGTCACTTTTGAATGCTGGCGGTGCTTTCACTCTAGAGGTAGCATGAGACGGAGTCTACAACCCACACAAGTGGCTCAGGTAGTGCAGTTCATCCAGGATGGCACATCAATGCGAGCTGTGGCAAGAAGGTTTGCTGTGTCTGTCAGCGTAGTGTCCAGAGCATGGAGGCGCTACCAGGAGACAGGCCAGTACATCAGGAGACGTGGAGGAGGCCGTAGGAGGGCAACAACCCAGCAGCAGGACCGCTACCTCCGCCTTTGTGCAATGAGGAGCACTGCCAGAGCCCTGCAAAATGACCTCCAGCAGGCCACAAATGTGCATGTATGTATGTATGTATGTATGTATGTATGTATGTATGTATGTATGTATGTATATATATACATACACATACATACATACATACATACATACATACATACACACCACATTTACATAAGTATTCAGACCCTTTACCCAAGAAGACTCAACTGAGTACCGAGTATGACGCTACAAGCTTGGCACACCGTATTTGGGAAGATTCTCCCATTCTTCTTTGCAGAACCTCTCAAGATCTGTCCGGTTAGATGGGGAGCGTTGCTGCACAGTTATTTTCAAGTCTCTCCAGAGATTTGATCGGGTTCAAGGCTGTGCTCTGGCTGGGCCACTCAAGGACATTCAGAGACTTGTCACGAAGGCACTCCTGCGTTGTATTGTCTGTGTGCTTATAGGGTCGTTGTCCTGTTGGAAGGTGATCCTTCGCCTCAGTTGGAGGTCCTGAGCGCACTGGAGCAGGTTTTCATCAAGGATCTCTGTACTTTGCCTCGATCCTGACTAGTCTTCCAGTCCCTGCCGCTGAAAAACATCCCAACAGCATGATGCTGCCACCACCATGCACCACTGTAGGGATGGTGCCAGCATTCCTCCAGAAGTGACACTTGGCATTCAGGCCAAAGAGTTTCACCAGACCAGAGAATCTTGTTTCTCATGGTCTAAGAGTCTTTAGATGCCTTTTGGAAAACTCCAAGCGGGCTGTCATGTGGCTTTTACTGAGGAGTGGCTTCCACCTGGCCACTATCATCAAGGCCTGATTGGTGGAGTGCTGCTTGTCCTTCTGGAAGGTTCTCCCATCTCCACAGAGGAACTTTAGAGCTCTGTCAGAGTGACCATCGCATTCTTGGTCACGTCCCTGACCAAGGCCCTTCTCTCCCGATTGCTCAGTTTGGCCTGTCGGCCAGCTCTAGGAAGAGTCTTGGTGGTTCCAAACTCCTACCATTTAAGAATGATGGAGTCCAAATTTTTGCAAATTTATTAAAAACAAAAATACCTTATTTACATTAGTATTCAGACGCTTTGCTATGAGACTCCAAATTGAGCTCAGGTGAATCCTGTTTCCATTGATCATCCTTGAGATGTTTCTACAACTTGGAGTCCACCTGTGGTAAATTCAATTGATTGGACATGATTTAGAAAAACACACACCTGTCTATTTAAAGGTCCCACAGTTGACAGTGCATGTCAGAGCAAAAACCAAGACAAGAGGTCAAAGGAATTGTCCGTAGAGCTCAGAGACAGGATTGTTTCTAGGCACAGATCTGGAGAAGGGTACCCAAAAAATGTTTGCAGCATTGAAGGTCCCCAACAACACAGTGGCCTTAAATGGAAGAAGTTTGGAACCACCAATACTCTTCCTAGAGCTGGCCACCAGGCCAAACTGAGCAAAGCCAAGGGACTTCCCACTGACTAGGGCAGGGGTCGGCAACAGGCAGGGGTCAGCAATCTCTTATTGGGCTTAGTTTTGGTCAATTTGCAGTTTTCAAATGATTCTATAATTATGTTCAGGCCCCCGCGACTATCCGCGCCAACAAAAATTGTCCCTACTACCCCCGGCTTAGGGGCTTGAGACTTCAGTCAGACTCACAGGTGAAGTGATGTCTTCAGACTCTAGACAGATGCACTACTACACACTGAGGCGTTGGGGATGGTAGACTGGCCTGGGGGCGTCATCACTTCACCTGTGAGTCTTTCTTCAGACTCTAGCCAGATGCACTACTACACACTGAGGCGTTGGGGATGGTAGACTGGCCTGGGGGCGTCATCACTTCACCTGTGAGTCTGTCTTCAGACTCTAGCCAGATGTACTACTACACACTGAGGCGTTGGGGGTGGTAGACTGCCCTGGGGGCGGGGCGTCAGACGTCATACTCACAGGTAAAAAAGACGAGCGCAGTTCGGATCAGAAGATCAACCGGGAGTTTCCATCTCTCTGAGACGCGGGACACCGCTGGAGGAATCATGATCTCAGCTGGCACGTAGAACTGAAGGGCAAAGGTGATGTAGATACCGAAACAGTAGAGCAGTTTTACAATCTGATACATCCTAGATAGAGAGACAGAGAGAGAGACAGAGACAGGTTAAAGTCAAAGGCAGACACACAGCCACCATGGTTGTGAGCTGTCATTTTTCCAATGTTATTATTTTTTTTACAATACAAAATATACACATGACAACATCACACCTTCTCACACCCCCATCTCCATCACATGGCCTCAAACTGCACCATTTTGTTTCTCTCGGTCACCCACACACTTTCAACATTTAGATAATAAAAGCATTTGACATTTCCATTGTGTTAATGATGGAGGATTGGTTGATATTCAGTTGAAGAATATGTTTTTCAAGATGATTGACAAGAACAGTACCATCCAACCCATCGATTGCACCTTCATATGCCATGTCTTGAAATGCCGATACAGACGGAATAAAATGACCTTTCTATTTTAATACTTCTGACAGCCAACTTCTTAACTCCGCCCATAACTTTTGGACTTCATAACATTCCCAGAAGGCATGAGTTATTACAAACTAATGAAAAATGTACTTGGTAATCTAATTTCATTTACTACGGGCCTAAGAATGGTTTTTATACTTCTATATGATCAACCCATAAATAATCTAGACCAACAGGATCTCATAAATCAGGGCAGCCCAACCCTGTTCCTGGAGATCTACCGTCCTGTGGGTTTTCAGTCCAACCCTCTTCCTGGTGATCTACTGTTCTGTGGGTTTTCAGTCCAACCCTCTTCCCGGAGATCTACTGTTCTGTGGGTTTTCAGTCCAACCCTCTTCCCGGAGATCTACTGTCCTGTGGGTTTCCAGTCCAACCCTCTTCCTGGAGATCTACTGTCCTGTGGGTTTTCAGTCCAACCCTCTTCCCGGAGATCTACTGTCCTGTGGGTTTTCAGTCCAACCCTCTTCCTGGAGATCTACTGTCCTGTGGGTTTTCAGTCCAACCCTCTTCCCGGAGATCTACTGTCCTGTGGGTTTTCAGTCCAACCCTCTTCCTGGTGATCTTCTGTCCTGTGGGTTTTCAGTCCAACCCTCTTCCTGGTGATCTACTGTCCTGTGGGTTTTCAGTCCAACCCTCTTCCTGGAGATCTTCTGTCCTGTGGGTTTTCAGTCCAACCCTCTTCCTGGTGATCTACTGTCCTGTGGGTTTTCAGTCCAACCCTAATTTAGCATATCTGACTCTACTAATTAGCTGCTCAACAAGACCTTAACTAGCTGAATCAGATATGCTAAATTAGGGTTGGACTGAAAACCTACAGGACAGTAGATCTCCAGGAAGAGGGTTGGGCAGCCCTGTTTTAAATAATCTAGACCAACAGGATGTCATAAATAATCTAGACCAACAGGATGTCATAAATAATCTTTTGATAATGATTTTACATGAGGCCTAATTCGCATGATATACCTAAAATACTTACATCCACTAGGCTAATAAATAATCACATGTTCCTTTTGATCATTTAACGAACCTCTATCATGTTATTTCAAGTTACACATTTGAAGGGCATGCAAAAGCAATTTAGAGTTGTTGAACGAGAATGTTGCTATAACGGTAATATTAAATCAAAACTCCTCTTTCAACCTGCATAATACTGTATGGTTACTGCAATGTCTCCCACATAATACTGTATGGTTACTGCAATGTCTCCCACATAATACTGTATGGTTACTGCAATGTCTCCCACATAATACTGTATGGTTACTGCAATGTCTCCCACATAATACTGTATGGTTACTGCAATGTCTCCCACATAATACTGTATGGTTACTGCAATGTCTCCCACATAATACTGTATGGTTACTGCAATGTCTCCCACATAATACTGTATGGTTACTGCAATGTCTCCCACATAATACTGTATGACCACATAATACTGTATGGTTACTGCAATGTCTACAACATAAACTGTATGGTTACTGCAACGTCTACAACATAATACTGTATGGTTACTGCAATGTAGTTACTTATTTTTATAACTAAAATGCTTTAACAAAATTAAAAATCAGACCACCAGATGACAACAGTCCACCTGACAAGAATAAAGTTAGACATTTATAACTCAATATAACAAACCTCGATTTGCCCTGACGAAAATGCGTCAACCCTCTAGAAATAAGTCAATGTATTATAATCCACATAATAATCAAGACAACCTTACAATAGGTCATGATATATACACTATGTCCAATAGAAAGAAGAAAACAGTTGCTGTTCAACATCTTTGTGTTTCTCTTACTAAAAGAACGGTAACAAAGACTAGACGGCACAGATGTGCTCAAAGATGCCCTCTAGTGTTTCAAAGGAGCATTAAACAGCAAGCTCTGCGACTCAAAGTACACCTCACACTGTACTACAGTATGACTGGACTTTTAAGAAGAGGAACCATATTTAGTAATAGTTAACGCTACAGCATTTTATCAATGATACATCACGCAGACAGAGAAACCGACGGTGGTTACAATCCTATGCATTTTTGACAGCTGCAACTCAAGTTGGGAGTAGTCTGATATGAGTGAACCCCTGAACGACACTAATGTAGTCTGATGTGAGTGAACCCCTGAACGACACTAATGTAGTCTGATATGAGTGAACCCCTGAACGACACTAATGTAGTCTGATGTGAGTGAACCCCTGAACGACACTAATGTAGTCTGATGTGAGTGAACCCCTGAACGACACTAATGTAGTCTGATGTGAGTGAACCCCTGAACGACACTAATGTAGTCTGATGTGAGTGAACCCCTGAACGACACTAATGTAGTCTGATGTGAGTGAACCCCTGAACGACACTAATGTAGTCTGATGTGAGTGAACCCCTGAACGACACTAATGTAGTCTGATGTGAGTGAACCCCTGAACGACACTAATGTAGTCTGATGTGAGTGAACCCCTGAACGACACTAATGTAGTCTGATGTGAGTGAACCCCTGAATAACACTAATGTAGTCTGATATGAATGAACTAGAGGTCGACCGATTAAATCGGGGCCGATTTCACTTTTCATAACAATCGGAAATCGGTATTTTTGGGCGCCTGACTTGATTTTTTTTTTTTTTTTTTTTACACCTTTATTTAATCTTTATTTAACGAGGCAAGTCAGTTAAGAACACATTCTTATTTTCAACGACGGCCTAACGAGGCAGAACGACAGATTTTTACCTTGTCAGCTCGGGGGATTCAATCTTGCAACCTTGCAGTTAACTAGTCCAACGCTCTAACCACCTGATTACATTGCACTCCACGAAGAGCCTGCCTGTTAGCGAATGCAGTAAGCTAAGGTAAGTTGCTAGCTAGCATTAAACTTATCTTATAAAAAACAATCAATCAATGACTGTCATCGCTCCAATGTGTACTTAACCATAAACATCAATGCCTTTCTTAAAATCAATACACAAGTATATATTTTTAAACCTGCATATTTAGCAAAAAAACATCCAGGTTAGCAGGCAATATTAACCAGGTGAAATTGTGTCATTTCTCTTGCGTTCATTGCACGCAGAGTCAGGGTATATGCAACAGTCTGGCTCTTTGCGAACTAATTATGATATAACATTGAAGGTTGTGCAATGTAACAGGAATATTTAGACTCATGGATGACACCCGTTAGATAAAATACGGAACGGAATAAACGTTTTGTTTTCGAGGTGATAGTTTCCGGATTAGTCAAAGGTATATGGTTTAGAGAGAAATAGTCGACGTGTTATAATTCCTGTAATAACTTGCGGCTGAACTTGACAGGGGTTCCTTCGTTATTTTACCGTTCATGTCTTCCATAGAGAATGTCTTGATCTACTTCAAATAAGGTCTGTGTTTCGTGCTTAAACCGCCTCAACGTTTTGATACCCGTGTAAATCTCACTAGGATAAGGTAACGTTGATCAACATATTTTCATAAATCCATTCTACAAAAAAAAAATCTTAGTTTATATTTAGCCAATATTGATCATAGTTACCTTGTCCTATGGATATCTACAGTTATAAAATTGGCGGTGTAAGCCTACACGAAACACAGACCTTATTTTAAGTGAATCTAAAAAATATCCTATGCAATAAATGAAGGAAACGCTTTTCAGATTTTGCTAGGTGTCATGGGAATTATGACTCGCACTTTGGTAATCAATTCTTACCATGCCCATTATTAAAATAGGATTTCCTGCATATAGAAATTAAGTTTTTGTTTTCAACATTCATCACAGGTAACTTAAACTCTATTTTTATTCAAACAGTTGAGAGTATTTGTCTTCTAAGCAGACTCTTCAGTATCATTGTCACTTCAGAGCTGTGTGCGTGTGTGTATTTATGTATTATATTAAGTTAAAATAAGTGTTCATTGTTCATTCAGTATTGTTGCAATTGTCATTATTACAAAAATGTGTGTGTGTGTATGATATATATATATATTTTTTTTAATAAATCGGCCGATTAATCGGTATCGGCTTTTTTTGTCCTCCAATAATCGGTATCGGCGTTGAAAAATCATAATCGGTCGACCTCTAGAATGAACCCCTGAATAACACTAATGTAGTCTGATATGAATGGCCACAAGTCAGTGATTGAGGAAACTAATGCTGCAGCTATTTTCCTATCAAGTCTGGTTTGCATGAGGCTAAACAAACAGCTCATCATTGTCTGCCACTTTCCTACAGGCTCATGACCTGCTGACCTGGCTAGATCCATTTAACATCCAATCAATTCCACTGATCAGTCAGCTCACTGAAAAACAGGGGTCATTAAAAAAGGTACTGAGACTCATTGTTTCTCTCTCTCATTGTTTTCACAGAACATTGAGTCATTGCTTTCCATCATGACCAGGTAAAAAGAGTCTCCAGTCAGTCTATAGATAGCGAGAACAGAAGGTATCAGTCTATAGATAGCGAGAACAGAAGGTATCAGTCTACAGATAGCGAGAACAGAAGGTATCAGTCTATAGATAGCGAGAACAGAAGGTATCAGTCTATAGATAGTCAGAACAGAAGGTATCAGTCTATAGATAGCGAGAACAGAAGGTATCAGTCTATAGATAGCGAGAACAGAAGGTATCAGTCTATAGATAGCGAGAACAGAAGGTATCAGTCTATAGATAGCGAGAACAGAAGGTATCAGTCTATAGTCAGAACAGAAGGTATCAGTCTATAGATAGTCAGAAGGTATCAGTCTATAGATAGTGAGAACAGAAGGTATCAGTCTATAGATAGTCAGAACAGAAGGTATCAGTCTATAGATAGTCAGAACAGAAGGTATCAGTCTATAGATAGTGAGAACAGAATGTATCAGTCTATAGATAGTGAGAACAGAATGTATCAGTCTATAGATAGTCAGAACAGAAGGTATCAGTCTATAGATAGTCAGAAGGTATCAGTCTATAGATAGTCAGAAGGTATCAGTCTATAGATAGTCAGAAGGTATCAGTCTATAGATAGCGAGAACAGAAGGTATCAGTCTATAGATAGCGAGAACAGAAGGTATCAGTCTATAGATAGTGAGAACAGAAGGTATCAGTCTATAGTCAGAACAGAAGGTATCAGTCTATAGATAGCGAGAACAGAAGGTATCAGTCTATAGATAGTGAGAACAGAAGGTATCAGTCTATAGTCAGAACAGAAGGTATCAGTCTATAGTCAGAACAGAAGGTATCAGTCTATAGATAGCGAGAACAGAAGGTATCAGTCTATAGATAGTCAGAACAGAAGGTATCAGTCTATAGATAGTGAGAACAGAAGGTATCAGTCTATAGATAGTCAGAACAGAAGGTATCAGTCTATAGATAGTCAGAACAGAAGGTATCAGTCTATAGATAGTGAGAACAGAAGGTATCAGTCTATAGATAGTCAGAAGGTATCAGTCTATAGATAGTCAGAAGGTATCAGTCTATAGATAGTCAGAAGGTATCAGTCTATAGATAGTCAGAAGGTATCAGTCTATAGATAGCGAGAACAGAAGGTATCAGTCTATAGATAGCGAGAACAGAAGGTATCAGTCTATAGATAGCGAGAACAGAAGGTATCAGTCTATAGATAGCGAGAACAGAAGGTATCAGTCTATAGATAGCGAGAACAGAAGGTATCAGTCTATAGATAGCGAGAACAGAAGGTATCAGTCTATAGATAGCGAGAACAGAAGGTATCAGTCTATAGATAGCGAGAACAGAAGGTATCAGTCTATAGATAGTCAGAAGGTATCAGTCTATAGATAGCGAGAACAGAAGGTATCAGTCTATAGATAGCGAGAACAGAAGGTATCAGTCTATAGATAGTCAGAAGGTATCAGTCTATAGATAGTCAGAAGGTATCAGTCTATAGATAGTCAGAAGGTATCAGTCTATAGATAGCGAGAACAGAAGGTATCAGTCTATAGATAGCGAGAACAGAAGGTATCAGTCTATAGATAGTGAGAACAGAAGGTATCAGTCTATAGATAGTGAGAACAGAAGGTATCAGTCTATAGATAGTGAGAACAGAAGGTATCAGTCTATAGTCAGAACAGAAGGTATCAGTCTATAGATAGTCAGAAGGTATCAGTCTATAGATAGTCAGAAGGTATCAGTCTATAGATAGTGAGAACAGAAGGTATCAGTCTATAGATAGTCAGAACAGAAGGTATCAGTCTATAGATAGTCAGAACAGAAGGTATCAGTCTATAGATAGTCAGAACAGAAGGTATCAGTCTATAGATAGTCAGAAGGTATCAGTCTATAGATAGTCAGAAGGTATCAGTCTATAGATAGTCAGAAGGTATCAGTCTATAGATAGTCAGAAGGTATCAGTCTATAGATAGCGAGAACAGAAGGTATCAGTCTATAGATAGTGAGAACAGAAGGTATCAGTCTATAGATAGTGAGAACAGAAGGTATCAGTCTATAGTCAGAACAGAAGGTATCAGTCTATAGTCAGAACAGAAGGTATCAGTCTATAGATAGTCAGAAGGTATCAGTCTATAGATAGTGAGAACAGAAGGTATCAGTCTATAGATAGTCAGAACAGAAGGTATCAGTCTATAGATAGTCAGAACAGAAGGTATCAGTCTATAGATAGTCAGAACAGAAGGTATCAGTCTATAGATAGTCAGAACAGAAGGTATCAGTCTATAGTCAGAACAGAAGGTATCAGTCTATAGATAGTCAGAAGGTATCAGTCTATAGATAGTCAGAACAGAAGGTATCAGTCTATAGATAGTGAGAACAGAAGGTATCAGTCTATAGATAGTCAGAACAGAAGGTATCAGTCTATAGATAGCGAGAACAGAAGGTATCAGTCTATAGATAGCGAGAACAGAAGGTATCAGTCTATAGTGAGAACAGAAGGTATCAGTCTATAGATAGCGAGAACAGAAGGTATCAGTCTATAGATAGTCAGAACAGAAGGTATCAGTCTATAGATAGTGAGAACAGAAGGTATCAGTCTATAGATAGTCAGAACAGAAGGTATCAGTCTATAGATAGTCAGAAGGTATCAGTCTATAGATAGTGAGAACAGAAGGTATCAGTCTATAGATAGTGACAACAGAAGGTATCAGTCTATAGATAGCGAGAACAGAAGGTATCAGTCTATAGATAGTCAGAACAGAAGGTATCCGTCTATAGATAGTCAGAAGGTATCAGTCTATAGATAGTGAGAACAGAAGGTGTCCAGGTGGATGAAGCAGAGTGGTCGTTAGCACATCTTCCTGTCACTTAGAGCCATGCGGTCAGTGTGTTTCTGTAGGGAGCGTGTAGGTGTTTGGCCCCTATCCTATCCTGCAATGCCGGCCCTATTGACAGCTGAGAGCAGCTCCGAGAGCACAGTGGACACAGCACAGTGGACAGCTGAGACAATTTTAGCCCTGATGTCCTTACACAGCTCTCTGGTCTTGGCCATTGTGGAGAGGTTGTAGTCTGTTTGATTGAGTGTGTGGACAGGTGTATTTAATACAGGTAACTAGTTCAAACAGGTGCAGTTAATACAGGTAATGAGTGGAGAACACGAGGGCTTCTTAAAGAAAAACTAACAGGTCTGTGAGAGCTGGAATTCTTACTGGTTGGTAGGTGATCAAATACTTATGTCATGCAATAAAATGCAAATGAATTACTAAAAAAATCATAATGTGATTCTGAATTTTTGTTGTAGATTCCGTCTCTGACAGTTGAAGTGTACCTATGATAAAAAATTACAGACCTCTACATGCTTTGTAAGTAGGAAAACCTGCAAAATCGGCAGTGTATCAAATACTTGTTCTCCCCACTGTATGTGATTCTATACAGCACCATCTCTTCAGTACCTATGTGATTCTATACAGCACCATCTATGTGGTTCTATACAGCACCATCTCTTCTGTACCTACGTGGTTCTATACAGCACCATCTCTTCAGTACCTATGTGATTCTATACAGCACCATCTATGTGATTCTATACAGCACCATCTATGTGATTCTATACAGCACCATCTATGTGATTCTATACAGCACCATCTATGTGATTCTATACAGCACCATCTATGTGGTTCTATACAGCACCATCTCTTCTGTACCTACGTGGTTCTATACAGCACCATCTCTTCAGTACCTATGTGATTCTATACAGCACCATCTATGTGATTCTATACAGCACCATCTATGTGATTCTATACAGCACCATCTATGTGATTCTATACAGCACCATCTATGTGATTCTATACAGCACCATCTATGTGGTTCTATACAGCACCATCTCTTCAGTACCTATGTGATTCTATACAGCACCATCTCTTCAGTACCTGTGTGATTCTATACAGCACCATCTATGTGGTTCTATACAGCACCATCTATGTGGTTCTATACAGCACCATCTATGTGGTTCTATACAGCACCATCTATGTGATTCTATACAGCACCATCTCTTCAGTACCTGTGTGATTCTATACAGCACCATCTATGTGGTTCTATACAGCACCATCTATGTGGTTCTATACAGCACCATCTATGTGGTTCTATACAGCACCATCTATGTGATTCTATACAGCACCATCTATGTGGTTCTATACAGCACCATCTATGTGGTTCTATACAGCACCATCTATGTGGTTCTATACAGCACCATCTCTTCAGTACCTATGTGATTCTATACAGCACCATCTCTTCAGTACCTATGTGATCCTATACAGCACCATCTCTTCAGTACCTATGTGATCCTATACAGCACCATCTATGTGGTTCTATACAGCACCATCTATGTGGTTCTATACAGCACCATCTATGTGGTTCTATACAGCACCATCTATGTGGTTCTATACAGCACCATCTATGTGATTCTATACAGCACCATCTATGTGATTCTATACAGCACCATCTATGTGATTCTATACAGCACCATCTCTTCAGTACCTGTGTGATTCTATACAGCACCATCTCTTCAGTACCTGTGTGATTCTATACAGCACCATCTATGTGGTTCTATACAGCACCATCTATGTGGTTCTATACAGCACCATCTCTTCAGTACCTATGTGATTCTATACAGCACCATCTCTTCAGTACCTATGTGATCCTATACAGCACCATCTCTTCAGTACCTATGTGATCCTATACAGCACCATCTATGTGGTTCTATACAGCACCATCTATGTGATTCTATACAGCACCATCTATGTGATTCTATACAGCACCATCTATGTGATTCTATACAGCACCATCTATGTGATTCTATACAGCACCATCTATGTGATTCCATACAGCACCATCTCTTCAGTACCTGTGTGATTCTATACAGCACCATCTATGTGGTTCTATACAGCACCATCTATGTGATTCTATACAGCACCATCTATGTGGTTCTATACAGCACCATCTATGTGATTCTATACAGCACCATCTCTTCAGTACCTATGTGATTCTAAACAGCACAATCTCTTCAGTACCTGTGTGATTCTATACAGCACCATCTATGTGGTTCTATACAGCACCATCTATGTGGTTCTATACAGCACCATCTATGTGGTTCTATACAGCACCATCTGGGATTCTATACAGCACCATCTGGGATTCTATACAGCACCATCTATGTGGTTCTATACAGCACCATCTATGTGATTCTATACAGCACCATCTATGTGATTCTATACAGCACCATCTATGTGATTCTATACAGCACCATCTATGTGGTTCTATACAGCACCATCTATGTGGTTCTATACAGCACCATCTATGTGATTCCATACAGCACCATCTCTTCAGTACCTATGTGATTCTATACAGCACCATCTATGTGGTTCTATACAGCACCATCTATGTGGTTCTATACAGCACCATCTCTTCAGTACCTATGTGATTCTATACAGCACCATCTATGTGATTCTATACAGCTCCATATCTTCAGGACATTGTAAGAAGAACTCACCAGCAGTTGGGTAAGTTAAGGGTGACACTTCCCCCTATGGCCTCTCCAAAGGTGATGTACCCTATGGTCCCCAAGCTGATATAGAGGAAGGTGACGATGCCCATTCCCAGATATAGAACCATATTGAAACTCTGAGGCTTCTGCATCTTGTTCTCCAGGGGCAGGACCTGGGACATGGAGGAACAACATTAGGTAACATGTTATGTAACACTTCACCTTAAGTTGCCATTATACCAATGAAACTACACAGTACTAACTGTAGTAATGTTATAATAACATGTAATTACACAGTAATAATATTTATGCGGCATATGTTCAACATGAACAGTAATACATTACCACTCCTATCCCCTCGAAAGCAAAGATGGCCGTTCCAAAGAAGAGAGGGTAGTCTTTGGCATGACCCACCATCGGCAGGCTGATACGATTTGGGATATTCTGGAGGAGAGAAAAATAAATAAATAAATAAATAAAAAATCACAGAAAAAAGGTTCCAAACAGTCAGGCAATCAAATAAAAATCCATAGCAGTTCACATAATAGGGCTCTCGTCCAACACGAGCCGCCAGAACAACTTCAATGAGCCTTGGCGTAGATTCTACAAGGGTCTAGAACTCTGGAGGGATGTGACACCATTATTTCACGCAAAATTCCAACATTTGGTGTTTTGTTGATGCGGTGGAAACCCTGGCAAAGCACATAGCCCCACGGCAGAGGGGCTGTGTGATAGTATGTGAGCATGTCATAAGCCATCAAGGGTTTTTTATATTATTTTTTATTATTATTGGAAATTAGCTATAAAACTGCAACATTGTGTCTTTCAGCCGGAACCACACCTGTGTGGAAGTGCCTGGTTTCAATATACTTTGTATCCCTCATTGACTCAAGTGTTGCCTTTATTTTGTCAGTTACCTGTATTTTTCTCTATTTGGGTGAGTGGTCATTTTTAGTGGCTCTCTATTTGCCCCCAGCATGCATTTTTCTCTCTCACCATTCTGAATGTCTATTGCGTTAAAAGAATGGAAACTCATCATGGAGGGTCGCAGTGGCTCACAGGTCTGCACCTACATCAATACCTCCACATGCGGTCAGAGACAACCTTAGCCTTTTAGGGGCCGAACCAACATCCTGTCGGGGAAACTCTACTCCTTTTGCCATTGACGGAGAGAAAAATGTGCAATTTTACAGCCAATTTCTTGCAGTTCTACACATTTTGCCGTAGGGTGGAGACAAATGGTTGCAGTTTTTAATATACATCTGATGATCAATGAGGGCCCCCGGTTGGTAGACCGTAATTACTATAAGTTTAGATAACTGGCTGCTAGACTAACTACAAAATGTTAGCCATCATTGCCTAATTGAGTGACTGTCAGTGACTGACATAAGAGAAAAACTGCTGAGGCACAACCACATTTCAAAATGGCACCTTGTGTATTCTACTGTTCTAACTCAACAGGAAGTTGAGACTCCGACTGAGTTCCTAGTTGCCTATCCCTGGTCTAAAGAATCCATTTGTTGTTCTGAAATATGAACAAGGAAATACTACACATTTTGAACTCGTATTACAGTGGTTGCTCCTTTAAAAGTGGTGTCATACTGCAGCACACCTTGTGGGCTGCAGCATTCTGTGGCACGTTATTGAAATTGTCAGACATCTTATTTTACGTTAATGCAAGTTAGTGCTAGTTTGACCACCAGAGGGCAACTTTGAGAAGCATTCGATAGTCTCCCATATTGGCATGACTATAGAATTTAAAACCTTTTTTGTAATAACATAGTACATGGGATTGATTACGAAATGTGGCTTAATTATTATTATGGGGTTTCTATTCCGAGAAAAAAAAAACCCTCAGGGTTTCCGTTAGGATGGAATGGAAAATACTGCGCGGTACAACGTGACGGTCGGGAGTAGTAGGCTACAGCATAAGAGGATTCTAAATTAATATCTAAGGGGCACAACATTTCCACACCCTAATTATAGTGTAACCAACTCATTTTGCCTATGGTAGGCCTACAGTAGAATTATTTATTTCTGGAGAAACCCAACTTGATCATTTAGCAGACATCACTTGCTTATAATTAGTCAACACATATCTTAAGAATATAACTGAACATTTGTTTCTCTATGCTTGTCTCAGAGCAGCGCAAAATGGTGCTGAAGTAGACGTCCACAGCGGGAAGGCAAATATATATATATATATATAAAGATATTTTAGAGATTATTTCCTTTTCAAAAAAACAACAGTGAGTGATTGTAATCTGAATAAAAGGCCAAAATAATATTTAAAAGGACAAAATACAGCCCTGCTAATAGCCATAATGGCGCTGTACAACGTGACCATGTGTTTGAAAGAGTATTTTCCAGTAAACAACTATTTGTTTACCTTCATTAGACAACTTTGTTCCAATATTTCTGTAATTTAGTGATATTTATTCCCATAGTAATTCATTATGGATCCATAACTAAATAAACATCTGCATTTTGAAAGATTATTATCATTATTTTATTAACGAAAGCATAAAGATGTTGATGAAATACTCTAAGTTAGAAATGTAACACTTCAGAGTACTTCAGCATCATGTGAGTCCCCCCCCCCGCCAGAAGCCAGTCCTGCAGTACCTACCGTGACGCAGAAGCCAGTCCTGCAGTACCTACCGTGAAGCAGAAGAAGTAGATGAGGACCAGACTAGCACACATGGCCAGGTTGGCTGCCAGAGAGAGGGGTGCCAGGTACTTCAGGTTGCGGGTGAACACCAGGAGTATAACGGCTGGCAGGAAACACAACATGTAGAGACGGGAGTCAAAGCTGGGGACGGTCACAGCCGTCTGGTTGTTCTGGCAGTTCATGGTTGTCCCGTTAGAAGCTTCCACCACCTGGAGGAAGAACGCCACAGAACAATGGACACAAGTTAGGGTATCCTTTTCGCACTATCGTGGCAACTTAAATTGTACTGTATCTAGTATTTTCTTCACATTTCCCTTCCCAGCAAAGTTCAAGCAACTGTGATGATAGGACCGAACAGAGGACCGAACAATATAGCTGATTAACAGCACGAGGAGAAGATCACTCCAGGCAGTGATGATAACATCCACACTGCTGGTACCTATATAGGAGTGATAATAACATCCAAACTGCTGGTATCATGTCCTCTCCACACAGTGATAATAACATCCACACTGCTGTTACTGCTGTTATCTTGTCCACTCCAGTGATGATAACATCTAAACTGCTGGTACTGCTCAGGAAGAAGTAAACACCACCTTGTGGTGAGAAACAGTACGACGCCAAATATGAACATGACGCCATGTCCCCTACCTGTTTCACGTTGTCACTGAGGAAGACGAAGTAGACAGTACTAGTCAACATGATGACATGTCCCCTACCTGTTTGACGTTGTCACTGAGGAAGACGAAGTAGACAGTACTAGTCAACATGATGACATGTCCCCTACCTGTTTGATGTTGTCGCTGAGGAAGACGAAGTAGACAGTACTCGTCAACATGATGACATGTCCCCTACCTGTTTGATGTTGTCGCTGAGGAAGACGAAGTAGACACAGCAGAAACCCAGCTGTGTGGTGATCAGAAACACATTAACTATCCGCCTGAAGGAAAAGAGGGACAAGGACCCAAATCAACCTCTGTTCTACGCATTAGAGGGGACTGAAAACACAAGATATGAAACCAAACACTGAGGAGTTGAGAACTCTTATTGAATAAGGTCAAATCACAAGTCATAATATATAAGAATAAAGTGACTTGTTATTAAAGAATACATTTCATGATTCATCACCTTCCTGTAGACACGTTCTATATTTACCTCCCCCATATTGAGTACCTTCTCAGCCACGAGACATTCTCCATACCATACTGCACAGCATCACCATAGTCCAGAAAGGGTTTGTTCAACCTAGAACAGAGGGACAATCACTCCGGGTAAGAGTGCTGGTCTAGGATCAGGTCTACCCTGTCCATGGAACCTGATCTAGGATCAGGTCTACCCTGTCCATGGAACCTGATCTAGGATCAGGTCTACCCTGTCCACAGAATTCAACGACCACCTCGTCAACAAACAAAAAAGACCATACACGGTGTTGACCCCGATGTTCACTAAACGTGACAGTACTACTTCAGCTGGGGCCTGGTACCTGGTCACTAGTGTGAGGAATCTGACAGCGGTACAGGACAGACGATTAAACATATTATTAACCTAACAGAGGACAGGGTTGTGAACGATGGATGTAGACTATCCTACAGAGATGAAATGTAGGGTGCATTCACATCGTGCTCATTAGGTTTGGTTTGCTTGTATTACAAAATACAAATGGTTTTCACTTCTCCTACAAAGGAACCTAACCGCACCAGATCAACAACATACCTTACAGTCTGAACACACCCATAAGGGTGTTACTAGAACACAGTGGACTGATGACTGGCTTGGTTTGTTTCATTACAACATACTGCTTTATCCAATACTAGGCTTGATGGCATAGCTGCATTTTGGTGACTTTAACTTTGGCTAATCTATGAACTGAACACATTTCACCAGTCCAGTTTCCAGGACAACGTGAGAGATTTCCTCATAGACGTCAAACTCAAAAAAGGAAGTGCACAATGTGAAAGTACTGTACTTCTCTTCTTGTTGCTTGACTCAAAACTAGTTGCACAACAGCATCCACAACAATAGGAACTGTTTATGGAGCAACTGGGGTGCGCTGCAGACAAAAGGAGTGGGAAAGGCTCCACTTACTTTACACTGAGGTGGTGGGAACACATTACAAGCAGGTTCATACAGTGGACTGCTATTATCCCCATGGCAAACAGACTCAGAGGTCCTAACTGGAAAGGAAGAGAGAAGAGAAGTGTCATTAGGTGTCGTCCCGTTGGGATCGTGTCATTAGGTGTCGTCCCGTTGGGATCGTGTCATCAGGTGTCGTCCCGTTGGGATCGTGTCATCAGGTGTCGTCCCGTTGGGATCGTGTCATCAGGTGTCGTCCCGTTGGGATCGTGTCATCAGGTGTCGTCCCGTTGGGATCGTGTCATCAGGTGTCGTCCCGTTGGGATCGTGTCATCAGGTGTCGTCCCGTTGGGATCGTGTCATCAGGTGTCGTCCCGTTGGGATCGTGTCATCAGGTGTCGTCCCGTTGGGATCGTGTCATCAGGTGTCGTCCCGTTGGGATCGTGTCATCAGGTGTCGTCCCGTTGGGATCGTGTCATCAGGTGTCGTCCCGTTGGGATCGTGTCATCAGGTGTCGTCCCGTTGGGATCGTGTCATCAGGTGTCGTCCCGTTGGGATCGTGTCATCAGGTGTCGTCCCGTTGGGATCGTGTCATCAGGTGTCGTCCCGTTGGGATCGTGTCATCAGGTGTCGTCCCGTTGGGATCGTGTCATCAGGTGTCGTCCCGTTGGGATCGTGTCATTAGGTGTCAAACCATTGGGATTGTGTCATTCCCTCACACTGCACTGGCAGAATAAATGTATTAGCCATGGACATCTACTAAGGAGGCAGGCGGGGTCCTGACTGTTCTAAGCCGGAGTCTGGTAGAATGGGTATTTGGTTATCAGGAATTATTTTATTACTTAATTGCTAAGTGTTTGCTTACCAAAAGGCCTGCGTTCCTGACAGCCAGAGGTAGGCCTAACAGCCCTGTACCGATGCTTCCCTTCTAACCCTTACCACAAGGCCTGCGTTCCTGACAGCCAGAGGTAAGCCTAGCAGCCCTGTACTGATGTTCCCCTTCTAACCCTAACCCTTACCACAAGGCCTGCGTTCCTGACAGCCAGAGGTAGGCCTAGCAGCCCTGTACCGATGGTTCCCCTTCTAACCCTTACCACAAGGCCTGCGTTCCTGACAGCCAGAGGTAGGCCTAACATCCCTGTACCGATGTTCCCCTTCTAACCCTAACCCTTACCACAAGGCCTGCGTTCCTGACAGCCGGAGGTAGGCCTATCAGCCCTGTACCGATGTTCCCCTTCTAACCCTTACCACAAGGCCTGCGTTCCTGACAGCCAGAGGTAGGCCTAGCAGCCCTGTACCGATGCTTCCCTTCTAACCCTTACCACAAGGCCTGCGTTCCTGACAGCCAGAGGTAGGCCTAACAGCCCTGTACCGATGCTTCCCTTCTAACCCTTACCACAAGGCCTGCGTTCCTGACAGCCAGAGGTAGGCCTAGCAGCCCTGTACCGATGTTCCCCTTCTAACCCTTACCACAAGGCCTGCGTTCCTGACAGCCAGAGGTAGGCCTAGCAGCCCTGTACCGATGCTTCCCTTCTAACCCTTACCACAAGGCCTGCGTTCCTGACAGCCAGAGGTAGGCCTAACATCCCTGTACCGATGTTCCCCTTCTAACCCTAACCCTTACCACAAGGCCTGCGTTCCTGACAGCCAGAGGTAGGCCTAGCAGCCCTGTACCGATGCTTCCCTTCTAACCCTTACCACAAGGCCTGCGTTCCTGACAGCCAGAGGTAGGCCTAACAGCCCTGTACCAATGTTTCCCTTCTAACCCTAACCCTTACCACAAGGCCTGCGTTCCTGACAGCCAGAGGTAGGCCTAGCAGCCCTGTACCAATGTTTCCCTTCTAACCCTAACCCTTACCACAAGGCCTGCGTTCCTGACAGCCAGAGGTAGGCCTAACATCCCTGTACCGATGTTCCCCTTCTAACCCTAACCCTTACCACAAGGCCTGCGTTCCTGACAGCCAGAGGTAGGCCTAGCAGCCCTGTTCCGATGGTTCCCCTTCTAACCCTTACCACAAGGCCTGCGTTCCAGACAGCCAGAGGTAGGCCTAACAGCCCTGTACCGATGTTTCCCTTCTAACCCTTACCACAAGGCCTGCGTTCCTGACAGCCAGAGGTAGGCCTAACAGCCCTGTACCGATGCTTCCCTTCTAACCCTAACCCTTACCACAAGGCCTGCGTTCCTGACAGCCAGAGGTAGGCCTAACATCCCTGTACCGATGTTCCCCTTCTAACCCTAACCCTTACCACAAGGCCTGCGTTCCTGACAGCCAGAGGTAGGCCTAACAGCCCTGTACTGATGTTCCCCTTCTAACCCTAACCCTTACCACAAGGCCTGCGTTCCTGACAGCCAGAGGTAGGCCTAGCAGCCCTGTACCGATGTTCCCCTTCAGGAGGTGTATCAGGGTCTGTAAAAACCTACAACATAACAAAACATGATCAGTGTCAAATCACATCATTCAACACAATACTGGAATCAAACAATTATGAATGCAGGCTCTCTCACACACTCTCATATAAAATCAGCTCTTTGTATGGGGCCTGAGGAAGGTCTCAGGATGGAAACTGTGATGCTAGGGACTTATTTTTGATATAAAAAGTGACCGTTTCAATACAATAGAGTTGCACTCTTTGACTTTGTACGACCAAGAGCTGGAATGAAAAAAATATCTATGCATGTAACATAACCGTACTTACGAAGTCCCTGTTTGGCCTCCAATTCTCTCGTACTGAGAATCAGGTCCAGGGGGCAGAGGCGGAGTAGGACAGAGAACATCCTCCTCAGAGGTGCTCGCTGATATCCTGGAGAGAACTGGACCTGGGCCTGCAATACGGGGGACACAAAATTCGTCTACATTAAGTTGCTATGTAACGACAATGTTGTTACACGGGTAGAAGGGAAACTTCAAATAAATACTTAATTCAACTCCCTCAGTCAGAAGTACGTCTTAATTCTGTCGCTGAGATGACATTACTTCATACTGTAGATAGCAGGGTTCTACTACACAGAATCTCCACAGAATCCCCAGAGTTCTAGCCATAAATCAGTCCGTTAGACAAGGCCCTTGGCTTGTTGACACAAACAAAGCAGCGTGTTATTGCTGTTAGCTAATGATCTCATGATGGTCCACAAACAAGACACTTTAGGCTACTTCTCATCTAAAAGAAAAATCCCTGAATGGAAAGTATTGGAATACAGATATCCTGCGTTTGTGGGAAAACATGTGATCCTACTCAAATCACAGGGTACATGAGTTTCCTGGATATGTTCACTAGGCAACCGCCGTAGGTAGAAATGTTATGAATAGACCTGATCTCATGCCTTCTTCTACATGTCAGAGAATCATGTTTATCCTATTGGGATTCTTTGTCCATATGGTTTGTCCATATTGCCATCTGCACATTCCACAAGGTTGTGCCCTGTTGAACGCAGCCCAGGGCTCATCATTCTACAGCTTCTCAGAGTAGGACTACTAATCTAGCATCAGGTCTCCTCCTGTCCATATAAACGTATTCCTTAGAATAAAATAAGACTAGATCACTACTCCTACTCATATAGAGACACTGATACTAGATGAGCAGTCCTACATTTTATGAATACAGGCCCTGTTCCCGGGTTTCAAAATAAATACCGTCTTGACGATTGTCAGTGTTGGAGGTCATGGTTGGTCCGCCGGCGCTGGGTGGATCCTCCTGCTGCCTTCGTCTCGGATTCCTCCTCCAGAGCCACTGTGGTAAGGACAATGTAAACGGTAGTGAATTCCATGTTATACTAGTTTACCAGATCTCAAAGAATCAGCGGTGTTCATATCTGGAGAAACATAGAACTGCTGGCGTTGAGGCTTGTTCTATGCTATTACTGCACAGTCAGAAATACTGACAGCAACTAGTTAAGAGTTATTACTGCGCAGTAGTGTCGTCACGATATCAACATTTTAGACTAAAATATAAAGTGTTGGTTCCATTGTTTCATGAGCTGAAATGAAAATATTCCAGAAATGTTCCATATGCACAAAAACCATCTCACTCAAATTGTGTGCACACATTTGTTTACATCCCTGTTAGTGAGCATTTCTCCTTTGCAAAGATAATCCATCCACCTGACCGGTGTGGCATATCTAGAAGCTGATTAACCAGCATGATCGTTACGCAGGTGCATCTTGTGCTGGGGACAATAAAAGGCCACTCTAAAATAAGCAGTTTTGTCCCACAATGCCACAGATGTCTCAAGTTGAGGGAGCGTGCAATTGGCATGCTGACAGCCGGAATGTCCAATAGAGCTGTTGCCAGAATTTAATGTTAATTTCTCTCTCATAAGCCGCCTCAAACGTCATTTTAGAGAATTTGGCAGTACGTCCAACCGCACAGCTGCTGAAACTGGGGGTTTGCACAACCAAAGAATTTCTGCACAAACCGTCAGAAACTGTCTCAGGGAAGCTCATCTGCGTGCTCGTCACCCTCACCAGGGTCTTGACCTGACTGCAGTTCAGTGTCGTCCCCTTTGATGGCCACTGGCATGCTGGAGAAGTGTGGTCTTCACAAATGAATCCCAGGTTTCAACTGTACCGGGCAGATAGCAGACGTCGTGTGGGCGAGCGGTTTGCTGATGTCAACGTTGTTAACAGAGAATCCCATCGGTGGAGTTTTGGTATGGGTCTGGCATAAGCTACAGACAACGAACACAAATGCATTTTATCGATGGTAATTTGAATGCACAGAGATAACGTGATGAGATCCTGAGGCCATTTTCGTGCCATTCATCCACCGCCATCACCTCATGTTTCAGCGTGATAATGCACAGCCCCATGTCGCAAGATGCTCTACACAATTCCTGGAAGCTGAAAATGTCTTAGTTCCTCCATGGCCTGCATACTCACCAGACATGGTCACCCATTGTGCATGTTTGGGATGCTCTGGATCGACGTGTACAACAGCGTGTTCCAGTTCCCCCCAAAATCCAGAAACTTCGCACAGTCATTGAGGAGTGGGCCATTTCACAATCAACAGCCTGATCAACTCTATGTGAAGGAGATGGTGGTCACCCCAGATTCTGACTTTCTTTCTGATCCACACCCAAACTTTTTTTTTTTTAAGGTATCTGTGACCAACAGATGCATATCTGTATTCCCAGTGATATGAATTCTGTACATTAGGGTCTAATGAATTTATTTCAATTGACTGATTTCCTTATATGAACTGTAACTCAGTAAAATCTTTGAAATTGTTGCATGCTGGGTTTTATATTTTTGTTCAGTGTACTGACGATACGGGTCACGGAAATTCACACTTTTACTCAATGCAACATATTGAATTTATCTTCACACTGGTCAGTGTATAATAGAACCCTGCATAGAATGGCTGATTGGCTCAGTCTACTCAGACTGGTCTGTGCTCTTGGTTATAACAGGCGATGACATGATACAAAATGTCTCCACATTGCTGCCATGATACAAAATGTCTCCACATTGCTGCCATGATACAAAATGTCTCCACATTGCTGCCATGATACAAAATGTCTCCACATTGCTGCCATGATACAAAATGTCTCCACATTGATGGCTCTGAAAGCCACTCCAATGTAACAACACAGTCTAAACAGAAGAGTCATCAGGGTCTGCATCCCAGATAGCATGCAACACTGATGCACTTCATTCTTGTATAATGAAAAGCGATTTACAAATGCAATAAATGATTATTACTATTGTTAGAATTATACTGCCTAATGTGAGTGATATTTGATATTTCAATATTTTAAAATATGCAGATTAGTACAAAAATAATGAAGAACTTCTTACCCTGGTCTTTTGGGAGTTGAATGTGGATTAATAAAAAAAAAGAGGTGGTGTGTCTCTCCAGTCAGATGATGATATTGATGTTATGATGAATATGCTATAAGAGATCACAAAAGATATCTTCTTTTTACCCTGGAAACGTGTATTTTAATAGTCCAGAAACTAGGCTTCATCATTATCATCTCATTTCCTTATTTGGGGTATGAAACTTCACCTGACATCCAAAAGCAGATCTGTTCAGTCGAAGATACCCATCACCAACCACTTTCTCTGTTCACCTACAACCGTTCTCAAAAACCTCTCGTGTGTGTGTGTGAGAACCTTTACAGAAACCTCATAGGCCATATCCGGTTTACTTTTGTTCTTACTTTCTCTCTAACCCGAGGAAAGTACGTGATTGTAAACCAGATATGGCCTATGAGATGGTTTCTGGGGGTTTGTGTTGTGTAGACTGGAGAGACAGACACTTTTCAGCATAAAGGTTATTCCACAAACAGATTGTTTTGCATCCCTTTGATATTTTAAGTAGAGGCAAGCAGTTCTCTTTGCTGTAAAGCTGCAAGGATGCCCGAGTGAGGGCTGGTGGGGAATGTGGCTGGCTGATTACAGCTGCCACACGTGACATAACCATTAAAGTGAATTGGTTATTATTGGACCGGTACATACAAGAGACTAGAGGCTGTTGCTGAAATCCAACTGAATTTATAAACCAAACTGACTTTAATAACATATTATAGCAGGCGCCAGCAGGTTCTTTAGATCGGTAAGGCTGAAAAGGTTGGTAGTATCATATGAAACGGTACTACGGTTTTCTAAAATGTTTGGTATCATGACGTTTTGGTACCGTGATATTACCATTGTAGTGGTTTACCATGCAACACACTACTGCTAATCAGATGCTGACAGTAACTAGTTCAATGGTATTACTCAACAGTCAGATGCTGACAGTAACTAGTTCAATGCTATTACTCAACAGTCAGATGCTGACAGTTACTAGTTCAATGATATTACTCAGTCAGATGCTGACTGCCTCTGCTGAACAACCTTGAAATGACCATCGCTGTTCTGAAAAAGGCAATGAGGCAGGCTACATTCTGTTCCCCTGTTCTGAAAAAGCAATGAGTCAGGATACATTCTGTTCTCCCGTTCTGAAAAAGGCAATGAGGCAGGCTACATTCTGTTCCCCTGTTCTGAAAAAGGCAATGAGGCAGGATACATTCTGTTATCCTAAAAAAAAGTGTGACTTCTGATATTTTGTTGTCTCTCTCATGTAACAACATTCCAGGGCTTGGTTTTAACTTCAATTTCTTTGTCAAAACATGTAGGCCTATGTACATACGTACCAATCTATCAGTTCCCTCCCTCAGGGGACTGGTGGACAGTAAGTTATTAGCAGCACAACGTGCTACCATGTGTGATGAAGAACAACTTAGACAAGTAGTAAGTAGTCAAGTGAGTTTAATTGGCTATTAAACCTAATCGATATTTATTATTTTTAGACAATCAAGTATAGTTATTTTTTTGTTCCTGGTCGGAGGAACATAGAAAATGATCTTGCATTGAAGATACATAGCTAGGAGATGATACCCTTCTTAGCTAGGAGATGATACCCTTCTTAGCTAGGAGATGATACCCTTCTTAGCTAGGAGATGATACCCTTCTTAGCTAGGAGATGATACCCTTCTTAGCTAGGAGATGATACCCTTCTTAGCTAGGAGATGATACCCTTCTTAGCTAGGAGATGATACCCTTCTTAGCTAGGAGATGATACCCTTCTTAGCTAGGAGACAATATTCATAGATTCAAACCTTTGACCTCTAACCTGTCGGCGTCAAAAAGCAATACAATTCGCTGAATGTTGTCAGTATTTATTTACTTTTTTCCAGGTTGTGATGAAATGCAAATAAGAAAATCACTTGACATGGAAAATGCACAGTTCTACAGATGATACAATTTAAACACAGAACTGGACCTTAGACTCTCAGGTTCAGCTCTGGGCTAGGCTCAACATATACACAAAAGTATGTGGACACCCCATCAAATTAGTGGATTCGGCTATTTAAGCAACACCCTTTGCTGACAGTTGTATAAAATCGAGCACACCTCCATGCAATCTCCATAGACAAACATTGGCAGTAGAATGGCCTTACTGAAGAGCTCAGTGACATTCAACGAGGCACTGTCTTATGATGCCACCTTTCCAACTTCTAGGAGAAACAATGGCTCAGCCGCGAAGTGGTAGGCCACACAAGCTCACAGGACAGGAGCGCCGAGTGCTGAAGTGCTTAGTGGATAAAAATAGTCTATCCTCAATTGCAACACTCACTCCCGAGTTCCAAACTGCCTCTGGAAGTAACGTCGGTACAAGAACTGTTCGTCGGGAGCTTCATGAAATGCGTTTCCATGGCCGAGCAGCTGCACACAAGCCTAAAATCACCATGTGCAATGCCAAGCGTCGGCTGGACTGGTGTAAAGCTTGCCGCCATTGGACTCTGGAGCAGTAGTAATGTGTTCTCTGGAGTGATGAATCACGCTTCACCATCTGGCAGTCCGACGGACGAATCTGGGTTTGGTGGATGCAAGGAGAATGCTACCTGCACCAATGCATAGTAGCGCCAACTGTAAAGTTTGGTGGAAGATGAATAATGGTCTGGGGCTGTTTTTCATGGTTTGGGCACCTTATTTCAAGTGAAGGGAACGCTATAGTATAGAATGACATTCTGGACAATTCTGTGCTTCCAACTTTGTGGCAATAGTTTGGGAAAGGCCCTTTCCTGTTTCAGCATGACAATGCCACTGTGCACAAAGCGAGGCCCATACAGAAATGGTTTGTCGAGATCAGTGTGGAAGAACTTGACTGGCCTGCACAGAGCCCTGACTTCAACCCCATCGAACACCTTTGGGATAAATTGGAACGCCAAATGCGAGCCAGGCCTAATCGCCTAACATCAGTGCCCGACCTCACTAATGCTCTTGTGGCTGAATGGAAGCAAGTCCCCACAGCAATGTTCCAACATCTAGTGGAAATACTTCCCAGAAGAGTAGAAGCTGTTATAGCAGCAAAAGGGGGGGGGACCAACTCCATATTAATGTCAATGATTTTGGAATGAGATGTTCAACGAGCAGGTGTATATGACAGATTTAGGCGAGAGTGAAACCTCTTGCTTTGCCTCTTCTCTGATACTATGCATGCCTACAAGTAACAGACATTTTTCATTAAGAGCTTAAATGGAAACATGCAACAATAACTATCGTCTTACAGTTCAAAAGACTACAGCCTGTTTTTGAACATGCAACTCCTGTAATGAAGCCGCTAATAAAACGTCATTTTTAAACATTTACCAAAATGCAATTTGCAGAAAACACCCTTCTTAACCTAATGCGAGTTGTGATAAAATTCTAAAGGAGATTTTAATCTCCGTTAGAATTTTAGAAAGAGGGGGAATATAATAGCAACAGCTAGCATGGGTTGCTAATAAGACTAGGATTGAGCCTTTGAAAGAACAGTAAAAAACAGATAAGTAAAGAGCTTCAGTAAAATAACAACAGCGAGGCTATATACAGGTGGTACTGAGTACTGTACCGGTACAGAGTCAATGTGGAGGCTATATACAGGGGGTACCGGTACAGAGTCAATGTGGAGGCTATATACAGGGGGTACCGGTACAGAGTCAATGTGGAGGCTATATACAGGGGGTACCGGTACAGAGTCAATGTGGAGGCTATATACAGGGGGTACCGGTACAGAGTCAATGTGGAGGCTATATACAGGGGGTACCGGTACAGAGTCAATGTGGAGGCTATATACAGGGGGTACCGGTACAGAGTCAATGTGGAGGCTATATACAGGGGGTACCGGTACAGAGTCAATGTGGAGGCTATATACAGGGGGTACCGGTACAGAGTCAATGTGGAGGCTATATACAGGTGGTACCGGTACAGAGTCAATGTGGAGGCTATATACAGGTGGTACCGGTACAGAGTCAATGTGGAGGCTATATACAGGTGGTACCGGTACAGAGTCAATGAGGAGGCTATATACAGGTGGTACCGGTACAGAGCCAATGTGGAGGCTATATACAGGGGGTACTGGTACAGAGTCAATGTGGAGGCTATATACAGGTGGTACTGGTACAGAGTCAATGAGCGGGAGCACCGGTTAGTCAAGGTAATATGTACAGTTTAAGTCAGAAGTTTACATACACCTTAGCCAAATAGATTTAAACTCAGTTTCACAATTGCTGACATTTAATCCTAGTAAAAAATTCCCTGTTTTAGGTCAGTTAAGATCACCACTTTATTTTAAGATTGCGAAATGTCAGAATAATAGTAGAGAGAATGATTTATTTCAGCTTTTATTTATTTCATCACATTCCCAGTGGGTCAGAAGTTTACATACTCAATTAGTATTTGGTAGCATTGCCTTTACATTGTTTAACTTGGGTCAAACTTGTCGGGTAGCCTCCCACAATAAGTTGGGTGAATTTTGGCCCATTCCTCCTGACAGAGCTGGTGTAACTGAGTCAGGTTTGTAGGCCTCCTTGATTGCACACGCTTTTTCAGTTCTGCCCACAAATTTTCTATAGGATTGAGGTCAGGGCTTCGTGATGACCACTCCAATACCTTGACTTGGTTGTCCTTAAGCCATTTTGCCACAACTTTGGAAGTATGCTTGCGGTCATTGTCCATTTGCGACCAAGCGTCAACTTCCTGACTGATGCCTTGAGATTTTGCTTCAATATATCCACATAATTTTCCATCCTCATGATGCCATCAATTTTGTGAAGTGCACCAGGCCCTCCTGCAGCAAAGCACCCCCACAACATGATGCTGCCACCCCCGTGCTTCACGGTTGGGATGGTGTTCTTTGGCTTGCAAGCCTCCTCCTTTTTCCTCCAAACATAACAATGGTCATTATGGCCAAACAGTTATATTTTTGTTTCATCAGACCAGAGGACATTTCTCCAAAAGTACAATCTTTGTCCCCATGTGCAGTTGCAAACCGTAGTCTGGCTTTTTTATGGCGGTTTTGGAGCAGTGGCTTCTTCCTTGCTGAGCGGCCTTTCAAGTTATGTCGATATACGACTCGTTTTACTGTGGACATAGATACTTTTGTACCCGTTTCCTCCAGCATCTTCACAAGGTCCTTTGCTGTTGTTCTGGGATTGATTTGCACTTTTCGCACCAAAGTACGTTCATCTCTAGGAGACAGAACGCACAGAACGCACCTAACCGACTTGCCAAAACTATAGTTTGTTAACAAGAAATTTGTGGAGTGGCTGGAAAACGAGTTTTAATGACTGCAACCTAAGTGTATTTAAACTTCCGACTTCAACTGTAGGTAGAATTAAAGTGACTATGCAAAGATAATAAAAACAGAGAGTAGCAGTAGCGTAAAGAGGGGGGAATGCAAATTGTCTGGGTAGCCATTTGATTAGCTGTTCAGGAGTCTTATGGCTTGGGGGGGTAGAAGCTGTTAAGAAGTCTTTTTGACCTCGACTTGGCGCTCCGGTACTGTTGCTGTGCGGTAGCAGAGAGAAACGTCTATGACTACAGTGGCTGGAGACTGACAATTTTAGGGCCTTCCTCCAATTAAGAAATAAAAATAGCTCCTTTGAAATTGTGGCCACCAAAGTTTAAATCACAATTCCATTTAGAATTGTTATTTGTTGCGCTATGACTGGGCTGACCAATGACAGGACTTACAAAAGCAGGTTTCACTACTGTAGCCTACAGACTTTCTAAAGAGCTACTTTCACGCTGTCTGACAGGTGGAAGACTATTCCTCTCCTCTAACTAGTCTCTGTATGCTGTCTGACAGGTGATATTCCTCTCCTCTAACTAGTCTCTGTATGCTGTCTGACAGGTGATATTCCTCTCCTCTAACTAGTCTCTGTATGCTGTCTGACAGGTGATATTCCTCTCCTCTAACTAGTCTCTGTATGCTGTCTGACAGGTGATATTGCTCTCCTCTAACTAGTCTCTGTATGCCATCTGACAGGTGATATTGCTCTAACTAGTCTCTGTCTGACAGGTGATATTACTCTGGAACTCCACAAGAAATTGCAGGTTGATGGTTTATTGTAATAACTCTTGCCCTGGAAGCAGAACTGAACAGTTTCTTCTAGATGTGCCAACTGCAAAGCAAAAATGGTCTAAATTGTAAAAACTCTTGAAATTATATTTTTGGTCTTAATTTAAGGTTAGGCATTACAGTTAGCAGTGTAGTTCATATAAAATCTGATTGTATGCCAACTCTGCAGAGCTGCCTCCAAGGCAAGACTCATGACAATAAAAGACAATCTGCATTTTGTTCATGGTGATGGAGAATGCCATCTCGGGTGCTGCTCCAGAATCTCCCAAATGTGTTCAGCTAGGTTGAGAGTAGAGCTGGATGATACGGCCTAATAATATATTTTAGTTTTTCTAATTTGTAGGCGATTTACAATATATACAGTATGTCTTTTTTGTATGTTGTTTTCTCTAAATAAGCTTTGTGGTACAATGAAAAAAGGTGAAATATAATGCATTTCAAACAGTCAGCGATAATCTAATGAAGTTATACCTAGGCTAAATATAAACCTTCCACAACCATAAGACCCACTAATAATTTAATTATTTTATCAAAATAGTTTAACCTGCTTTTTTGCAATAATTACTGACTTTCAAATCAGTCTATGAAAATGTCCTTTTTGTTATAAATTTAACCAGAGTCATGCATAATGCACATTCAATAATAATTAGTAACTTCTTATAGCAGGCATTATAGAAAATGAACACAGATCTCAAACAATCTCTCAAACACAAACCCCCGTTGTAGTAAGTAGCCAGCTAATCTTTATATTTCAAGTTTAACCCAACTTGGATCTATTTGCTAGTTAACAAGGCTGAACAGTTGAATTATGGCCACCTTTCTGTCCATCTCCGACTGTTTGAACAGTATGCTAGACTGTCCACTTTGTTCAAATGTTGAAATCAAGTGGCCTACCACATTTCTCAGAATGTGAACGAGTAGACAAATCCTTATATAACTGTGTTTTATGCTTATTGCACATTTATAAAAATAGACTAGACAGCTAGTATAACAGTCTTTGGCTAAAATGCTGCTAGCGGTACGTGGTACCACAATGCTGTGCACGACAAACTGAGGATTCATTTTCCAGAATCGATGTTCATTGATACTCCCGTTGTAGTAGTGTTTGCTCTGCACGTAATTTGAGGAGTTGAGACGTAAAAAGGCTATCAGTAGAAAAGGTCAACTTCTCCATTACAGTCAAATTCTTTCTCAAGGGTGGGACAAAAAAACAAACAAACAAAAAAATAACTAATGTATACAGGTTTAGAACCTTTTTGAAACATCACAGTTGAAAAATATAAATCAAAACTGGATGGTCTTCAAAGATAAAATGGGAGGGGTTGAGGGAGGCTGAATGAAGGGGCCTAAAAACAAACAAAAGATAACTATTGTAAAATAGACTGTGTCCTTAAAGAAATGTATATAGTATGTATAAGCTGGAAGTAGAAGCCTAAGAGTTGTTGACCATTAGTTTACTCCAATTAGGGGAGGGGTGGTTAGGGGAAAATAGTAAAGGAAAATAAATCAATAAAAAATAGATATATTTATCTGGGGGATTGGAAATGATGCAGACAATTACATTGATAGAAGCTACAATCTGCAATATTAAAGCTGACCTACCCTTAAAAAAATAGTTTGTTAAGTCTCACTGCATTTCGGTGTCCATATGATCAATTTAGTTGGACTAAACCTCAAATGCAAATAGCAAGTTGAAACTGCATGTCAGAGAGGAAGAAGTGATCTTTCATCTTTGAAGCTAAGGGCCCTGGGATTAAACACTTCCCTCTGCAACTGGATCCTGGACTTCCTGACGGGCCACCCTCAGATGTTGAGGGTAGGATAGAGCTCCATTTTTATGGAATGGTCTGCCTACCCATGTGAGAGACGCAGACTCGGTTTCTACCTTTAAGTCTTTACTGAAGACTCATCTCTTCAGCAGGTCAAATGATTGAGTGTAGTCTGGCCCAGGAGTGTGAAGGTGAACGCAAAGGCTCTGGAGCAACGAACCGACCTTGCTGTCTCTGCCTGGCCGGTTCCCCTCTCTCCACTGGGATTCTCTGCCTCTAACCCTATTACAGGGGCTGAGTCACTGGCTTACTGGTGCTCTTCCATGCCATCCCTAGGAGGGGTGCGCCACTTGAGTGGGTTGAGTCACTGACGTGATCTTCCTGTCTGGGTTGGCGCCCCCCCTTGGGTTGTGCCGTGGCGGAGATCTTTATGGGCTATACTCGGCCTTGTCTCAGGATGGTAAGTTGGTGGTTGAAGGTATCCCTCTAGTGGTGTGGGGGCTGTGCTTTGACAAAGTGGGTGGGGTTATATCCTGCCTGTTTGGCCCTGTCCGGGGGTATCGTCGGACAGGGCCACAGTATCTCCTGACCGCTCCTGTCTCAGCCTCCAGTATTTATGCTGCAGTAGTTTATGTGTCGGGGGGCTAGGGTCAGTCTTATATCTGGAGTATTTCTCCTGTCTTACTCTGTGTCCTCTGTGATTTTAAGTATGCTCTCTCTTTCTCGGAGGACCTGAGCCCAAGGACCATGCCTCAGGACTACCTGGCATGATGACTCCTTGCTGTCCCAAGTCCACCTGGCCGTGCTGCTGCTCCAGTTTCAACTGTTCTGCCTGCGGCTATGGAACCTTGACCTGTTCACCGGACGTGCTACCTGTCCCAGACCTGCTGTTTTCAACTCTCAACTTTTTGGCCTTTCTAGGGAGTTTTTCCTAGCCACCGTGCTTCTACACCTGCATTGCTTGCTGTTTGGGGTTTCAGGCTGGGTTTCTGTACAGTACTTTGAGATATCAGCTGATGTAAGAAGGGCTATATAAATACATTTGATTTGATTTAGGCAACAACACGCTGACCCTCATTACGGGGGACCCCTCAGGGGTGTGTGCTTAGTCCCCTCCTGTACTCCCTGTTCACCCACGACTGCGTGGCCACACACACACACGACTCCAACACCATCATTAAGTTTGCAGAAGACATGATGGTGGTAGGCCTGATCACCGATGACGAGACAGCCTACAGGGAGGTGGTCAGCGACCTGGCAGTGTAGTGCCAGGACAACCTATCCCTTAACAAGAATACCTAAGAGTGAATTAAACTATTTTGAAAACGCAATTAACTGGAATGATCTCTTGTCCTATACAGACGTGGAAGCTGATAGGTTTTTCTATCCACAATCCAGCCTGACTACAATAAATGGTTTCCTAAAGAAAATCAAATCCAAACCTGGCCAAAAGAGCACTCTTCCTTGGCTAAATGGAAAAATCTGGAAATTGATGAAAGAACGAGATTATGCTCTAAAAAATAATCCAAATTAGAGCATGACAGACGTAGGTTTACCGTGTTGAGAAATAAGGTGATGAAAGAAATCACAGGCCAAGGCAAACTTTTTTTATTAACATAATTGGTGAAGCAAAGGGAAATTCTAAAATGATCTGGGAGAATCTAAAAAAGTTAACAGGGAAAGATCATAGTAACACTGCAAAAAGACTAGAAATCATGGTAAATAACAATCTAACACAGGATGCAGTCGAAATAGCAATAGCCTTCAATTCCTACTTTATTGACTGTCAGGGTACTGACACAGAACCCTTCCACTGGTTTCTTAGGTTGAGTGTCATTTACTAGCACTGAGCCTGTCTTCATCATAAGGGAGGTTACTGAGTCAAAGGTGAACAAGGTGATTAGCTCACTAAAGAACTCTAAAGCCAAAGATATGTTTGGGCTGGACTCTACCTTTCTTAAAAACTACAAAGAGTCACTCATTGGCCCCATTACTAAGGTCACCAACACATCTATTGGTCTCGGGGTGTTTCCTAGGGTATGGAAGTCGGCCATAATAACGGCCATCTTTAAAATCGGGCGACCCTGCTGACGTGAGTAACTACAGGGCCATTAGTATACTACCTGTGGTGTCGAAGGTTGTTGAAAAGTGTCTAGCAGAACAACTGATTGCCCACCTCAATAGCTCCTTCACATTACACTCCATGCAGTTTGGCTTCAGAGCGAAACACTCCACAGAAACGGCCAACTGCTTTCTTCTGGAAAATGTTAAGTCCAAGATGGACAAAGGGGGCGTTGTTGGGGCTGTGTTTCTGGACCTAAGGAAGGCTTTTGATACTGTTAACCATGAGATTCTCATCACAAAATTGTCCAAGTTCCAATTTTCCCCCGATGCCTTGAGATGGATGAAATCATACCTTGAAGGCAGAATTCTGTGTGTCAGAGTGAGCAATGAGCTGTTGCCCACTCTTAGCTATGATGTGGGTGTGCCCCAAGGGTCAATACTGGGGCCCCTCCTGTTCAGCCTGTACATTAATGATCTGCCTTCTGTCTGTACTGGGTCTGAAGTTCAAATGTATGCAGATGATAGTGATATATGTGCATGCAAAGAGCAAACAACAAGCTGCACAAGAACTCACTACTGAACAGGTCCAGGTTACAAAGTGGCTCAGTAAATCGTGTTTGCATCTCAATGTGAAAAAAAACTGTTAGCATGTTCTTCACAAAGAGGGCAACAGATGCTACTGAGCCAGATGTCTATGTGTCAGGGGAGAAGCTCCAGGTGGTATCTGATTTTAAGTACCTTGGCATCATACTTGATTCCAACCTCTCTTTTAAAAAGCATGTGAAAAAGGTAATTCAGATAACCAAATTCAACCTAGCTAATTTCCGATTTATACGAAATTGTTTGACTACAGGAGGTAGCAAAACTGTACTTCAAATCTATGATACTCCCCCACTTAACATACTGCTTGACTAGTTGGGCCCAAGCTTGCTGTACAACATCAAAAACCTATTCAGTCTGTCTACAAACAGGCTCTCAAAGTGCTTGATAGGAAGCCCAATAGCCATCATCACTGTTACATCCTCAGAAAGCATGAGCTCCTGAGTTGGGAAAATCTTGTGCAATTCACCGACGCATGTCTTGTATTCAAGATCCTAAATGGCCTGGCTTCCCCTCCACTCAGTATTTTTGTTTAACAAAAAACCCAAACATATGGCAGCAGATCCACAAGGTCTGCCATGAGAGGTGACTGTATAGTTCCCTTAAGGAAAAGCACCTTTAGTAAATCCGCTTTCTCTGTGAGAGCTTCCCATGTCTGGAATACACTGCCATCAGACACGCATGACTGCACCACATATCACACTTTCACAAAATGCATGAAGACATGGCTAAAGGTCAATCATATTTGTGAACATAATCCCTAGCTGTGTATTGCCGCTTTCCATGTTGTCTGTTATCTGTAGCTTGTGAGGTGTGGAAACACTTTGTTTCTTTTATGAATTTTGTCTTGCTGCTTTTTGTTCTATGTTGCTCTGTCTGTATGCTACGTCTTGCTTGTCCTATGTTGCTCTGCGTGTGCTCACTGCTCAATGATTGTCTATATTGTAATTGTTTTTAATAACCTGCCCAAGGACTGCGGTTGAAAATTAGCCGGCTGGCTAAAACCGGCACTTTTACTGAAACGTTGATTAATGTGCACTGTCCCTGTAAAAATAAATAAACATCAACAAGGCAAAGGAGCTGATCGTGGATTACAGGAAATGGAGGGCCGAGCACGCCCCCATTCACATCGACGGGGCTATAGTAGAGCAGGTTGAGAACTTCAAGTTCCTCAGTGTCCACATTACTAAGGAATTATCATGGTCCACTCCACAAGCCCCCCCCAACACAACCGTGAAGAGGCCATGACAACACCTCTTCCCCATCAGGAGGCTGAAAAGTTTCAGCATGGGCCTTTAGATCATTATAAAGTTCTAAATGAGTTAAACAATAACTACCCGGACTATCTGTGTTGACCATTTTTGCACTACCTCTTGAATCATCAACGTACACTGCTGCTATTGTTTATTATCCATCCTGTTGCCTAGTCACTTTATCCCTACCTATATGTACATACCTCAATGACCTAGTACCCATGAACTCAGTACTGGTACCCTGTGTATATAGCCAAGTTATTATGGACTCGGTACTGGTACCCGGTGTATATAGCCAAGTTATTATGGACTCAGTACTGGTACCTGGTGTATATAGCCAAGTTATCATTACTCATTGTGGATATATTCCTATTATTATTTCTCTCTGTGTATACCTTTAACTCTGCACTGTTGGAAAAGGGCCAGTGAGTAAACATTTCACTGTTAGTCTACACACCTGTTGTTTACGAGGAATGTGGCAAATAAAATTAGATTTTGTGAGTGGCAGGGGCTTGGTGAGTGTGTGTGTAAACAGAGAGGAAGAGGCCAAAAGCTCTCAAAATAATCATAATGCTTTTCTATGGGCTTGTCATCTACCCTCCCGCCTCCGGTACAATAACTCCCATTGTTAGGGCGCAGACGTGAACATCATTATATCCAGATCTCTGGGGTAAATGAGAAGGTGCACACAGCACAGGAGTGAAGGAGACAAGACCAAAAAGACAACAAATGCAAGAATCAAGTTATTTGGAATATTGTGCAAAAGACATTCATTTGATATATCACCCAGCCCTAGTTGAGATCTGGTGACAGAAACACAGCTCTATTTTAGCAGTTACCAGTACATTGTTTGAAAACTGCCATTAGCCCTTGCTTTACATTTTAATATAAACATGCCTGGATTAGCCTAAAATGTTGAAGAAACTGGTCCAGTATTTCGTCAGACGTCATTATTCATTTATCTGGACATAATAAGGACATTCATTGATCAATCAATTAACAGAAGTACCTACAAAAGGGCTTTGGTACAGTAGCTGTCAGTTAGCTACTTACCCACAACTAACCACTTAATTTACTAGCTGACAAAAAAAAAAATCTATAGGTATAACGTTAGCTAGGTACGGCACTTTAGACCCACTTCCCCCAAAAAATACATGCTGCATTTACTGCGTCCAAAATACCACAGTCGACTGCAGTTAGTTAGCTATAACACTTTTACTGCAGTTTCAAAAACAGTGTTATTTTTCTGCACGGTCTCAAAGCCATCATCAGAAACCGTTTCGTTAGCCAAGCTAGCCTATATCAACATCGTTGTTTGATCACATATTACAGCTGCACCACCTCCAGCTGGTTAACGTTGGTAGACAAAACATAAATCAGTTTGTTTTGTATGTTCCAATCCTGTCTAAGTAACGTTAGCTAGCTAACGTTAGTTATGTACGATTCATTCACGATAACTCACCTGTAAAGCGGCGATTCCTGCCTCGGTAGTGTTACATCAAAGGAGTTCACTGGAGGGTCATCTCTTGGCAGAGCAGTATTTGTCCTACTATGCACGTCGATATTGTACTTGATGTGAGAGGAAAAGGCGATATCTGTACAGTACAAGTGAACTGCTAATGTTAGCTATTTGAAGACCACTACCGGTACAAAGGTCGTTTGGTCACATGATCTGGAAGATGGCGCATGTCAGCTGACCGAATGTTGGACACTTGATCTTGTAGCTTGCTAGCTGTCTTGTTACGCAAACTATCTATTTCCATCAAAACTAGCTAAGTCAATTATCGTTAGTCTGAAATGATGTCGATTGTCTGGTGTGAAACATCACCACAAACATTTAATTGGCCAAGTTGATACAAGCGTAAGCGCTGCGTGTTCGCCCATGGAGAAGGCTGGGCTAGTCTTTTATTTTTTGTTAATCTGAAAAATAAAATAAAAATCCGCGCCAGAATCTATCGATATTGTGACACAATGTGTCACTTTTTGTGAACTCTGTCATTGTTTCATATTTAGCAGATTCCTAAAAAAAAGAATTCCAAAACGTTCCAAACAGAATGAAAAAACAACTTCCGCATTCCGGTGTGATATATTAAGGGATCTGGATAAGTTACCTGCAGCAATGTAGCTATGGGAAAAAATGACTTCTCCCAAAATAATTTAATTGTAAAGTGTTTTGAAAAATAATGATATTAGTCAGTACAATTGTCCTCTCATCCCACTAACGTTATACATATGAATATTGCCTCAAAAATGCAAAGTTACTTTCACTAATATCTAGTAAAGTGTTGATGGTCCCTAACTTTGATGTCGCTAGCTTGCAAACCGGGCAGCAACACATTCACTACCTAGTTAATCGTGCAAGCTTTGAAAGAGGCGAAAGTCAATTGATCTTGCACTCAACCACAACAGCAACATGACGACCGTAAGTGATGTTACTGTTACATAGTTAAGTAGCTAGCTGGTGCGGAGATTGCAGTGCTTTGATACATATACAGCCTGAAACTAACAATGTCTGCAAAATCGTGTAAATGTTCCTTACAAGCCAGAACGTTTAATACAATTATGTTTACACGTAACGTAGTCTACCGGTTGTTTGTGCGGTTTGTCCATGAGACAGAATATCCACAGGGAAGGAACTAGTTGACCTGTAGCGAAATGCTTGTGCTTCTAGTTCCCGAAAGTGCAGCAATATCTAATAAGTAATCTAACAATTTTTATTTTATTTTTATTTTACCGTTATTTTACCAGGTAAGTTGACTGAGAACACGTTCTCATTTGCAGCAACGACCTGGGGAATAGTTACAGGGGAGAGGAGGGGGATGAATGAGCCAATTGTAAAATTACACAACATATACCCAATACACACAAATCTAAGTAAGGAATGGAATTAAGAATATATAAATGGGGCTCCCGAGTGATGCAGCGGTCTAAGGCACGGCATTTCAGTGCTTGAGGCGTCACTACAGACATCCTGGTTCGATTCCAGGCTGTATCACAACCGGCCGTGATTGGGAGTCCCATAGGCCAGCGCACAATTGGCCGGTGTAGGCCGTAATTGCAAATAAGAATTTGTTCTTAATTGATTCGCCTAGTTAAATAAAGGTTAAAATAAATAAATAAAAAATATAAATGTGCGTATATATATATATATGTGGAGAAGCAATGTCAGAGCGGCATAGACTAAGATACAGTAGAATAGTATAGAATACAGTATATACATATAAGATGGGTAATGCAAGATATGTAAACATTATTAAAGTGACTAGTGTTCCATTTATTAAAGTGGCCAATGATTTCAAGTCTGTGTATATAGGCAGCAGCCTCTCTGCTAGTGATGGCTATTTAAATGTCTGATGGCCTTGAGATAGAAGCTGTTTTACAGTCTCTTGGTCCCCGCTTTGATGCACCTGTACTGACTTCGCCTTCTGGGTGATAGCGTGGTGAACAGGCAGTGGCTCGGGTGGTGGTTGTCCTTGATGATCTTTTTGACCTTCCTATGACATCGGGTGCTGTAGGTGTCATGGAGGGCAGGTAGTTTGCCCCCAGTGATGCGTTGTTGCGCCTTCTTCACCACACTGTCTGTGTGGGGGGACCATTTCAGTTTGTCAGTGATTTGTACACCGAGGAACTTAACTTTCTACCTTCTCCACTGCTGTCCCGTCAATATGGATGGGGGATGCTCCCTCTGCTGTTTCCTGAAGTCCACGATCGTCTTTGTTTTGTTGACGTTGAGTGAGAGGTTGTTTTCACGGCACCACACTCCCGTAGCCCTCGCCTCCTCCCTGTAGGCTGTCTCATCATTGCTGGTAATCAAGCCTACTACTGTTGTGTCATCTGCAAATTTGATGATTGAGTTGGAGGCGTGCGTGGTCACGCAGTCATGGGTGAACAGAATACAGATGGGGGCTGAGCACACACCCTTGTGGGGCCCCAGTGTTGAGGATCAGCGAAGTGGAGGTGTTGTTTCCTACCTTCACCACCTGGGAGCGGCCAGTCAGGAAGTCCAGGACCCAATTGCACAGGGTGGGGTTCAGACCCAGGGTCTCGAGCTTAATGATGAGCTTGGAGGGCACTATGGTGTTGAATGCTGAGCTATAGTCAATGAACAGCATTCTTACATAGGTATTCCTCTTGTCCAGATGGGATAGGGCAGTGCGATGGTGATTGTATTGTCTGTGGACCTATTGGGGCAGTAAGGAAATGTAAGTGGGTCTAGGGTGGCAGGTAAGATGGAGGTCAATTGATCCTTGACTAGTCTCTCAAAGCACTTCATGATGACAGAGGTGAGTGCTACAGGGCAATAGTAATTTAGTTCAGTTACCTTTGCTTTCTTAGGTACAGGAACAACTGTGGCCGTCTTGAAGCATGTAGGGACAGCAGACTGGAATTGGGAGAGATTAAATATGTCCGTAAACACACCAGCTAGCTGGTCTGTGCATGCTCTGAGGACGCGGCTAGGGATGCCGTCTGAGCCAGCAGCCTTGCGAGGGTTAACACATTTAAATGTCTTACTCACATCGGCCACGGAGAAGGAGAGCACAAAGTCCTTGGCAGCGTCGGTGTTATCCTCAAAGCGGGCAAATAAGCTGTTTAGCTTGTCCGGGAGCAAGACGTCGGTGTCCACGACGTGGCTAATTTTCCGTTTGTAGTCCGTGATTGTCTGTAGACCCTGCCACATACGTCTCGTGTCTGAGCCGTTGAATTGTGACTCCACTTTGTCTCTATACTGATGTGTTGCCTGTTTGATTGCCTTGCGGAGGGAATAACTACTCTGTTTATATTTTCCCATATTCCCAGTCACCTTGCCATGTTTAAATGCGGTGGTTCGTGGTTTCAGTTTTGCGCGACTGCTGCCATCTATCCACGATTTATGATTAGGGTAGGTTTTAATAGTCACAGTGGGCACAACATCTCCTATACACTTCCTTATAAAGGCAGTTACCGTTTCAGTATATTCATCAATATTATTCCCGGAAGCTACCCGGAACATATCCCAGTCCGCGTGATCAAAACAATCTTGAAGCGTGGATTCCGATTGGTCAAACCAGCATTGAATAGTCCTGAGCATGGGTACTTCCTGTTTGAGTTTCTGCCTGCAGGAAGGGAGGAGCAAAATGGAGTTGTGGTCAAATTTCCCGAAAGGAGGGCGGGGGAGGGCCTTGTATGCATCCCGGAAGTTGGAGTAACAGTGGTCTAGTGTTTTAGCAGCGTGAATACTACAGTCGATATGCTGATAGAATTTAGGCATCCTTTTCTTCAAATTCCCTTTGTTAAAAACCCCAGCTACAATAAATGCAGCCTCAGGTTATATGGTTTCCAGTTTGCATAAAGTCCAGTGAAGTTCCTTGAGGGGTATCGGCTTGAGGGGGGATATACACGGCTGTGACTATAATCTTCTTCCCGGAGAGATGTCCACGCGATGAACTGAGAGTTCAGATGGCTGGACCGACTCTGACAGCATATCCCGAGAGAGCCATGTTTCCGTGAAACAGAGTATGTTACAATCCCTGATGTGATTTACTCTCTCTGGAAAGAAACCCTTGCCCTGATCTTGTTGACTTTGTTATCCAGGAACCGAACATTAGCGAGTAATATACTCGGAAGCGGTAGGTGGTGTGCATGCCTCCTTAATCGGACAAGAAGACCGCTTCGATTCCCTCTTTTCCGCCTGCGTTGTTTTGGTTTAGCCCCTGGAATTAGTTAAATTGCCCTGGGTGGTAAGAACAAAGGATGTACTTCGGGAAAGTCGTAAATTGAACTCAGGTGCATCCTGTTTACATTGATTATCCTTGATTGGAGTCCACCTGTGGTAAATTCAAATGATTGGACATGATTTGGAAAGGCAAACATCTGTCTATATAAGGTCTCACAGTTGATCGTGCATGTCAGAGCATCCAAGCCATGAGGTTGAAGGAATTGTCCGTAGAGCTCCGAGACAGGATTGTGTTGAGGCACAGATCTGGGGAAGCATACCAAAACATTTCTGCAGCATTGAAGGTCCCCAAGCACACAGTGGCCTCCATCACTCTTAAATGGAAAACGTTTGGAACTACCAAGACACTTCCTAGAGCTGGCTGCTCTGCCAAACTGAGCAATCGGGGTAGAAGGGCCTTGGTCAGTGAGGTGGTGGAGTTGGTGGAGTTGGCTCTGCAGCACTCCACCAATCAGGCCTTTACGGTAGAGTGGCCACATGGAAGCCACTACTCAGTAAAAGGCACATGACCGCCCGCTTGGAGTTTGCCAAAAGGCACCTAAAGGATCTCAGACTGGGGAGAAGGTTCAACCGCCAACAGGACAATGACCCTAAGCACACAGCAAAGACAACGCAGGAGTGGCTTTCCGGACCAGTCTCTGGTGGCCCAGCCAGAGCACAGACTTGAACCCGATTGAACACCTGAAAATAGCTGTGCAGCGACGTTCCCTATCCAACCTGATAGAGCTTGAGAAGATCTGCAGAGAAGAATGGGAGAAATTCCCCAAATACAGGTGTGCCAAGCTTGTAACGTCATACCCAAGAAAACTTGTGGCTGTTATCGCTGCCAAAGTGCTTCAACAAAGTACTGAGTAAAGGGTCTGAATATTTTGGTTATTGTGTTTTAAATTGATGAGTGAAAATAAATAATTTAATCCATTTTTAGAATAAGTCTGTAACGTAACAAAATATGGCAAAACTCAAGGGGACTGAATACTTTCCGAATGCACTGTATAAACTACATAGTCAAAGCATTTATCCCAAGACCAATGCAGTGTGATCATTGTTAAAGTTTTTGGTTATGTAGCAAGTGTTTGCAGAAGGGAGAAGCCAAGATGTCCAAGTTGTGGAAAAGATCATGTCATGTGTTTAAAAGTGATGAAAATGTGACACGTTGTAACTGTGGTGGGAACCATGAAGCCACGTCTTTGGAATGCCCCACAAGAAGAAAAGAGAATGAGGTGCCCAAAGACAGGGCTGTCCAGATCATTTCATATGCAACGGATGTTTAAAGGGTTGAGGGTTTGAATGGTTCTCCTGAAGAGTCCATGGTGGTGGACACCTTCACTGCAGAGCCGAATATATTGATAAAAGTCACCTTGTTACGAGAGAGATTTACATGGGTATCAACATGTCACTCCAGGGTAAGAATACACGAAACACAGCCCTTATTTTAAGTGTTTCTAAAATCCCTTATGGGAAAAATGAATGGTGAAAAAAACGATTGGAACCATTTCCCTGTTTGACCGCTAGATTTTATGGGTATTATGACATCTCCACTGTGGGGCTCTATAGGTATACAATACTTTCTTGTGGATATTTTGTCTCAAATTTCAAGCAGCTGAAGAACAAATTAAACCGCACAGACAACCGATATAGAGTAAGTTTAAATGTAATTTTATTCAACATTCTGGCTTGTAAGGAACATTTACATGATTTTGCAGGCATTAGTTTAAGGCTGTATATGCCAATTAATTGTGTATTACAGCCTGATTTTATTACAGCCTGATTTAATCAAACTAATGCTTAGCTAGTCATTGCTTGCTAACTAGTTAGCTGTCCCATACTAGCATGAGAATGACACACACAACCCCTGGAATATGAATCATTTTGTGAATTATTCCCACAGAAGCACGAATTCTTTGTGGACATGACATGTGAGGGATGCTCTGGGGCAGTCACCCGAGTCCTCAATAAACTGGGTGAGTAGCTAAATGTCCCCTGAGTCCTCAATAAACTGGGTGAGTAGCTAAATGTCCCCTGAGTCCTCAATAAACTGGGTGAGTAGCTAAATGTCCCCTGAGTCCTCAATAAACTGGGTGAGTAGCTAAATGTCACCCGAGTCCTCCAATAAACTGGGTGAGTAGCTAAATGTCACCCGAGTCCTCAATAAACTGGGTGAGTAGCTAAATGTCCCCTGAGTCCTCAATAAACTGGGTGAGTAGCTAAATGTCCCCTGAGTCCTCAATAAACTGGGTGAGTAGCTAAATGTCACCCGAGTCCTCCAATAAACTGGGTGAGTAGCTAAATGTCACCCGAGTCCTCCAATAAACTGGGTGAGTAGCTAAATGTCACCCGAGTCCTCAATAAACTGGGTGAGTAGTTAAATGTCACCCGAGTCCTCAATAAACTGGGTGAGTAGCTAAATGTCACAGCAAATCCAGCTTTCTGGAACATCTGTTAAACAACACACACACACACAGGCTCACACACTTTGTTGAGAATGGTGTGCTTTGGTTTAGCTAAATTCAGCAAATATAGATTACTTGTGTCATGTTGACTGGCTTGCTAAAATTGTTTTATTTTCTCTTTCTGTCTTATTTGTTGGCGTAAGGTGGTGTCCAATTTGAGATCGACCTCCCCAACAAGAAGGTGTTCATTGAGTCTGACAAGGACACGGACGTGCTTCTGGAAACACTTAAGAAGACTGGAAAGGCAGCTAACTACGTCGGCCCCAAGTGACAAATCATCCTCTTTTCTTTATAGAAACAGGTGAACTCTCTAAATATATTAAGTGACAATCAATTCAATATCGACCAAACTTCCCATCAACCTCTACAGCTCTTTTCTCTTCTCACCATCGCAACCCGTTTTAGCCTAATTGTGTTCTTGTTTCTGTGTGTTAGCTGTTGGTTGGTGCTGATATGAAGGATGATCATGAGAAGAAAGAACCCTTGCTGTCTTCATGGACCACTGGAATGAGCTTGCACTGCCAAGCTGTCCACTTTCAGTAAATTAAGCACTAGTATTGATGTGTCCCAAATGGCACTATAAAGGCCCAGTTCCAAAGTAGGGCACTATATACGGAATAGAGTGCCCTTTTGGGACGCATGACACTATGAATATCCAGTGTGATTAATGCGCAGAATTAAATATATCATCTATCTTTATAGGTTAACTTTACTGCAGGCAAATGAAATCATATAAGATTGCTGTCTCTGCTTTGTATTAATGAAAGCACCTATTGTAATTCACGTTGATTTGTGTGGGGGGGGGGGGGGGGGGGGGGGCACGGCAACCATCCTGTATTACGTTTTCCTTTCACTGTCTGCATATTGTTCATGTTTACGCACATGTCAAATAAAAAAGGTGATTCTAGGCACCTGTCATCTTATTTTTTTATTTTCACACATAGTCAAACCTTCTACGGAAGGCCGTCCTAAAGAGCTGTTTGTTATCCCAACAAAATACTGCTAATTTACAAATGCAATAATTTTAAAAAAGGGTCCTCATACAAGTTTTGATGAGTAACATATTTTTTTAGTTTGGAGATGTCTTGCCAGATTGTATGATGTGACTGCCACTAGGTGGCAGTGTTTGTTCTTGGTTTAATTTGACAGGAGGATCCCGCCCCTTTTTCATCGATTGCATGGAATTAGACTTCAGTTTCTTGCACAATGTCGTCGTGTACCTTCAGCCATGCAAATGCCAACATCAGCCGTTTTCGTCAAAGATAAATGATTGAGCTGCAATTAGTAGATTTGTAAATCATATAGCTTTTTCATGCTTATTCTGAAGGGGTGAGAGCATTATGTAGTTTATTAGAAAACAAAATAATGAAATGTACATTTTTAATAAGACATGGTATGGGACACGGTGTATATACTATCTCTGAGACAATTTGCGATTGAGTCTACGGTGCTATGACGGGCGAACCATCCCTTAGGCCTGTGTTAGTTGGTACAATCCGAATGGGACCTTCCTCAAGGCCCAGGATGACGGACACTACCAATACATAAAAGAGGGTGGCACAGCAGATGTAGAAAGACCACCCAAGATATCTGAACATCAGGGGTGACTGCTCTTCGATGGACACCAGGAAGAGGATTACAGTACTGGTACACAGGACCACTGGTAGGGATAGAACAAAAAAACGATGAAAACGTAATAATATATTGACAGAGAGGAAAATAAACAAAAATTGTATTTGTCACATGCGCCCGAATACAACAGGTGTAGACCCTACAGTGAAATGCTGACTTACAAGCCTTTAACCAATGATGCGTTAAGAAGTTAAGAAAAAAAAAAGGTTTTAGGTAAAAAATACAAAATAAAAGTAACAAATAATTAAACAGCAGCAGTAATACAATGCAGAATGATTATTTTAAAACATGAAGATAAGAACACCTTCCAAGTAACAAATACATTTGGTGTATAAAAGCTGATCTTGCATCCCGATCACACACAAATTCCCACCAAGCATGTATTGCAGCCAACAGAAATCAGCATGCATATAAACTAGCAAGTATTTTTTGACATCCTGGGCATTATGTAACCTGGAATACAAACTGATACTCCATGTAACCATACGGAGCATATCTGTTTGGATTCATATCAGTCTGGATTCCACGCCATGTCATAATGCTCTAATGCAGTGACAAATCCTTAAGCGTGCACAAACACCTACCTGAGACATATTTCATAGGCTACCTGAGATAATATTTCATTGCCCACCTGAGATAATATTGAGTAGTAGTGCAGCAATGGCTCTCCTACCACTGTTGAGAGCTGGTCTGATAGTGAAGAGAGCAGCAAAGGAGAGAGCACTGGAGCCAGAGAGGAATATCCAAGACAAACTATATGTACCTGATAATGAATCAAATAGGTACTTATTTGACATTCATGCCATCAACTTAGCCTATGTTGTCATTTGTACACACAGTAGTAGGCAGACAGTCAGCCATTTCAGGTACATTTGTTGTGTTATTTAGAGAGAAACATCCACCATTTTAAAAAGAGACTAGGCTTAATATACTGTAATTGTAGTTATATACTGCAATTTAAGTTGTATACTTTAATTGTAGTGCTACATTGACCTGTTGTCGTTCTCTTGAATAAAACAGATGTGTACGTCAATGTAGCTCAGTGTAATGAATAGCCCACATTCATCACATTTTGTGAGTGGGAGACTGCTGCCTGACAAAATGTGAAATTGAGTTTGATGACAGTATGTCACACATACACTACTACCAACATACTGTCACAGTGGTTTGGAATAGCACTGTATGCATGCCAAATGGCACCCTATTCCCCAGATAGTGTAGAGCCCTATAGGCCTCTGGTCAAAAGTAGTGCACTATAATGGGAATACAGTGTGATTAGGGATGTAGTCACTCTCCCTCCACAAAAGGACAACATGTAACGGCAATGCTGCTCACCCGTCCATGCTGGAAACATGGTGCAACTGGAGAAGCCTCCGTAGCTGTTACAGATGGCAAACAGGCCCTCGCTGGGCCCCTCCGGTTGGACCAGCCACCGTGGAGCACACAGGCACGTTGTGTACAGCGTAAACTCCACAGACACCATGGCTGTCATCACTGTTACTGGGTTTCTCATGCCACTCGTTTTTGTCTTTCTCTGCTCCTCGGATGTTCTTGAAAATGTCCTCTTTCAAGCAGCTCAGTCAGATGAATTAATTACTGGAAGATCAGGGATAGCCTTTTAGTTGACACGTTATAGCCTATCTGATGAAATGCTTGTGCTTCTTTGGCTCAGAAATGGTTGTGTCCAATGACAGCGTTGGATCTTTGTGTTCCTGCATTCAGAATGTGATGTGTATTCTGTTCTATCAATGATGTCATGTTTATTCTATCACAAATGATACTGGCTTAGCTAGACGGTCACAGATACAGTCTATTTGCTTTGGTGATTTTGGCAAACGTTGACCATAAGGCAGGTATATCTGGGAACGCATGCTTATTAAATACTTTGTTATTGTAAAATTAATCTGTATTGCTTTCGTCCACAAAATAATGAAGGCTATCTAGAGGAACAATTGTAATGCTTCACTCAACTTATTCATTGCAGAGGGAGATCTATGGAAACAGGGAGACTTAGTATTGTAATTCATACCAAAAAAAATGAAATATTTCTAAATAAAAATAAATAAAGTAATAATAATAATTAATAAATAAATACAATTGTGACTGAATGAATCAAACAGTAATTAAACACAATATTAGGTAATAGACAACTTACTGTAGGTGTTGTTAAAATTTACATTCAAATATTTTTCACTTTTTGGAATTCCTACAACCCAAGACTGTTGATTGTTTAATATAGAGACTGATTGATGAGCTATGATTGAATAATTGGCTGTTCAATAAAGTGTCTCAACAGCTTAGATAGGAAATCCCAGGGAGGTACAGTAGATTCACCCTCCTCTCACTACCCTGTCTGACTCTTTCCTGAGTTGACCAGCGAGGTCGTCCTCCCAAGGGGAGGAAAACGCTCCTGTTAGATCCTGTGCTCCCTGCCAAAGGAAACAGAAATCTGTTATCCAGAATTGAGTTAAATGTGTATATTGAGTGCTGAGAGTAAATATGCAACAGTGGGCATACAGACATGGTTGGATTGGCTGAAATAGGATTTATTAACTGCACTGCCCACGTCATTAGATTAAATTCAAATCAAATCACATTTTATTATTCACATGCGCCGAATACAACTGGTGTAGACCTTACAGTGAAACGCTTACTTACGAGCCCCTAACCAACAATGCAGTTTTAAAAAATAGAAACATTAATACAAAAAAATATATAATAATAAAAAATAGAAACAAGAATAAGAAATAAAATGAACAAATAATTAAAGAGCAGCAGTAAAATAACAATAGCGAGACTATATACAGGGGGGTACTAGTACAGAGTCAATGTGGAGACTATATACAGGGGGTACCGGTACAGAGTCAATGTGGAGACTATATACAGGGGGTACCGGTACAGAGTCAATGTGGAGACTATATACAGGGGGTACCAGTACAGAGTCAATGTGCGGGGACACTGGTTAGTCGAGGTAATTGAGGTAGATGATAACAACAGAGAATAGCATTGGTGTAAACGGGTGGGGGGGTGGGGGGGGGGCAATGCCTTGTTTTATGCTCCACTAGCCTACAGATGTCAAATTGAAGGGAATAATGAAAATACATTGTTGGTGTCTAAACTCTAACTTTACACAGCCAACAATGGATGGAGCCGGATATTAAAGCCACAATCTATAATTAGTTTACCAGCCAAACAGCAGCCTTGCCTCTTTTAAATACCATTTCGTAGTATGATTGAAGGTGCACAAAATAAAGCGAATTAATACTTAGTGATACTTTTTAGACAACATAAATCCAGTCCCAGCTGCTGCTGATGGATACTGGGAGGCCTGTCTTTTCAAACAAATACCAAGAATCAAACAGCATTGTGGAGCTGCAGCAATGGTGAACGTCGCAACAGCTCGGGCTTGTTCTGACGCGCTCACAGCAGTGATTTTTCATTGCATTCCAAAGTTGAATGTCTCCTCTGGCCAGGAAGGCTGATAGTGCTGCTGATAACATGGAGCAGGTAGACTGATCCCAGATCAGTGGTTTGTTTAGACTTCCTCCTCTTCTAAAATCATGGCTCCATCTATAAAAAATGGATGGATACAGATACAGAGACACCGAGTCTCATAGAAAAAGACACCTTCAGACACGAGACAACTCCAGACACAGATTATCCTCTCATGCTCATGCAGACACTAACATAACACACACACAACCCCTATCAGACCTTCAAATAGAAAAAGACTAGCCTCTAGGAAGAACTCAAAATGGACAATGTGTTTATTTGAGAGAGTTGAAGCCACATGTTCTGTGACTGAAAGACATTGGAGTCATCCTAAAATGCAATTAAGAACACTGCACCCTTTAATTTGTTAACAATAAACAGACCGGTTTATGCTCAAATTTACTAGGTCATTTTTTACAATTTAGTGAACGTTTCAGTAAAGTAACATTTCTGCGGAAACTCAAATAATGACCAATGTGCTTAACTCCTTGTTACGGCCTGAACACCCTGTTTCATCTCCTCTGTCCAGCTAGGCAGGATGTGAGCCAAAGTGCCTGTTTCATCTCCTCTGTCCAGCTAGGCAGGATGTGAGCCAAAGTGCCTGTTTCATCTCCTCTGTCCAGCTAGGCAGGATGTGAGCCAAAGTGCCTGTTTCATCTCCTCTGTCCAGCTAGGCAGGATGTGAGCCAAAGTGCCTGTTTCATCTCCTCTGTCCAACTAGGCAGGATGTGAGCCAAAGTGCCTGTTTCATCTCCTCTGTCCAGCTAGGCAGGATGTGAGCCAAAGTGCCTGTTTCATCTCCTCTGTCCAGCTAGGCAGGATGTGAGCCAAAGTGCCTGTTTCATCTCCTCTGTCCAGCTAGGCAGGATGTGAGCCAAAGTGCCTATTTCATCTCCTCTGTCCAGCTAGGCAGGATGTGAGCCAAAGTGACTGTTTCATCTCCTCTGTCCAGCTAGGCAGGATGTGAGCCAAAGTGCCTGTTTCATCTCCTCTGTCCAGCTAGGCAGGATGTGAGCCAAAGTGCCTGTTTCATCTCCTCTGTCCAGCTAGGCAGGATGTGAGCCAAAGTGCCTGTTTCATCTCCTCTGTCCAGCTAGGCAGGATGTGAGCCAAAGTGCCTGTTTCATCTCCTCTGTCCAGCTAGGCAGGATGTGAGCCAAAGTGCCTGTTTCATCTCCCCTGTCCAGCTAGGCAGGATGTGAGCCAAAGTGCCTGGCCAGACCAGAACACCAAGCACAGGCTGTGATTCAGTAGTCCCATACACCACGTCATCAGAGTTTTAAACAGTGGGCTACATCTGCAGACATTTCACTACTCAGAGGGACTAGTCGGCTGCCATGCAAGGCAGCTATTCCTCAGTTATAGCCTGTTGAAAGGTCTCTTCACCTGTTGAAAAGTCTCTTCACCTGTTGGACTGTAAATATACTGTCCTACTTCAAGAATGGATAATGTCTACTATTAGCTATATTAATGTAGCTAGTAAATCTGTCAGACAGTCTATAGGGCTTCACTGTTCTTCACTGTGCTGCGCTGTTCTTCACTGTTCTTCACTGTTCTTCGCTGTGCTGCGCTGTTCTTCACTGTTCTTCACTGTGCTGCGCTGTGCTGCGCTGTTCTTCACTGTTCTTCACTGTCCTTCACTGTGCTGCGCTGTGCTGCGCTGTTCTTCACTGTACTTCACTGTTCTTCACTGTTCTTCACTGTGCTGCGCTGTTCTTCACTGTTCTTCGCTGTGCTGCGCTGGTCTTCACTGTTCTTCGCTGTGCTGCGCTGTTCTTCACTGTTGTTCACTGTGCTGCGCTGTTCTTCACTGTTCTTCACTGTGCTGCGCTGTTCTTCACTGTTCTTCGCTGTGCTGCGCTGTTCTTCACTGTTCTTCACTGTTCTTCACTGTTCTTCGCTGTTCTTCACTGTTCTTCGCTGTTCTTCACTGTGCTGCGCTGTTCTTCGCTGTTCTTCACTGTCCTTGATAGTCATTTTAAGTCATCTACGTGTCCTAGCTATTATCCCAAAGTCAGTTAAAAGGGAGAATGAAAGAACTGTCAAAAGACGTCTTCTTCTCTGCATCCTGCCAAAATAGGTCGTCTTCTCTGCATCCTACCAAAGTAGGTATTATTTTCTGCATCCTGCCAAAGTAGGTATTATTTTCTGCATCCTGCCAAAGTAGGTATTATTTTCTGCATCCTGCCAAAGTAGGTATTATTTTCTGCATCCTGCCAAAGTAGGTATTATTTTCTGCATCCTGCCAAAGTAGGTATTATTTTCTGCATCCTGCCAAAGTAGGTATTATTTTCTGCATCCTGCCAAAGTAGGTCTTCTTCTCTGCATCCTGCCAAAGTAGGTCTTCTTCTCTGCATCCTGCCAAAGGTGGTCTTCTTCTCTGCATCCTGCCAAAGTAGGTCTTCTCTGCATCCTGCCAAAGTAGGTCTTCTCTGCATCTTGCCAAAAGAGGTCCTTTTATTTCAATAAAATCAAATACACTTACTCTCTCAATATTAACAATTTGACATCTGTAGGCTAGTGAAGCCTAAAAGACATCATGGATGGGCCTAGAAACTGCTCCACATGATGACAATACCGTCAGCGTCACCTGGTGTCCTCTGTGTGTCTCTGTGTAATTACAGAGTACAACTAACTGCCAATCAGTATAAATCTCCAGGGTTACTATGTGGTCAGACAGACAGTTACGATAGCCTGGACTCAGATTTGTTTTGTGCAAGACATCACACACAGATACGGGACCAGGTTGGTACATAACAACATTCATGCATTTTATTTTATTTGTTTTGATTAGGATCCCCGTCGCCGATGGCGACAGATCGTCTTACTGGGGTCTGACACAAAAGACTTTACTATTAACACATATTTAAAACATTGACATATAGGTGTGTGTGTGTGTGTGTGTGTGCGTGTGCGTCTGTGTATCTATCAGTTACACATACATGTCAGTATATACACACAACAAGTAGTTCACATGGTGGAGAGGCGTTGTGCCACGAGGTGTTGCTTTATTTGTTTTTTGAAACCAGTTATGCTGTTCACTTACGCTACATAAGATGGAAGAATGTTCCATGCGCTCATGTCTCTGTATAATACTGTACGTTTCCCTGAATTTGTTCTGGACCTGGGGACTGTGAAAAGACCCCTGGTGGCATGTCTGGTGGGGTAACTATGTGTGTCAGTGCTGTGTGTAAGTTGACTATGCAAACAATTTGGAATTCTCAACCCGTTAATGTTTCTTATGAAAACAAGAAGTGACGCAGTCAGTCTTTCCTCAACTCTTAGCCAAGAGAGACTAGCATGCACAGTATTACTACTATCCCTCTAATTACATGGAAGAGCAAGACGTGCCGCTCTGTTCTGGACCAGCTGCAACTTAACTAGCTCTTTCTTTGCAGCTCTTGACCATATGACGACAATAATCAAGATAAAATAAAACTAGAGAATGCAGGATTATATATTTTTATATGTATATATACAGTTGAAGTCGGAAGTTTACATACACCTTAGCCAAATACATTTAAACTCAGTTTTTTCACAACTCTTGACATTTAATCCTAGTAAAAATTCCCTGTCTTAAGGTCAATTAGGATCACCACTTTATTTTAAGAATGTGAAATGTCAGAATAATAGTAGAGAGAATGATTTATTTCATCACATTCCCAGTGGGTCAGAAGTGTACATACACTCAATTAGTATTTGCTAGCATTGCCTTTAAATTGTTTAACTTGTGTCAAACATTTCGGGTAGCCTTCCACAAGCTTCCCACAATAAGTTGGGTGAATTTTGGCCCATTCCTTCTGACAGAGCTGGTGTAACTGAGTCAGGTTTGTAGGTCTCCTTGCTCGCATGCGCTTTTTTAACTCTACCCACACATTTTCTATGGGATTGAGGTCAGGGCTTTGTGATGGCCACTCCAATACCTTGACTTTGTTGTCCTTAAGCCATTTTGCCACAACTTTGGCAGTATGCTTGGGGTCACTGTCCATTTGGAAGACCCATTTGCGTTCAAGCTTTAACTTCCTGACTGATGTCTTGAGATGTTGCTTCAATATATCCACGTAATTTTTCTCCTCATGATGCCATCTATTTTGTGAAGTGCACCAGTCCCTCCTGCAGCAAAGCACAGGATGATGCCACTCCCGTGCTTCACGATTGGGATGGTGTTCTTCGGCTTGCAAGCATCCTCATTTTTCCTCCAAACATAACGATGGTCATTATGGCCAAACAGTTCTATTTTTGTTTCATCAGACCAGAGGACATTTCTCCAAAAGTACGATCTTTGTCCCCATGTGCAGTTGCAAACCGTAGTCTGGCTTTTTTATGGCGGTTTTGGAGCAGTGGCTTCTTCCTTGCTGAGCGGCCTTTCAAGTTATGTCGATATACGACTCGTTTTACTGTGGATATAGATACTTTTGTACTTGTTTCCTCCAGCATCTTCACAAAGTCCTATGCTGTTGTTCTGGGATTGATTTGCACTTTTCGCATCAAAGTACATTCATCTCTAGGAGACAGAACGCGTCTCCTTCCTGAGCGGTATGACGGCTACGTGGTCCCATGGTGTTTATACTTGCGTACTATTGTTTGTACAAATGAATGTGGTACCTTCAGGCATTTGGAAATTGCTCCCAAGGATGAACCAGACTTGTGGAGGTCTACAATTTTTTTCTGAGGTCTTGGCTGATTTCTTTTGATTTTCCCATGATGTCAAGCAAAGAGGCACTAAGTTCGAAGGTAGGCCTTGAAATACATCCACAGGTACACCTCCAATTGACTCAAAGGATGTCAATTAGCCTATCAGAAGCTTCTAAAGCCATGACATAATTTTCTGGAATTTTCCAAGCTGTTTAAAGGCACAGTCAAATTAGTGTATGTAAACTTCTGACCCACTGGAATTGTGACACAGTGAATTATAAGTGAAATAATCTGTCTGTAAACAATTGTTGGAAGAATTACTTGTGTCATGCACAAAGTAGATGTCCTAACCGACTTGCCAAAACTATAGTTTGTTAAGAAATTTGTGGAGTGGTTGAAAAACAAGTTTTAATGACTCCAACCTAAGTGGATGTAAACTTCCGACTTCAACTGGATATATTTTATTTTTATTTTATTTATTTTATTTTACCGTTATTTTACCAGGTAAGTTGACTGAGAACACGTTCTCATTTGCAGCAACGACCTGGGGAATAGTTACAGGGGAGAGGAGGGGGATGAATGAGCCAATTGTAAACTGGGGATTATTAGGTGACCATGATGGTTTGAGGGCCAGATTGGGAATTTAGCCAGGACACCAGGGTTAACACCCCTACTCTTACGATAAGTGCCATGGGATCTTTAATGACCTCAGAGAGTCAGGACACCCGTTTAACGTCTCATCCGAAAGACGGCACCCTACACAGGGCAGTGTCCCCAATCACTGCCCTGGGGCATTGGGATATTTTTTTAGACCAGAGGAAAGAGTGCCTCCTACTGGCCCTCCAACACCACTTCCAGCAGCATCTGGTCTCCCATCCAGGGTCTGACCAGGACCAACCCTGCTTAGCTTCAGAGGCAAGCCAGTAGTGGTATGCAGGGTGGTATGCTGCTGGCTAATATACTGTATATGGTTTTTTTTTTGGGGGGGGGGGGGGGGTGGGGGTAGGCCAGCTTTAATATTGCAGATAGATTGTAACTTCCATCAATGTAATTGTCTGCATCACTTCCAATCTGTAACGATTGTTCTCCTCCTCGTCTGGGGAGGAGCATGGATCGGACCAATATGCAGCGTAGTTTGAAGACATAATGATTTATTAAAATAAAGACGAACACGAAGCACACTTGATAAATTACAAAATAACAAACGACGTAAACAGACCTGAACATGAGAACTTACAGACAACGAAGAACGCACGAACAGGAACAAACTAACAAACGAAACAGTCCCGTGTGGCACAAACACTGACACAGGAACAATCACCCACAAACAAACAGTGTGAACAGCCTACCTTAATATGGTTCTCGATCAGAGGAAACGTAAAACACCTGCCCCTGATTGAGAACCATATCAGGCTAATTGAAAAGAACCCAACATAGAAACACATAACATAGAATGCCCACCCAGCTCACGTCCTCACCATAGTAAACAAAGACAAAATAAAGGAAATAAGGTCAGGTTTTTGTACTGTTTTTCTACTTGTCCAGGTGTCGACTATCTTCCCCATTATCCCCTGTGTATTTATACCTGTGTTCTCTGTTTGTCTGTTGCCTGTTTGTCTTGTCAGGTCTTACCAGCGTGCTTTCCTGTCTTCCTGCTTTCTAAAATGTCTGTTTCCTAGTTTCCCCGGTTCTGACCATTCTGCCTGCCATGACCCCGAGCCTGCCTGCCTGCCGTTCTGTACCTCATTGGCTCTGCCCTGGATTACGGACCTCTGCCTGCCCTTGACCTGTCTTTTGCATGCCCCCTATTTGGGTCAATAAACATCTGGGATTTCTAGCTGTCTGCATCTGGGTCTTATCCTGAGTTATATATATATATATGAGTACCAGTCAAAGTTTGGACACACCTACTCATTCAAGGGTACTCCTTTATTTTTATTATTTTCTACATTGTAGAATAAAAGTGAAGACGTCAAACTATGAAATAACACATTTGGATGGACAGTACCTGTCACGATCGTCTTTACGTGAATGAGTGGACCAAGGCGCAGCGTGAGAGAAATACATCTTCCTTTTATTTGACGAAGACGTAACACGAAACGAAACACTCTTACAAAACTAACAAAACAATAAACGACCGTGAAGCTATAAACGAAAGTGCACACACAAGCTACTAACGTTCAACATAGACAATTATCCACAAAATACCCAATGAATATGGCTGCCTAAATATAGCTCTCAATCAGAGACAAATGAACAACAGCTGCCTCTAATTGAGAACCAATCTAGGCAGCCATAGACATACAAACACCTACACCAGACCATGACCCATTTAACATACAAAAGCCCTAGACAATACAAAAACAAAAAAATTCCCCATGTCACACCCTGACCTAACTAAAATAATAAAGAAAACCAAGATAACTAAGGCCAGGGCGTGACAGTACCAAAACAAATGATCTAATGATTCTGTCTCTTTGCAGCAAAATCTGCAGAGCTGGGAAGGTTGTATACTTCATATAAATAACATTATATTCGTTGCAAGAATTTTGTATAATAAGTTAATTAAAAAGTTATACGTTTTGAATCCTCCGTCATTTTGTTTACCAGTTCATAAACCATGTGTCATGGAATCGGTATGTCAAAAATCTCTTCCTAACTATTTTGTAAATATATGTCAACTTTTTTATTTATCAACATTTTCTTTAACCAATTATGGTCTTTAATGCAGGGCCGACAGAACAGTTACCTACTTTTTCCCCATCCACCTTCCTCTTCCATTTTTGCAGTAATGCTGCAATTAGTTGGTTGTAATTTTGGGTAGAGCAGACATTTCCATAGGTTTTTGTTAGCTGTGTGTGTGACATAACTGCACTAGTCCTATTTATGATATAATTTATGAAGATTGTACCTTGTTTAAAATAAAATAAAATTAAATACTGTTTTTTTAATCAACTATTATATTTGACTTTAACCACAATATTTGTTGTAATATTTCTGTCTTTTCTGGTGGATTGAATTGAAATTGCAACCAACTTTCAACGGCTCGTTTTAAAAATTGCGATGTTTGGGGGATGATTTCCTTTTCAAATAACTGAAAGTGGGAGATTGTAATCTGAATAAAGGGAAAAATGCCTTTCTTTAACATAGGGTGAGACATTCTTACTAATTTGCTAAAGAACCAGTTTGGATTTAAGTATAACTTTTGTGTGACTGAAGCCTTTAGTGAGATGTCAGGTGCTTTAATATCATTTCTGCCCTCCGAATTCATATTCATTATATAAATAGGCCAGTTAAACTTTGTCTGACTTGCCGTTCCAAATAAGATTGAATATTTTTTCCTCAAATAATAAAAAAAAACTGTTCACTAGGTGTAGGCAGGACCATAAGCAAATAGGTCAACTGGGATATGACTAAAGAGTTCATCAGGGTGATTTTTCCACAAGTAGACAGGTATTTACCTTTCCATGGTAGCAAGATCTTATCTATTTTTGCTAACTTTCTATTAAAATGTATTGGAGTGAGATCAGTTATATATTTTGGAATGTGTATACCAATTATATCCACATCACCATCAGCCATTTTATTGTTAAACTACACGATAATGTAAAAGTCATATTTTTTTGTGATCCAGTCATTTGTTTGTAATCCAGATAGGTTAGAAAAATTATCTAGATCCTCTATGAGGCTGCGGAGGGATCCAAGTTGTGGATTTAAAAGAAAACATGAATCATCAGCGTACAATGACACCTTTGTATTTAAGCCATGGATTTCTAATTCATTGATTCTATTGTTGGATCTGATTTTAATAGCTAACAATGTGATGGCCATAATAAAAATATATGCCGATAGTGGACAACTTTGTTTTATTCCTCTTGACAGTTTAAAACTTTACGAGAAGTAGCCATTATTTACTATTTTATACCTAGGGGTACTATACATGATTTTAACCCATTTTATGAAATTCTTCAAAATTGAAATATTCCAGGCATTTATATATAAACTCAAGTCATACTTTCTCAAAAACCTTTTCACGGTCAGCTATGAATAGCAGGCCTGGTTTCCCAGATTTATCATAGTGTTCTTTTGTTAACAGTACGTGCAGTATCTCCAATGTATTGTCCATGGAAAACCTGTCTGATTAGAATGAATAATGTCCGAGCTTTTTAATTCTATGCACTATACATTTTGCTAGAATTTTTGCATCACAATACAGAAATGTAAGGGATCTCCAATTTTTTAAATGGACTGGATCTTTATTTTTCCCACTTGGATCCTATTTCAGTAATAGTGAAATCAGACCTTCTTGTTGAGTGTCTGATAATCTACCATTTATATAGGAATGGTTAAAACATACTAATAATGGTCCTCTGAGTATATCAAAAAAAAGTTTGGTATACCTCAACTGGTACGCCATCCAGCCCTGGAGATTGGTATACCTCCACTGGTATGCCATCCAGCCCTGGAGTTTTCCCCGACTTAAAGGCTTTAATTGCATCAAGAAGTTCCTCCTGTGTAATTTTGCCTCCACATGAGTCTTTCTGTACAGCTGTTCATTTTACATTATTAATAGAAAACGAATCCATGCAATTAGCTTCGGTTAGAGGAGATGGAGGAGACTGCTTAAAGTCCTTTGCTTCCTCTTTCAAAATATAATTTGGTGAATCATGGGTGACTCCGTCATTTCTAACAAGATTCAGTAAATTATTTTTGGTAACATTTCTATGTGGGAGATTAAAAAATAATTTGGTGAATTTTTCCCCATATTCCATCCAGTTTGCTTAATTTTTAAAATATACTGTATTACACTTTATCTTTCTTGAATAAGTTCCTCCGTTTCTTTTAGTTTTTCCTTTAACTTCTTCCTGCCTGCAGGACTTTCTTTGTGGAGTGTGGTGTCAAAAAAGCAAAGCATCTCTTTATTACGGACAGACCTCTCCCCATCTTTACAGCCATTGAATCTATATGTTTTGACCATGACAGTGTACAGTCTAAGGTAACAAGGGATTTAGCATAGGGCTGCATCAGCCTGCATTGTCATCTATGTGCGTGTTCACAAAAGTCTTGTTATGGATTATTGTACCAGAGAGGGACAAACAGAGGACAATCAAGAACCTATAATTTACACTTTAACTAAAGAGTAAAACCCAAAACGAACTCACTAGGCTTTCATTTATTCCAGTCTGTGTTTGTGCTGCTGTTGGAGTTGCATCCCGAATGGCAATGTTCACTATGTAGTGCACTACTTTTGACCAGGGCCCATAGAGTGGTGCATTACTTTTGACCAGGGCCCATAGGGTGCAGTTTTGACCATTTGTAGCGGTTAGCATAAAGCCAAACATCTATCATATAAATGGACCTCTGTCCCTCCCAGTGCAGTCATCATTGTTTAAGGACTCAGTGAGGCTTAGGTGTTTGATCTTTCCAGCAGCATTTAATGTTCAATCCTCCCCTCTCCCCTTTTTGAATTTCCCAGCTTCCCCGTGGTATGCACTCATCCTGAAGAATATACTTATATACTTTACTTACTCCCTCATTCTGAAGTATTTACTTAGTATACTTTTCTAATTCGCTCATGCTGAAGGAGTGTCTCCTGACCCCTCCTGTCTCAGCCTCCAGTATTTATGCTGCAGTAGTTTATGTGTCGGGGGGGCTAGGGTCAGTTTGTTATATCTGGAGTACTTCTCCTGTCTTATCCGGTGTCCTGTGTGAATTTAAGTATGCTCTCTAATTCTCTCCTTCTCTCTTTCTTCTCTCTTTTGAGATATTAGCTGATGTACGAAGGGCTATATGAATAAATTTGATTTGATTTATTTATATACTTTACTAATTCCTTCTTGCTGAAGGATTTATTTAGTATACTTTATTGATTCACATGCAGGTCTGCCAGAAGCGAAAAATAAAAACTGTAGAAAACTGAAAAATCACATCACTAAGCAGGTTTCCATCCTTTTATCTCTGTAAAGTACATGTCAAATAAATTTTTTTATGACAGGCTTGATGGAAACAGAACATCAGAAAACTTTCCAAATGTTGACAAAACAAAATATGCTAGACAAGATGGGATCTTTTTGTGTTGGTAAAAATTATTATGCAACAAATGTTGGTGGAAACGCTTTTATGCCCAAATCTTGATATAATAACCATCATACTGAAGTACTGGAGTCAAGCGATGACACGTTGTGTGTTCCTCCCACTACGACTCAGGAAAGCATGCAGTTTAATAAGCTACAGATGAAATAAATGAGGATGAACTTCACAGGATGGTGAAAGTGCAAGGTGATGATGTCACGATTGTCTTGACGTGAATGAGAGGACCAAGGCGCAACATGATATGAATACATCTTTATTTATAACAACGAAGATGATCACGAAACACTTAAACAACACTAACAAAAACAACAAACGATCGTGAAACTTCAAACGCAAGTGCACACACAAACTACTTACGTCGACATATATACATATACAATGACCCACAAACAGCTAAAGCCTATGGCAGCCTTAAATATGGCTCCCAATTAGAGACAACAGAAACCAGCTGTCTCTAATTGAGAACCCATTCAGGCCACCATAGACTTTCCTAGAAAACTACACACCCATAGACACAGCTAGATACATACACTCAACACAAAACCATACACTACAACCAACACCCCCTCTACCATATAATACCCCAAACACACATACCCCATGTCACACCCTGACCTAACTAAAATAATAAAGAAAACAAATAATACTAAGGCCAGGGCGTGACATAACCCCCCCCCCCCTTAAGGTGCGAACTCCGGGCGCACCAGCACATAGTCTAGGGGAGGGTCTGGGTGGGCGTCCTTCCACGGCGGCGGCTCCGGCACTGGTCGTGGTCCCCACCCCACCATAGTCATAAGGGGCAGCACCGGGATAAGGGGCAGCACCGGGATAAGGGGCAGCACCGGGATAAGGGGCAGCACCGGGATAAGGGGCAGCACCGGGATAAGGGGCAGCACCAGGATAGATGACGGCTCTGGCGGATCCTGGCTGGACGGCTCATGGCTGGCTGACGGATCTGGCTGCTCATGGCTGGCTGACGGCTCTGGACGCTCATGGCTGGCTGGCGGATCTGGACGCTCATGGCTGGCTGGCGGATCTGGACGCTCATGGCTGGCTGACGGATCTGGACGCTCATGGCTGGCTGACGGATCTGGCAGATCCTGTCTGGTTGGCGGCTCTGGCAGATCCTGTCTGGTTGGCGGCTCTGGCAGATCCTGACAGACGGGCGGCTCTGACGGCTCGGGACAGACGGGCGGCTCTGACGGCGCTGGGGAGACGGATGGCTCAGACGGCGCTGGGGAGACGGATGGCTCAGACGGCGCTGGGGAGACGGATGGCTCAGACGGCGCTGGGGAGACGGATGGCTCAGACGGCGCTGGGGAGACGGATGGCTCAGACGGCGCTGGGGAGACGGATGGCTCAGACGGCGCTGGGGAGACGGATGGCTCAGACGGCGCTGGGGAGACGGATGGCTCAGACGGCGCTGGGGAGACGGATGGCTCAGACGGCGCTGGGGAGACGGATGGCTCAGACGGCGCTGGGGAGACGGATGGCTCAGACGGCGCTGGGGAGACGGATGGCTCAGACGGCGCTGGGGAGACGGATGGCTCAGACGGCGCTGGGGAGACGGATGGCTCAGACGGCGCTGGGAAGACGGATGACTCTGGCCGGATGAGGCGCACTGTAGGCCTGGTGCGTGGTGCCGGAACTGGAGGCACCGGGCTAAAGGCACGCACTTTCAGGCTAGTGCGGGGAGAAGGAATAGGGCATACTGGACCCTGGGGACGCACATTAGGCCTAGTGCGTGGGACCGGAACTGGTGGTACCGGACTGGGGACACGCATCTCAGGGCTAGTGCGGGGAGCAGCAACAGGATGCACAGGACTCTGGAGACGCACAGGAGGCTTAGTGCGTGGTGCCGGAATTGGTGGTACCGGGCTGGAGACACGCACCATAGGACGAGTGCGTGGAGGAGGAACAGGGCTCTGGAGACACACTGGAAGCCTGTTACGTGGTGTAGGCACTGGTGGAACTGAACTGGGGCGGGGAGGTGGCGCCGGAAATACCGGACTGTGCAGGCGTACTGGTTCCCTTGAACACCGAGCCTGCCCAACCTTACCTGGTTGAATGCTCCCCGTCGCCCGACCAGTGCAGGGAGGTGGAATAACCCGCACCGGGCTATGTAGGCGAACCGGGGACACCATGCGTAAGGCTGGTGCCATGTATACCGCCCGAGAAGACGCACTGGAGACCAGACGTGTTGAGCCGGCATCATGGCACCTGGCTCAATGCCCAATCTATCCCTACCAGTGCGGGGAGGTGGAATAACCCGCACCGGGCTATGAACACGTACAGGAGACACCGTGCGCTCTACTGCGTAACACGGTGTCCGCCCGTACTCCCGCTCTCCACGGTAAGCCTGGGAAGTGGGCGCAGGTCTCCTACCTGCCCTCGGCCCACTACCTCTTAGCCTCCCCCCAGGAAATTTTTTGGGCTGACTCACAGGCTTCCTACCACGTAGTCGTGCTGCCTCCATTCGCCGGTATCCCTCCTCACACTGCGCCAGAGAATCCCAGGCTGGCTCCGGCACTCGCCCTGGGTTGATCGCCCACCTGTCGATCTCCTCCCACGTAGTGTAGTCCAGATTACACTCCCATTTCCATTCCTCCTTGCGCTGCTCCTGTTGCCGCTGGTCATGTTGCTTGATCCGGGTTTGGTGGGTCATTCTGTCACGATCGTCTTGACGTGAATGAGAGGACCAAGGCGCAACATGATATGAATACATCTTCTTTATTTATAACGACGAAGATGATCACGAAACACTTAAACAACAAACGATCGTGCAAGTGCACACACAAACTACTTACGTCGACATATACATATACAATGACCCACAAACAGCTAAAGCCTATGGCAGCCTTAAATATGGCTCCCAATTAGAGACAACAGAAACCAGCTGTCTCTAATTGAGAACCCATTCAGGCCACCATAGACTTTCCTAGAAAACTACACACCCATAGACACAGCTAGATACATACACTCAACACAAAACCATACACTACAACCAACACCCCCTCTACCATATAATACCCCAAACACACACATACCCCATGTCACACCCTGACCTAACTAAAATAATAAAGAAAACAAATAATACTAAGGCCAGGGCGTGACAGATGAGCTTGATGCTCTTTTCAATAAATATTGAGGGTCTTATTCTGGTGACATGATCATCAATGCTTGGCTGCCATTTGACAAATAAAAAGAATCTTGCTCTTTTGTCCATAATAATCTCATCATGTAGACTAGATAGCATTTTTATAGTATAGTAGATAGTATTTTCATAGTATTCTAGATAGTATTTTCATAGTATACTATATTGTATTTTTATAGTATACTAGATAGTATTTTCATGATATCCTAGATAGTATGTTTTATAGTACACCAGATAGTATTTTTTATAGTACACTCTATAGTATATTTATAGTATACTAGATAGTATTTTTTATAGTATACTACATAGTATTTTAAAAGTATACTAGATATAATTTTTTATAGTACACTACATAGTATTTTTATAGTATACTAGATAGTATTTTTTAAAGTATACTAGATATAATTTTTTATAGTATACTAGATAGTATTTGCATAGTATACTAGATAGTATTTTTTTCAAATATAATACTTGATAGTATTTTTGTAGTGTAATAGATAGTATTTTTTATAGTATACCAGGTAGTATTTTCTTATAGTATATATACTACATAGTACTTTTATAGTATACTAGACAGTATTTTATAGTATTTTTATAGTACACTAGATATGATTTTTATAGAATACTAAATATAATTTTTTATTGTATACTAGATAGTGTTTTTATAGTAGAAGTTAGTGTAATATCTTACAGTATGTTGTTCTTGTCTATTACTGTTCTGTATTTTGTCATGTATTTGTATGTTTTATGTGGTCCCAGGAAGAGTAGCTGCTGCATGTGCAGTAGGAAATGGGGATACTAATAACCTAAACTAGGCTAAACTAAACTAGACATCCCACACAGCCTACCTTCACTGTATCTGCGAGCTGTTGGCTAGAGAGCAGGTGCCAAGACCAGAGTAGATCCATTTGCTATTTAAACACAACAGTTTTTTGTAACTAAACTATCGGTAGTGTTGAAAATGCAATGGAAACACATCGAACTTTAGATTTTGTTTCGGTACATGAACATTTAAGCGAAGAAGTACAATTTATGTGCACTACCTCATCACGTACAGATTTTATCCGCCATAAGTACATTTTGTGAAAACCTACCACTGGATTATAGAATAGTCACATGAAAATCTGTCACCCATTGGATGGAAACCTAGCTATAGATCTCTGTCTACAAGTGATTGCTGCCAACTTTTTCAACTAATTCTTTCTTTCTCAGATAATAATTTTGATAATGAAGGTGTATATAGTAATCTGAGGCTCACACACAGCTTGTTATCTGTACTGTAGGCAGGCAGCTGGGTTGCCTGTTTTGCATGTTATTTTGGCATTAATACGTGTCACATATCAATTTGCAAACAATTTAAAAAAAATAATATATATATATTTACGTTTTTGCCCCACCAAGATTTACATGCTAAAATCACCACTGTCTACACTAGATTCCATCTTCCAATCCTTCTGTATAACTAAATCTGTGACGACTTGTTGGCTCAGATACAGGCTGTGTACTAAATGGCCCCCTATTTCCTATAGTGCACTACTTTTGACCAGAGCCCGCATAGGGAATAGGGGGCCATTTTAGACACAGCAGCCTGTACAGACACTACTGCTGCCACGTCTACAGGGAAACGTGAGACTCGGTTTAACTCTGTATAATTACACCGCCTCCTTTCTCTCTCGCTCCATCACATGCATTGGGTCTGGGGTTTAAGAATCTGTTCCGGACAGAATGGAAAATGCCACGTTGCATTGCAGCTATTTTCCCCTTGTCTGATCCAGATGTTGTTCTCCGTCCACACTGGTCTGACTGGGAAACAGACATTAGTAATCCACCATAGAGAGGCACCATCCGATATATATGTATCTGTAACCCAGTGTTTCCCAACTCCAGTCCTCCAGTATTCCCAACAGTACACATTTTTATTGCAGCCCCGGACACACCTGACTCAACTTGTCAATTAATCATCAAGCTCTCAATGAGTTCAATCAGGTGAGTTTGTCCAGGGCTACAACAAAAAGGTGGGCTGTTGAGGCTACTGGTGGACTGGAGTTGGGAAACACTCCTATAACCCACTTCACAAAAATGTGATTTGAGATTGATTATTTCTGTCTGATGGTTCAATGTTGCACCAGTCACTGACTCCCCCAATGATAGAGAAATTGTTACAGCAGGCCAATAAGATTACTTATCTCCACGTTGCCTCTCAATTTGTTCCCTTGAGGTTTATGAGAAATATTTGAAACAACGTTTTAAACTTATGGAAACAATAATATGAATCAATATTTCATCTCATCTGACATTGAAATTGAGAGTGAAACACATGACAGTTTGACAATGGGTGTGTTCTGTATTTCAGCAGCTTCTTTCAGTAGTTATATCATTTGTCCTGTGGAGTCACGGTCAAATGTCATCTAGTGGTTGTGTATATCAGACCGAGGATGGAAACCTGTAGGCCTAATTAGTTAGGGGTGAACCACGATGACATGACCCTGGTCAGGACGGTAAACATCACAGTAATAACAGTCATGAGATCTTCTCCCTGGTTTCCCAGACACTTCGTCAGACAACATAGAAGCTGAACATAGGAGTGGTTTCATGCGTTTCAAAACGTTATCACTGTCAAGTAAAATGTATACACAGTCAAATATCTGCTGTCTACTGTAAGATAGAAACATAAGAGTAACAACTTCTGAAAATGCATATCCTCCCAGTCTCTAAATAATGTCAACAACAACAACAAAGAAAGTAAAAAAGCAGACCTCAGAGTGTCTTCTGTCTAGAAGGCAGCATAGAGTTAAATTTAGGAGCGTCTGTCAGACCTGATCCCCTCCCCCAGGGGGTGGGGTGGGGGGGCTGCTTGGGCCAGCCCACTGTAAATGTCTTCTGTGTGAACTGGTGTAGCAGTTAGATTGACCCAGGAGCCTCTGCACAGCTGACTTCTCTTCTGCCTTTTCTGCTTTTTGGTGTTCTGAAGGTAAGACTGAGTATCCCCCTGAAGGACTTGCTGTGATTTAGCCAGTAAGGACTTCTCGGGCTAACGTGGCATTAGAAACGTTGTGCAGTGTTTTGAGTCGCTGTGATACTTGAACTATGTCAGGGTTTTCACAGTGTTTATATGCACAACAGTGATTGGAGGCTTTCCTGTGGTTGTAAAAAAAGAGCAGTTATATTCAAGTTATGCTTGAAAATCATTGTTTTTTTCTTGACCTCACCTTGAAAGTTAAAGTATATTGTGTGAGAGAGTAATGACACGACAAAATATCTATTATATTTGAATGGTAAATAAGTTAAGGTTTTAGTGCAAAATTTGAAATTAGTAAATATTTATTTTGAAACTATTGTTAATAGAATATTTAGTTCAACAGAATATAGAAAAGTTATAGTCAAACAATTGATGTCCTTTTTCATTCATTCTCTTTTGGAACAGCACAATGTTCCAGAAGTATTGTGTGCCACATAGTCACTAGGAGGAGTGGTGGAGGGGGATGGGGCTCGACAAAGCCTGAGAGAGACCGAGACAGAGAGAGACAGAGACAGAGACAGAGAGACAGAGACAGAGAGACAGAGAGACAGAGAGAGAGAGAGAGAGAGAGAGAGAGAGAGAGAGAGATTATTACTGTTAATTTTTATTGTTTATTTCACTTTTGTTTATTTTCTACTTCACTTGCTTTGGCAATGTTAACATATGTTCCCCATGCCAATAAAGCCCTTAAATTGAATTGAATTGAATTGAGATAGAGAGAAAGAGAGACAGAGACATAGAGAGAGAGAGAGAGAGAGACAAATAGACAGAGAGAGAGAGGAACTATTTTCAACACAGATCGCTCCCTCCACTCCCAATTACTTCCATCAAAAGGAATGCATGTTACCATGGCAACCCCCACCAGCTGTTTAGGGGCTTTGTGAGACCTTGCAGATGTCTGTCTGATGGACTCTGAGTTTGACAAAGTCTCTGTCCACTGTTCTGCCTGAGAAGAACTGCAACTTTTAATACAAATAAATACTTTTAAAACAAAGAAAAGTGATAACCATCTATTCTAAATTGCCTTTTTATACAATGATTAAACTCTATTAGGATATTAATCAATGTTTTCATATTTTTTCCTTATGTTTTGAAGTTGTCAGCTTTTCAGGAAAAGCACATTTCACCCGTTGAGAAATCAAAGCTGGCTTATAGGATCTATTTATCTTTTTTTCAGTCTAGCAGTGAACTAAATGAAGTATTCAGGTTTGAGTTAACGACTAAAGAATGGCAAACTGTTTACGCAATGGAATGTTTTTTTTCTTCACATATCCTCTTGCCTTTTGGGGAATTTAAAACGTTTATTTAACTGTCTAACTTAGTATGAGAGGAGGTCGCATTTCCCTCCTCTAGTTGTTTGGTTCTATGTGCTGAAGGGTAGCTACTGTTGTGCAGAGTTGAACGTTTAAACCAATTCAAGAAAGAGAGAAAGGACTGTGGACATTTTGAATTGGCTGCATGGCAACCCTAAGAAAGCTCTAATCCTTGACAGGAAGGAAGTTATTGTCCTCATGCCATCTCTTCACCAAAAGTCTGACGTGGACATGGCGAAAATCTAAACTCGAGTCAGCATTTAAAAAAAAAACCCCGATGGAATTAACCATAGAGTCTTAGCTAGACCAGGAACGCCGGATCTCACTCCTTCACTTCTTCAACCACTGAGCAAATGTACAGAATCACAAGGGGATGGAAACCCAGGGGGATGGGTGTGAGAGAGAGAGGGAGAGAGACTCAGAGAGACGAGAGGTTTAGATTTACAGGAAGCAGGAGCGTATTGTCTAGCGACACTCCTCTGGTTCCGTGCCAGTACAGCTAGAAGCGATGAGGGTCTGAAGGCCTGTATCCAGCGTTGCAGACTGGCTAGCCCGTTTGTAGATGACAAAAGAGCTTCTGTGTTACATCGTAAATGGCTGACATACTCAATACCACATCAGGCCAGACTTCAGAGTGAAATGTGTTTATTCCAGAAACACATGTACAGCCAACTCCATACTCAATACGAACTCAAACACATAATTGGCACAGATTTTGTATTAGTTACAGCTTGTGGTAAATTGTTAAATGATGTAACTGGAGGAATAGGAAGCTGATATCAGTTGTTTAATGTGAGACAGGCGTGTGTTTTAAAGTTTGGGACCAGTAGACAAACTGAGCGGATTTAAGTCCAGAGAGAATAACAGAGAAAAGGTCTAACACACAATTCCATTCAGATATGTATCTTAGTCACATGTTTCAACCCACTGCTTTAAGGTTATACCCCGTGAGAAAAGAGACAAAGCAAGAGAGAGGTGATGGTGGGATAGGGTCAGGTGACTAAGTCTTAACGGGTTACATGGACTCCATATATCAGTCCTTGACTTTTCTCCCGTTCTCTTTTGTGTAGCTTAGAGGTCCCATGTGTAATGAATGGCCCATGTGTGTCAATATAAAAAACCTTTTCTAAATCTATTTTATTTGCCCCTCCTGAGATTTTTTCTCAGATAGAGCACTTTGATTTGTTGTGAAAAGGTGTCATTTAAAGCATGGTAAAAATATGCTTGCTGTTCAAGTAGCTTGCTGTTCAAGGAACGATAACATCAACATAGGGATTGTGGACATAGGGTATTGTGGACATACCCAACATAGGGATTGTGCACATAGGGTATTGTGGACATACCCAACATAGGGATTGTGGACATAGGGTGTTGTGGACATACCCAACATAGGGATTGTGGACATACCTATTCCAAAGGTTCTGGAATAGGTTCGCAACATTTGACATGTTGTGAGATTTGCAGTAAAGGTTCTGAAATGGAATGGACAGGTGTGTCCTGTGACAGATACCACCTATTTCCTGTACTGCATCATGTATCTCATTGGACCTAGTTGTCCAGAGAAAAACAGCTAATTCAGAAAATATGTTATTTGTTAGTATATTTCTCAAGACTAACAACGTATGACTAGATTCATTTATAATTTTTTTAAATTATTTTATTTCTAAATAAGTGCATGAGTTCAAAAGTGCATTGAGTCTTTGAGAGGTACTTTTCCAGTGTTTTTCAGAATGTACATTTAATGCCGGTAAATGTTTGTCTATTTACCATGCTGAGGTCCTCCTCTGACCCACATGCACAGAGGCTGAGCCCCTAGTCCCCCTTTAGCCACCAAGCTTCTTTTCCAAGACATTTAACCACCGGTTATATCACCCTGGATAAGCAGAAAGAATTCCCTAATCCTGCAGCCTTTAAAGCCTCTTTGAAAACGTTTAGATCTGCCTGGGCTGTTTCCCTCATAGTCGAGTTTACGCCCCAACCCAACTTGCTTACCCAACAAACATTCAAATTAAATACCTGCTGAAAAAGGGCCTCTTTATATCAGTTTCCTCTACCTCTACCCTGTTTGATTATGAGCACCGCTTTCCAAATAAAATAATAATAAAATAATTAGTCATCCTCCCAATGAACTGATTGTCTTCCACATAATTTAAGAAAACATGACTAAGTATGAATATGTTAAAATATCATTAAATAGGAAGTTTGGGAACACCGTAGCCCTCCAAGCTCAATATGGACATTTCTTGGAGATGATACCAGTATCTTTGTTTTCACTGTCGGTTCTCACATCTCTAGCATCCTCTCAGACACTACCTAGCCATATGTTTGTTAGAGGTGGTAGTCCAAGTTCTCAGTGAATAAACACTTATTTTTTTTATTTTTCAAAGCAGAGAACTTTCCTTGTGCACAGTATTTTGAGACGTCATCATCCGCAACTGCTGCCAGAGTCCCTGTTTTTTTCCACATCCAGAGTTCCAGACGCAGCAGAGGAACACATAGCTTTGACACGGCTCATCTCTAGACCGGGGCCTTGATCCCTTCTCCTACTGAGTAGTTTTCCTCGCTGGCCAATCAAAAAATGTGAGCTGAACAGACTAAACAGGCTTGGCATGATTGGTTATTGTGACATCTTAGGCCATTGTGATTGGCTGCTTACATTGTCACTCAACTTTTGCGGGAACATGACCCAAACTGCATATGGTCCTCATCAGCAGTGGCCTGTTGTGATAGCAGTGACCCACTGACACAATGTAGTCTGTTGTGATAGCAGTGACCTACTGACACAATGTAGTCTGTTGTGATAGCAGTGACCCACTGACACAATGTAGTCTGTTGTGATAGCAGTGACCCACTGACACAATGTAGCCTGTTGTGAAAGCCACTCTAAAATGTGCTGTTTTGTCACACAACCACAGATGTCTCATGTTTTGAGGGACCATGCGATTGGCATTCTGACTGCAGAAATGTCCACCAGAGCTGTTGCCAGATAATTGAATGTTAATTTCTCTACCATAAGCCGCCTCCAACATCACTTTAGAGAATTTGTCAGGACGTCCAACTGGCCTCACAATCGCAGACCATGTGTAACCACGCCAGCCCAGGACCTCCACATCCAGCTTCTTGACCTGCGGGATCATCTGAGACCAGCAACCCAAGACAGCTGCTAAAACTGTGGATTTGCACAACCAAATAAATTCTTCACAAACTGTCAGAAACCGTCCTTAACAAGGTCTTGACCTGACTGCAGTTCGGGGTAGTAACTGACTTCAGTGAACAAATGCTCACCTTCGATGGCCACTGGCATGCTGGAGAAGTGTGATCTTCATGGATGAATCCCGGTTTCAACTGTACCAGGTAGAAACGGTTTGCGTGTGGACGAGCGGTTTGCTGATGTCAACGTTGTGAACAATGCCCCATGGTGGCAGTGGGGTTATGGTATGGGCAGGCATAAGCTACAGACAACAAACACAATTGCATGTTATCGATGGCAATTTGAATGCACAGAGATATCATAACGAGATCCTGAGGTCCATTGTCGTGCGATTCATCCACCGCCATCTCGTCCTGTTTCAGCATGGTAATGCACAGCCCCATGTTGGAAGGATCTGTACACAATTCCTGGAAGCTGAAAATGTCCCCATTTTTCCATGGCCTGTATACTTACCAGACATATCATCCATTGACCATGTTTGGGATGCTCTGGATCGACTTGTATGACAGCGTGTTCCAGTTCCCACCAATATCCAGCAACTTCGCACAGCCATTGAAGAGGAGTGGGACAACATTCCACAGGCCACAATCGAGAGCCTGATCAACTCTATGCGAAGGAGATGTGTGGCGCTCCATGAGTCAAATGGTGGTCACACCAGATACTGACGGGTTTTCTGATCCACACCTTGACCTTTATTTGCGGGGTATCTGTGACATGAGTATCTGTCAGGGGTGAATGTTAGGCGGTACAGTACGGTACATCATCCGAGCAAAAGACATAGTGGGGGTACGCCGTACCGGTAAAACATGAGCCTATCGCAATAATTTTAAAAAAATGTCCAGAAAACTATAGGCCATTATACCACTTTTTATCATTACTAAACTCAGCAAAAAAAATGATCTTCCCTTTTTCAGGACCCTGACTTTCAAAGATAATTCGTAAAAATCTAAATAGCTTCACAGATCTTCATTGTAAAGGGTTTAAACACTGTTTCCCATGCTTGTTCAATGAACCAAAAACAATTAATGAACATGCACCTGTGGAACGGTCGTTTTAAGACACTAACAGCTTACAGAGGGGTAGGCAATTAAGGTCACAGTTATGAAAACTTAGGACACTAAAGAGGCCTTTCGACTGACTCTGAAAATCACCAGAAGAAAGATTCCCAGGGTCCCCTGCTCATCTGCGTGAACGTGCCTTAGGCATGCTGCAAGGAGGCATGAGGACTGCAGATGTGGCCAGGGCAATAAATTGCAATGTCTGTACTGTGAGACACCTTAGACAGCGCTACAGGGAGACAGGACGGACAGCTGATCGTTCTCGCAGGGGGAAACCTACTGTTAGCTTTATATTTTGAAATAAATAAATACAAAGTATACAGATAATATAACCATGTTTAACTCCGTGAACCATGTTTAACTCCGTCCTCATGCCTCAAACGTCAAGCCATGCTACAAACAAGCTTTAAAATGCCTGCGAAAGATGTGACTCTGTGTCACGATCGTCATAAGGAGTGGACCAAAATGCAGCGTGGTATGTTTCCATCCTTTTTATTCGGAAGAAAAAACTCAAATAACAAAAACAATAAAGCGAACAAATGAAACGTGAAGCTCAGAGTAGTGCTCACAGGCAACTATACCTAGACAAGATCCCACAAAGCACAAAGGGGAAATGGCTGCCTAAATATGATCCCCAATCAGAGACAACGATAAACAGCTGCCTCTGATTGGGAATCAGGCCAACATAGACATATAAACACCTAGTCACACCCCGACCTAACCAACATAGAGAATAAAAAGCTCTCTGTGGTCAGGGTGTGACACTCTGATGCGTATGGGGATACATTGATTAATCTCTATGACCATCTGAAGCTGAGCTGCGGCCTTCAATATTCGAGGAGACAAAAAAAAAAGGGAATTTTCTATTCTGCCCCTATTAATTGAGCTTTTCACTTTCTGAAAAAGAGATGTTTAAACCCAGGCAGCTTTTAGGGAAGCACTTCTGCTGTTGGGTTTATCAACGGACGAGTAGTCAGCAGTTTAAGCTTACAATGTTCTGTGTCGATCGAGCCTCTGTCTGGGTTTGAAAGGTATAACTTTTGGAAGTGCCATGCTTAGATTCATACGGATGTCTAATATTTCATTATTTGCTAATAGGAACCGTTTCGTTGCAAACAACACACTCTGGTTTGATATAGGAGAAATACGGTAAGAATGCCTATTCCTCTGTCCATTCTTCCCCGTAAACTTATATTTTCATTATCCACCTTTCTTTTGAGACAATCTCAGAGGGATCTCAGAGGGGCAATCAGAAGGAAGATATTAGGCTACGTTATTAACATTGAACTGATTATATAGCCTACTAACCAGATGTGGTAAAAGGTGTTTAATATTTGCCCAAGTTCAAACCTCTCGCCGACCCTTGCTGTACACTATTCTAGTTTAGTGAGGATAGGAGGGTGAACAGGGCCGTTCTGCCACCCATACATTGTTTGGGGTTCATGTGCATGCAGACAAAGAAGGTCCTGTACCCAGAAGATATAATCTACTTTCATCCCTGATATCTGTGTTCTCAGTCATGTGAAATCCATAGATTAGGACCTAATGAATGTATTTCAATTGACTGATGTCCTTTGGGAAATGAGAATAAATAGAGAGAGAGAGAGAGACAGAGACAGAGACAGAGTCAGAGACAGAGATACAGAGATACAGAGACAGAGATACAGAGACAGAGACAGAGACAGAGACAGAGACCGAGATACAGAGACAGAGATACAGAGTCAGAGATACAGAGACAGAGACAGAGATACAGAGACAGAGACAGTCAGAGACAGAGACACAGAGTCAGAGACAGAGATACAGAGTCAGAGACAGAGATACAGTCAGAGACAGAGATACAGAGACAGAGTCAGAGACAGAGATACAGAGTCAGAGACAGAGATACAGAGTCAGAGTCAGAGATAGAGAAGTCAGTGAAGTGCACCTGTGAGACAAAGGGCCCTTGTTTTGAAGCACAGATCAAACTCTTCACAGGGCTCAGTCAGAGAGAGATGGAAGACAGGGGTTTTGCTCTACAGGACAAAGATATAGTCCCTGTTGGGGTCAATTAGAACTGTCCTTGTTTTTGAAAGAAAAGCAAATTTTTTGTCCATTAAAATAACATAAAATTGATCAGAAATACAGTGCAGACATTGTTAATGTTGTAAATGACTATTGTAGCTGGAAACGGCAGATTTTTTTTATGGAATATCTACATAGGCTACAGAGGCCCATTATCAGCAACCATCACTCCTGTGTTCCAATGGCACGTTGTGTTAGCTAATCCAAGTTTATCATTATAAAAGGCTAATTGATATTTAGAAAACCCTTTTGCAATTATAGTAGCACAGCTGAAAATTGTAATTCTGGTTAAATATGCAATAAAACTACCCTTCTTTAGACTAGTTGAGTATCTGGAGCATCAGCATTTGTGGGTTTGATTACAGGCTACGAATGGCCAGAAACAAAAACCTTTCTTCTGAAACTCGTCAGTCTATTCTTGTTCTGAGAAATGAAGGCTATACCATGCGAGAAATTGCCAAGAAACTGAAGATCTCGTACAACGCTGTGTACTACTCCCATCACAGAACAGCGCAAACTGTCTCTAACCAGAATAGAAAGAGGAGTGGAGGCCCCGGTGCACAACTGAGCAAGAGGACAAGTACATTACAGTGTCTAGTTTGAGAAACAGACACCTAACACGTCCTCAACTGGCAGCTTCATTAAATAGTACCCACAAAACACCAGTCTCAACGTCAACAGTGAGGAGGCGACTCCGGGATGCTGAGCTTCCAGGCAGAGTTGCAAAGAAATAGTCATATCTCAGACTGGCCAATAGAAAGAAAAGATTAAGATGGGCCAAAGAACACAGACACTGGACAGACACACCTCTCCCTACCATAATACCATGACAGTAGTAAATAAGATAGAGAGAGAAAGAGACAGAGACAGAGACAGGACCTCTCCCTACCATAATACCATGACAGTAGTAAATAAGCCAGCGTGGAGAGGGAACATCCCACTGGGCACGAACTGGTTGAAATCAACGTTGTTTCAACGTCATTTGTCAACGTATTGTGACGTGGAATCTAGGTGGAAAATAGGGTGACATTTCAACCACAGAATTGTGTCATTCATCATGGTAACCAATTTTCAACATAGACAAACTTATTTATAAAATATGTTTAATTTTTACCTTTGAAACAACGTCAGATCTTCAACGTTTTATCAACTACCCCCCCCCCCCCCCAAAAAAAAAATTTTTTTTAAAAAAGAGACTGGGCAGCACCTCCTAGTGGAGAGCAGATCCATCTACAGCTGACATTTGGTCTCCAAACCAGAGTTTTAACCAATCCCTGCTTAGTTTTGATATTTGTCACTGACTACTACCAATGTGCTGTGGTGAAAATGATTATTGAGCGATCTCTAAATAATGAAATAGATTCACTGTTGCTATCCAAGTCATTCCAAAGGGTAGGTTTAATAACAGAGCAAATGAAATGGGACTCGTACTTTATCCCTCCTGTATCATCAAGGATGATATTTAGGCCTGTAGAGCATTAAGGAAGTCATCAACAGATATTGTTTCAGTTCAACCCAGGATTCAACTAAAAATAGACACTACATATAGAGGCCATAGAGCTCCAATTATTATCTGTCAAGTTGATCATTCATATGCGGGATTCACATCTCCATCTCATCCAAAAATAGGACTAAATCAAATCAAACTTGATTTAAAGTGCGTTTAAAAAGTTCGATGTAGTCCTATTCTTTAACTTTTTGTTGAGATGGAGACATGAATCCAACATATCAATTATTAATTTGTAAACTGGATTTTGAATTGTATTCGGTTGTCAACGCGACCAAATTTCGACATTTAAAGGAGATGTATCTTCTGCTTGGATAGTTCCATCTATACCACAGACTTAGACTGGCTTTAATTACAGTTTGTCTACAAATTAATCATTCATATGTTGGATTCATGTCTCCATCTCAAACAAAACAATTAGTCTGTGTGATTAATGGGGGGGGGGAACTTTACATCTGTAAAGTTCGAATGGTTTGAGCTACAAACTATTAAAAGATATCTATGAAAAGCTGAGAATCTCACGAACACACAAGTAGTGTCTATAATACTGTAATAAGCGCACATAGTTGCTGTCACAAACTCTAAACTCCACACAGTTGTCACTGACTAGTTGGACAATACTTTCCCACTGAGAAAAATATATAAATTCATTTTTATCAGGTTTTTGCTTTGGCACAACTTGTTTTTTTTTATTGACATTTGTCATTAAAACTCATGAAAGCAACTGTTTATGTCAAATAATTTTGTGTTCTACTTGTATCCCTGGTTATTGTGATAATAAAATGATAAAACACTTCATTGTGAGGCTCAATATAAGGGCTGGACATGCAGACAAATGAAAAGCTGATTTTTAGCTGGGATCTCAGGACTGATAGGGTTAAAAAGAAATGATATGTTGGATTCAAGTCTCCAACTAAACTAAAGAAAAGGATTGAATCTATCCAAACATTACATACCTAGTTGATATTTGGTTGGGTTGTCAACCAAACAACACAATTCAAGATTACTTTAGTTAAGAATACTTTAGTTACGGTTATCTTACAAACAAATGTATTTATTCAACCTTAAAAGGAGGTTATTGTAACTATAAATGTAATCATAGAAGGCGTGCATGCTTAAGATAGCATGTGAAAGGTTTCAGGTCTGTGGAGATTCTTCACAATTGCTATAGCAAGCTGTTCAGAACCTCGACAGCATCGATCATGTACTTTTACTGTGCTATTGATGTAATCTCAACTGGAATCCAGGTCATTTGATTGTTCTATGAGATGAAGCACAGTGATAACACAATAAGTTGTTGTATAAAATGTAAAAAATATCTGACATTGATAGTGCAGTGAAAACACATTTAGATGACAACTAAACCAAAAAAATTGAAATTGTTTTCCGTTGGACTGGTTGAAAGCATAGCGATAACACATTGGGAATTCAACATATTTCTGGTTGTCTTTTTGAGTGTGTGAAAATAGGTTGGAATCTCATTGATCAATATCAGTCTTTTTGAGTGGGTGAGTAAAGGTTGAAACGTCTCAAACAAATATTACCCACATTTCCACAAATAACGTGGTGTGCCCAGTGAGATGCCTGTTCATAAAGAAGGTGGAATGTGATCCAAGTCTATGCTAAAAATCTATACAAGTTTACCTCAATGTAATACTGTAGGCCACTAGTACTAGACTATATTCAAAATTACTTATCTTATTATCTATTATTCAGGTGGAAATCAATAAGTCGATCAGGAGATGGAATTTAGCTCCGGTGATTGAATTGAAGAGTCATTTGAGCTATCCACAAAGAATGTGAACGTAGATATCTCCATATAATCAGACAGGACAGTGAACGGTTTGTCTGGAACCAAACACTACCCATGAGCCTTTGTGATTCTTGAAGTAGCATCTTGTATTTTGCCTGCATGACTTGTTTGACCACACCTGAGCAAATGTCTGGACTGTGTCTGGCCCGTACACTTTATACACTGTGTATAATAAGGTACATAGTGCTGCAATCTAGACAGGTGGTAAACTGGAAAGGTATATGACCTCAACTGCACCTCGTTATCAACCAAACGTCAGTTGAATTGAATGTGTGTAATGTGTATTAAAATGTTCCTCTTTGTGTCTCTCTCTAGACTGAACGATGAGGGTGTGTATCGTCTTCCTCCTGTGCCTAGCTGGCCAGGTGTTCACCGCTGCCATTGTAAGTGTCCCTTTGATGTGTGTGTTTGTGTGTGTGTGTGTGTTCACTTGTATTGTCACTGAAAAAGCATTGCAAGCAATCATAATAACACCATCATCATAACCATTTCAGACCGAGGAGGAGCCCATCATTGATGATGTCGTTGAGGAGGTAAGGTCATTGACTTGTTTACAGAATTCTATGGACAGGTGTGCTAAATAAGGGGGGAAACAATATTACACAGCTTGAACATACCCACTGGGCACACACTGGTTTGTTTGAATCAATGTTGTTCCCACATCATGGATTAGATGTTGAATTGATGTCTGTGCCCAGTGGGAGCAAATTAGGAATAGTGTACTGTAGGAATAAAAACAAAGCCAGATGAAAATAATTAGGAATATTGTAGTTTAGGATTAAAAACACAGCCAGATTAAAAGCAATGACTCTACATTTATATTCTTTACTCTCTCTGTGTCTTTTGACAAATTAACAAACTAAAACAAAACAGTACAACTTTGAATAAAATAATTTATCTCCACCATTTTGTGGCAGAGGACTTTTCTCTTGAATGATGACCATTTCCTGCAATGAAGCCAAATCGAGAGAGAGAGAGAGAGTTAGAGTTAGAGAGAGAGCGAGAGAGAGTTAGAGAGAGAGAGAGAGAGAGAGAGTTAGAGAGAGAGAGAGAGAGTTAGAGAGAGAGAGAGAGAGAGAATTAGAGAGAGAGAGAGTTAGAGAGAGAGAGAGAGAGAGAGTTAGTTAGAGAGAGAGCGAGAGAGAGTTAGAGAGAGAGAGAGAGAGAGAGAGAGAGAGAGAGAGAGAGAGAGAGAGAGAGTAGAGAGAGAGCGAGAGAGTAGAATCCCACAGGTTATAAATACAGCGGACTGGAAACCATGACGTTTTAATGGCTTCACCACATGTGGCTCAGACTCTATCCATCCCATCCAGCTGCAGGCTGCTAGACCTCTCTCAAGACCTGTCTGAAGTATAGATGTCTGCTAGACCTCTCTCAAGACCTGTCTGAAGTACAGACTTTGGCTACACTTCCTTCTGCACCGTGATAACTAAAGAGATTTAGCTACAGCTCAATTTCCTGGTACTGAAGTAGTGCTACCAAATCATGCCCATTGCCCGTAGCTTATGTACAAAACTGTCATCTTTGATATGGTATATATTCACTTTAAATGTGATGAGTCAAACTGTTGGAAGTACAGTCTATTGTCGGCTCCATGTTGTGACTGGTTTGTCTCAGGCACAGCCAGAAGTGGGAGCCAACCCAGTGCAGGTAGAGATCGGAGACTTTGACGAGGCCATTGATGTTGAGGAGGAGGAAGAGGACATCGCTGAGAGTGAGTAAATACACATTGTAGCTGGTTGAGAGATGCTGGTTGAGAGAAGCTGGTTGAGACAATGCCAAGAATGTGCAAAGCTGTCGTCAAGGCAAAGGGTGGCTACTTTGAAGAATCTCAAATATAAAATACATTTTATTTTTGATTAACACTTTTTTGGTTACTACATGATTCCATATGTGTAATTTCATAGTTTTGATGTCTTCACTATTATTCTACAATGTAGAAAATAATCAAACTAAAGAAAAACCCTTGAATGACTTTTGACTGGTACTATGTGATCATCTAAAAATGTAAGCAAGGTTAGAAATTATTATGTTTTAGTCAAATATTACATCAGTTTGGGCTTCTTGTGGTCAATTTGCAGTCTACAAATTATTTGTAATTATGTACCGGCCCCCTGACCATCCGCTCAAGAAAATATTGTCCCGCAGCTGAATCTAGTTGATGATCCCTGGGCTAGTATATATTTTAAGCTGCTTAGGAACTATTAGCTTTAGTAAATGAAGCTGTATGTTGGTGCTCCTTTGCAGCAGCTGTGTTGTGAGATGTTGGCTAGATAGTAGAGAGGGGGGGGGGGGGGGGGGGGGGGGGGGGACACACGTTGGTAATGACAGAGTGCTTCTGTCTCAAAAGACAGACCTTTTATTATGTGTTCCATCCAATGGTTCCACCAAGCTTCTTGGAAATGAAAAATACCCCCTTCTCCTAATTGGAAGGGGCGCCGCCACACTCCTTCTCTGCTAACTACCGCCAGGAATATATATATACAATTAATTTGGAAAGTATTCAGACCCCTTGACTTTTCCCCACATTTTGTTATGTGACAGCTGTATTCTAAAATTGATTAAATATTTTTTTCTCCTCGTCAATCTACACACAATACCCCATAATGACATCACAATACCCCATAATGACAAAGCAAAAACTGTTTTTTAGACATTTTTTATTTCATTTATAAAATTAAAAATTAAAAAATCACATTTACATAAGTATTCAGACCCTTTACTCAGTACTTTGTTGAAGCGCCTTTGGCAGCGATTAAAGCTTTGAGTCTTCTTGAGTATAAGTATAAGCTTGGCAAACCTGTATTTGGGGAGTTTCTCCTATCCTCTCAAGCACTGTCTGATTGGATGGGGAGCATCACTGCACAGCTATTTTCAGGTCTCTCCAGAGATGTTTGATCGGGTTCAAGTCCGGGCTCTGGCTGGGCCACTCAAGGACATTCAGAGACTTGTCCCGAAACCACTCCTGCGTTGTCTTAGCTGTGTGCTTAGTGTCGTTGTCCTGTTGGAAGGTGAACCTTCGCCCCAGTCTGAGGTCCTGAGCGCTCTGGAGCAGGTTTTCATCAAAGATCTCTTTGTACTTTGCTCCGTTCATCTTTCCCTCAATCCTGACTAGTCTCCCAGTCCCTGCCGCTGTAAAACATCCCCACAGCATGATGCTGCCACCACTATGCTTCACTGTAGGGATGGTGCCAGGTTTCCTCCAGACATGATGCTTGGCATTCAGCCAAAGAGTTCTATCTTAGTTTCATCAAACCAAAGAATCTTGTTTCTCATGGGCTGGGAGTCTTTAGGTGCATTTTGGCAAACTCCAAGCAAACTCTTTTACTGAGGAGTGGCTTTCATCTAGCCACTACAGTGGAACTGGAGCTCTGTCAGAGTGACCATCGGGTTCTTGATCACCTCCTTGACCAAGGCCCTTCTCCCCCTGAATACTCAGTTTGGCCGGGCGGCCATCTCTAGGAAGAGTTTTGGTGGTTCCAAACTTCTTCCATTTAAGAATGATGGAGGCCACTGTGCTTTTAGGGACCTTCAATGCTGCAGAACATTTTTGGTACCCTTCCCCAGATATTTTCCTTGGAGATCTTCGGACAATTCATTCGACCTCATGGCTTGATTTTTGCTCTGACATGCACTGTCAACTGTGGGACCTTATATAGACAGGTGTGTGCATTTCCAAATCATGTCCAATCAATTACATTTACCACAGGTGGACTCCACTCAAGTTGTAGAAACATCTCAAGGATGATCAATGGAAACAGGATTCACCTGAGCTCAAATTCGAGTCTCATAGCAAAGGGTCTGAATATTTATGTAAATAAGGTATTTCTGTTTTTATTTTTAATACAATTGCATTTCTAAAAACCTGTTTTCGCTTAGTCATTTTGGGGTATTGTGTTTAGATTGCTGTGATTTTAGAATAAGGTTGTAAGGTAACAACATATGGAAAAAGTCAAGGAGTCTGAATACTTTCCAAATGCACTGTATCTGTTGAATAACTGAGCAGGAAATTCAAGGGCAAAAGAACACTTCCGATATGTTCCATTTTTAATGTTCCAGAATTTAAAGAAAATGTTTTTCCTTCGTTAGATCCCTGTTTGAACCACCACTGCAAGAAGGGGAAAGTGTGTGAGGTGGATGAGGAGAATACCCCCATGTGTGTCTGCCAGGACCCCACTACCTGCCCTGCTGCCATTGAAGAGTTTGAGCATGTGAGTTTGAGCATATCATCATAGAAATGATATTCTAATCTGTTCAGATCAACATCAAGTAGTCCAAGACATGTCTCATAGACAATACTGTTCCTAATTCAGTACAACCTTGACCTGTACAGTAATGCTACTACTGATATGCATCATTGGCTCATTCTTGATATAAATTCTGATATATATCTGATTCATGAATGTAATCTGTGTATCCCAGGTTTGCGCCACCGACAACACAACCTACGACTCTTCCTGCCACTTCTTTGCCCAGAAGTGCAGTCTGGAGGGAACCAAGAAGGGCCACAAGCTGCACCTAGACTACATCGGGCCGTGCAAATGTGAGCTATGCTTTATAGTTACAAAATGTATTTAATTAATATCAATTCAATGTAATAACCCTCCCAGGGGCTATCGAGAATGTTTTAATCTAACCATTCAATTCAGTGAAATCATTTTCACCTTTTTGAGAATCCCCTTTAGGCATATTTCCCTCTGAGACTCCGTCCCCAGTGTAATTGGTTCTGCTGTCTTAGAGCTGAAGCCTTGCTGAAGGCTTCTCCAGGGGAATGATTAATGGGCTGAACTAGAGGGATTTTGCCTTAAGGACAGAGTGAAGGGCAGGCTGTAACATGCTCACTGCGTCGCTGCCCTTCTCAATTTACCGCTGAATCTGCAGCTAAACGTCTGTCATTAAATAACAGAACCAAGCCCATGTATCTCTCACTGTTGGTGATGAGTACCTTAGGACTGAAGGGCACAGATGGAGAGGATGTTGTTGCATGTTGTGGACCCCCAAAAACTTAAAATAACACTTTTTTTTAAAACTATTGGCCTCTAAATGTCAGGTACAGTATTCAACCAAGGAATAAAACAAAAGATACAAACTCATTGCCTTAGGGGCTGTGTGCATCAACCATACATTTCAATGGACACACGTTACATTTTGAGTTCTGGGTTTTATGTTCTATGACAAAAGGCGGGTTGAGAATGGATTTTGACTTGAATGTCATACTTGCACAACAACTTTCTGACCATGACTTACTTGACTGAATTAAATTAAACCCTTTGGCTCCTTGTGGACCACAGGTCATTGAACATACCTTCTCCAATTGTTCCTGGGTATTCCCCGTTTCCTTTTTCTCTCTCTGACCATACCTAATGTTTCTTCCTGTTTATTCTCCAGTCACTGAGGCTTGTGTGGACAGAATAGCTCTAACATACAGTATAACTAACCTTCCTGTTTATTCTCCAGTCACTGAGGCTTGTGTGGACAGAATAGCTCTAACATACAGTATAACTCATTTTCCTTCCTGTTTATTCTCCAGTCATCGAGGCCTGCATGGATGCTGAGCTGAATGAGTTCCCCCTGCGTATGAGGGACTGGCTGAAGAACGTTCTGGTCACCCTGTACGAGCGCGATGAGGAGAACAACCTCCTGACTGAGAAGCAGACGCTCAGAGTAAGTCGTCTTTATCAATTTCTATCAACACAGCACAGAAACCATTTACTGTTTGCCTATTGAGGATGGGTCAAAATCATTATTAAACACAGCATAGAACCAATTCATTTTGCTTGCGTTCATTTACCGAACTCTGCAGATGGGTCAAAATATATATATATATATATACGTATTTAACCTTTATTTAACTAGGCAAGTCAAATATGAGTAAAGGATTTGATGTTCTGCTCTCACTATGAAGTTGATTCCTTTTGTGTATCCAATCCAACTGGGAATTATTTATCAGTTGGTTCAATTCGAAAGAATATTAGACAAACTAATGTTTGCAACAAAAAAAATTATACATCTGAATTGCCTTGCAGGTGAAGAAGATCTATGAGAATGAGAAGAGACTGCAGGCTGGAGAGCACTCCCTGGACCTGCTGGCCCACGACTTTGACAAGAACTACAACATGTACATTTTCCCCGTCCACTGGCAGTTCGGTCAGCTGGACCAGCACCCCGTCGACGGGTAGGTTGAGGAGAAGAAGAAGAAGAGTTTCCTGTCTTCTGCTTCAGCTGGATTGTTTCAAACATCACACAAATACAGGCTTGGGCCTCCATACCTTTGATTCAACTCTGTACCAGTCAGGACATCAATAATGAGACATTTCTACAATGTCTCAGAAAGGATATTGCCAGCCTGCCTGAATCTATTGTTTTACGAGCAAAAACAAAGCAACTGACAATGCTACATTCTTCATAATGCTGACTATTTAAAGGATCATATGGGTTTTCTAGGGTCTAAAACTATAGCTTATAAAGCCTTCATAAAGCCTTTATAAGGCCTACGTAGATGCTTCGTAACAGGTGTTCTGTGGTGTTGTAGGTTCCTGTCCCACACAGAGCTGGCCCCCCTGCGCGCCCCTCTCATCCCCATGGAGCACTGCACCACTCGTTTCTTCGAGCAATGTGACGCTGACAATGACAAGTACATCGCCCTGGAGGAGTGGGCCAACTGCTTCAGCATCAAGGAGCGTGAGTAGTTTTAAAAACACCTCGTTCATAGTTTACACTCGTTATTTTACTGCCTCAAAGAAACCAGGAGGACCAAGGCACACTTTGGGCTGTTAAATCAAATTTGATCAAAATTTGATCAAAATACAATTTGATTTGATTTGATTTAAAATGCCTTCATTGTTTGCGTCTTAAATTGCACCCTATTCCCTATATAGTGCACTACTTTTGAACAGAGCCCTTTGGGCTATATAGGGCACAGGGTGCCATTTCAGACGTAGCCATGTCTTCCCCGTCCTTCTATTTTACTGTTTGGTTTTTGATTTTAAAATGGTTCAGAGCATAGGCCATTTCATTACTGCTTGTTAATGCTGGGCTTGTTTTTCTTCTGTTTTCAGAGGATGTCAACAAGGACCTTGTCATCTAAACTCACCCGCTGACCTACAGTATGAAAACTAGTCTCTTAATGGGACGAGGTGCTAAACTGATCCCTAAATTAAATGAACGCAGTAACGGTGCTAACTGTAACTAATTAAGGACCTACCTATACCACTAACATTGATGAATAAAAGAGATGTTCACCGTCTGAACTAACAATCACAAAACGTGATCATGATGCAACTTCAAATTTGTCTTGTTTTTGGGCAAATAAATAAGCATTTTTTTAACCAGATAGATTAGTAATAGAGAGAGACTTGTGACGAGAGGGAGAAATACATGGATGTTGAACTGGTTGTGATAATGGATATTGATCACAACATTTCTCTTATTTCACTTAATCAGAGCTGTGATTTAATAACTTCAATTTGAAAATTCTTTGAAGGAGACAAATTTGTAAAATCAAATAAATTCTAAATAAATGCTCCTTTCGCTTTGTAAACATATTTAGTTGTTTTCACTCTTTTGGTGGTGGACTCATTTTGTAATTTCTGTTCTTTTGTGTGTTAGTTCATTGACTTTGACTACTGCTTTAAATTAAGGCCTGAATATCCACAGGTTGGTTTTCTGACATAGATTCTGTCACACAACAAGGGCATAAGTGTACTGAAAGGTTATTGAGACAATAAAAGGAAATATTGTTGAAACTCTACGAGGAAAGCATCTTGCAGGCTGAGCGTTTTTCCTCACACTATACCGTGTAGCGTGTTCACTGACGTTCGTATACTTTTTGGATACCGTGTGAACACAATAGAAATCTTTGCTCAAATAAAAATGATCTGAAATGTCCAACACTGTTGCATGCTTTCCTATCTGCATTTCTTCAGAATCCTCACAACGTTGATACATTTCAACTGGAACAAATGAAAAACATCTTAACACTGACTTAGAACATTTCATGGGAATTAGTTGTATTTACCTGGTAGTTTTAGGGAAAAAAGACCTCTAAAGTGTCCATATCACAGATATGAAGTACATCGTCATGAAGTATCAATTCATTCACATTTTTTAAGAATCACCTTTCCCTTAAAATAAAGAATGCCACATGTACAGTTACAGCACAAGGTGTTCTGTACTGCATGGTAGGCTACGCCTTAGACTTATGAGTACAGGCTCAGTACACGTCTCAACATCCTGTGATGACTCATCTGGTAACGACTAACACGTTCAAGTTTCAGAACACCAGAGTGTAGTCCTGGCCCTTGAGTCCAGTATGTTTTGTCAAAACATTGGTATGCCAGAATGCAAACGTTTTCTAACCCTATATTTAAGAGTCTATTTTGAAAAGTTCAAACCAGCAGCACTTTGCATACACTTGAAGCTATCCTATCTAATGACTTCTTTGTTAGACCAATAACCTCGTGCAGTTAATAAAATGTCCTGTCTGCTTCTGTTGTCATGAATGCAATGACTTATGAGATCAAATACTGTGCCATAGAATTGCATTGTCTTTGTAAAACCAGCTGGACACCCTGTCCCAGTGAACCCAGATGAATAGATTTGCCAGGACATGGCTAGTTTAGTTTTCTATAATCGTTAGAGATATAATAACATTATTACATATTATAATCAGAGAAGTTAATGAAATGTATTCTCTAAAGCAAGAGAAAGAAGATCAAATGGCCATACTTCCATATTTGGTCCAAAACTAGAACAAGCTCAGAGTTTCCTCTCGAGAGAATGTAAGAAAGGTCCCGTGAGAGTCAGAGGGAAGAAAAAGCCTGTAGGGCATTATTACAGCACCCTGTTACCATCTCCACCCGTTCAGCCAGACAGTACAGGGAGGCAGGAACTCTGAACAGCTGGAGAGCCTCATCCACAAAGGCTCAGCCAGAGGCACCGCCCCTTCTTCCACGAGGGGAAAATATCTTCCCTTCTCTCCAAGACAAACGGTGGAAATAAGAGTTGAATACAATGATACAATTGACAACAATTCTCACAGGTTTTTGGGGGGGATTAATAAACAACGTGAATTAAACAAATGTTTTGGCATATTTTTAATTTCTCTGACTAGAAGAAAATGTGTTCACCTTTATTATGATGTTCAATGTTGAATTGACCACAGATCATTTGTATCGTTCTGGTGAGATACTGACCGTTCACAGGATGCACTAACAAACCAGAAAGTGTTTTTATATATATACACATACAAACATACATACACACACACACATATGTATATAAATATACATACGGTACATATACAGTACCAATCCAAAGTTTGGACACACCTACGCATTCAAGGGTTTTTCTTTATTTTTACTATTTTCTACATTGTAGAATAATAGTGAAGACATCTAAACTGTGAAATAACACATATGGAATCATGTAGTAATCAAAAAAGTGTTAAACAAAAATCAAATATATTTTATATTTGAGATTCTTCAAAGTAGCCACCGTCTGCCTTGATGACAGCTTTACACACTCTTGGCATTCTCTCAACCAGCTTCATGAGGTTGTTACCTGGAATGCATTTCAATAAACTGGTGTGCCTTGTTAAAAGTTAATTTGTGGAATTTCTTTCCTTCTTAATGCATTTCAGCCAATCAGTTGTGTTGTGACAAGGTAGGGATGGTATACAGATGATAGCCCTATTTGGTAAAAGACCAAGTTGTTATGGCAAGAACAGCTCAAATAAGAAAAGAGAAATGACAGTCCATCATTACTTTAAGACATGACGGTCAGTCAATCTGGCAAAAGTTTATTCAATTGCAGTCTCAAAAACCATCAAGCGCTATGATGAAACTGGCTCTCATGAGGACCGCCACAAGAGTTACTTCTGCTGCAGAGAATAAGTTCATTAGAGTTACCAGCCTCAGAAATTGCAACCCAAAGAAATGCAAGTAACAGACACATCTCAACATCAACTGTTCAGAGACTGCGTGAATCTGGCCTTCATGGTCAAATTGCTGCAAAGAAACCACTACTAAAGGACGCCAATAAGAAAATACTTGCTTGGGCCAAGAAACACAAGCAATCAACATTAGACTGGTGGAAATCTGTCCTTTGGTCTGATGAGTCCAAATTTAAGATTTTAGGTTCCAACCGCCGTGTCTTTGTGGGACGCAGAGTAGTCCCACACTTAACCAGCATGGCTACCACAGGATTCTGCAGCGATACGCCATCACATCTGGTTTGCTCTATCATTTGTTTTTCAACAGGGCAATGACCCAAAACATACCTCCAGGCTGTGTAAGGGCTATTTGACCAAGGAAAGTGATGGAGTGCTGCATCCGATGACCTGACCTCCTCAATCACCTGATCTCAACCTAATTGAGATGGTTTGGGATGAGTTGGACCGCAGAGTGAAGGAAAAGCAGCCATCAGGTGCTCAGTATATGTGGGAACTCCTTCAAGATTGTTGGAAAAGCATTCCTCATGAAGCTGGTTGAGAGAATGCCAAGAATGTGCAAAGCTGTCCAATGCAAATTGTGTCTACTTTTAAGAATCTAAAATCTAAAATACATTTTTATTTGTTTAACACTTTTTTGGTTACTGTATGATTCCATGTGTTATTTCATAGTTTTGATGTCTTCACTATTATTCTACAATGTAGAAAATAATAAAAAAATAAAGAAAAACACTTGAATGAGTAGGTGTGTCCAAAATTTTCACTAGTACCGTATAGATATATTTTCAAAATATATTTCCTTTATTATTTTCCACTAACCCTCCCTTAATTGGAGTTAACACTAGTGGAGTAAACACTTCCAGCTTATACATACTATGTACATTTTACGGACAGTCTATTTTACAATAGTTATATATGTGTCACGATCGACCATGGGAGAGAGAGAGAGGACCAAGGCGCAGCGTGTAAAAAATACATCTTCTCTTTATTAAGGAGATGAACGAACGAAGCAAAACAACAAAAACAGGCGACCGTGAAGCTATAACCGAACAAAATGCAAACATGCAACCTAGACACAGACACAGACCTAGACACTGACCCAACAAAAACATGATGCCCATGGCCGCCTAAAATATGGCTCCCAATCAGAGACAAATGAAAGACATCTGTCTCTAATTGAGAACCACTCAGGCAACCATAGACATACCTAGAAACATTCACTCAACACAAACCCATACACTAAACCCAACACCCCCTTTTCCATATAACCACCCAAAACAAGACAAAACACAAACATTCCCCATGTCACACCCTGACCTAACTAAAATAATAAAGAAAACAAAGAATACTAAGGCCAGGGCGTGACATAACCCCCCCCCTTAAGGTGCGAACTCCGGGCGCAGATGGCACTGGGTAGACGGACGACTCAGATGGCACTGGGTAGACGGACGACTCAGATGGCACTGGGTAGACGGACGACTCAGATGGCACTGGGTAGACGGACGACTCAGATGGCACTGGGTAGACGGACGACTCAGATGGCACTGGGTAGACGGACGACTCAGATGGCACTGGGTAGACGGACGACTCAGATGGCACTGGGTAGACGGACGACTCAGATGGCACTGGGTAGACGGACGACTCAGATGGCACTGGGTAGACGGACGACTCAGATGGCACTGGGTAGACGGACGACTCAGATGGCACTGGGTAGACGGACGACTCAGATGGCACTGGGTAGACGGACGACTCAGATGGCACTGGGTAGACGGACGACTCAGATGGCACTGGGTAGACGGACGACTCAGATGGCACTGGGTAGACGGACGACTCAGATGGCACTGGGTAGACGGACGACTCAGATGGCACTGGGTAGACGGACGACTCAGATGGCACTGGGTAGACGGACGACTCAGATGGCACTGGGTAGACGGACGACTCAGATGGCACTGGGTAGACGGACGACTCAGATGGCACTGGGTAGACGGACGACTCAGATGGCACTGGGTAGACGGACGACTCAGATGGCACTGGGTAGACGGACGACTCAGATGGCACTGGGTAGACGGACGACTCAGATGGCACTGGGTAGACGGACGACTCAGATGGCACTGGGTAGACGGACGACTCAGATGGCACTGGGTAGACGGACGACTCAGATGGCACTGGGTAGACGGACGACTCAGATGGCACTGGGTAGACGGACGACTCAGATGGCACTGGGTAGACGGACGACTCAGATGGCACTGGGTAGACGGACGACTCAGATGGCACTGGGTAGACGGACGACTCAGATGGCACTGGGTAGACGGACGACTCAGATGGCACTGGGTAGACGGACGACTCAGATGGCACTGGGTAGACGGACGACTCAGATGGCACTGGGTAGACGGACGACTCAGATGGCACTGGGTAGACGGACGACTCAGATGGCACTGGGTAGACGGACGACTCAGATGGCACTGGGTAGACGGACGACTCAGATGGCACTGGGTAGACGGACGACTCAGATGGCACTGGGTAGACGGACGACTCAGATGGCACTGGGTAGACGGACGACTCAGATGGCACTGGGTAGACGGGCAGCTCTGGCCGGCTGAGGCGCACTATAGCCCTCGTGTGTGGTGCCGGAACTGGTGGTACCGGGCTGGGGACACTCACCTGAAGGCTAGTGCGGGGAGAAGGAACAGGGCATACTGGACCCTGGATACGCACATTAGGCCTAGTGCGTGGTGCCGGAACTGGTGGTACCGGGCTGGGGACACACATCTCAGGGCTAGTGCGGGGAGCAGCAACAGGACACAGTGGGCTCTCAAAGCGCACTATAGGCCTAGTGCGTGGTACCGGCACAGGTGGTACCGGGATGAGGACACGCACTTCAGGGCGAGTGCGGGGAGAAGCAACAATGCGAACAGGGCTCTGGAGACACCCTGGAATCCTGGGGCGTGGTGCCGGAACTGGTGGTACCGGGCTGGGGCGGGAAGGTGTTACAGGAGGTGTAGGACTAGGAATGCACACAGGAGGCCTGGTTCGTGGGACTGTCATTCCCAGACGGTTAGCACGCAACTCAGGACGAGCATGAAGAGCTGACTCAAGTAACATCACATCCCGCACACGCTCTGTCGGGTGGATGTTGTGCCTCACGCACCAACACAGCAGCTCCCTCTTTTCACTCTCCTCCAAACTCCTCAATAAATCCTTAACAGTCTCTGTATCCTTCCCATTGCTCACCTCCAGTATCTGCACAACTGGCTCTGGCTCCCTCCTTTCACGCTGCTTGGTCCTGAGTGGTTGGGTCATTCTGTCACGATCGACCATGGGAGAGAGAGAGGACCAAGGCGCAGCGTGTAAAAAATACATCTTCTCTTTATTTAGGAGATGAACAAACGAAGCAAAACAACAAAACAGGCGACCGTGAAGCTATAACCGAACAAAATGCAAACATGCAACCTAGACACAGACCTAGACACTGACCCAACCAAAAACATGATGCCCATGGCCGCCTAAAATATGTCTCCCAATCAGAGACAAATGAAAGACATCTGTCTCTAATTGAGAACCACTCAGGCAACCATAGACATACCTAGAACATTCACTCAACCATAGACATACCTAGAAACATTCACTCAACACAAACCCATTCACTAAACCCAACACCCCCAAAACGAGACAAAACACAAACATTCCCCATGTCACACCCTGACCTAACTAAAATAATAAAGAAAACAAAGAATACTAAGGCCAGGGCGTGACATAACCCCCCCCCTTAAGGTGCGTGACAATATGTTTTGTTTTTAGTACTGTCCTTCCACTATCTATTTCTGATGTCCATCCAGTTAGATTTTAACATGCCATATATTTTTAACTGTGCTGTTTCACAAAAGTTCTGAATATATATACAGTTTACGGACACAGTACATTTTACAGTTATCTTGTTGTTATTAGTCCCACCCTTCAGATCCATTCTACCTCTCCCATCTATCTCTCAACACCATCCATGTTGGATTTCTATTTGCAGTATATTTTTCAACTGTGCTGTGATGCTTCACAAAAGTTCTGAACCATTCTATTCTCATAGTTTCTACAGATTGTAAATTTAAGATATAATTTTTTGCTAAAAGTATTATTATATTATTGATCGATTGACTATGACTTTACAAATCACCCAGTATTGCTATCTGCAGAGTTGGCTCCAGGTAAATGGTACAATTCTTCAGCCATTCCTGGACCTGTGACCAAAAACAAGCTACATATGTACAGTACCAAAATAAATGATCTAATGACTCTGTCTCTTCGCAGCACAATCTTCAGAGCTGGGAAGGTTGTATCCACCATATATATAACAATTCAAAGTTTTGAACACAACCCATAAAGTTTTTGCAAAAAGTAATACCTTTAAGAATTAGATCATGACAGTCTAAAGAATGGAGGGAAGATGACCAGTGCAAATTTGATAAATGTTGGGCAAAAGTTCTGATCCAATAAGGTTCCATATGAGTGGTCAACCGTCAGAAAAACACAAACTCATTATCATGCAATTAGGGGTTGAGAATAAGCCCTACTGCCTACAGTTCAGTCCAGACATCATGTGACATGAAGAGGTCTGTGTGTATTTGTGTCGCCCCCTAGTGGATGAATGCATAACTTCTCTAGAATATATAGGTACGCTTGATTTATCTCGCCTGTCGCACCGGTTGGACAGAAGTTTCAGTTTTGGGTTCATTCCATTGGTGCTGAAAGAGAACGCTGCCCACCAGGTGAAGCTGCCACTGTATTGAAGCCATTGTATGCAGTTCATCTTCGCACACTACACTTTATTACGGGTGATGGGGTCAATCAATGAATTGGTTCAGGACACATCAATGTATTCTGTATCAGAAAGTAAGCTGGCCATCTTTGAAGTCTCGTAGATCGTTCCATTGCACTCTTTTTGTTTATAAAGACCTCCTGCATAAACTTCCGCTGTACCTTACTTCATCGTTACAGACGTACAAGATACCAGACCTGGTGTCAGGGATAGCTAACTCTGGAGATCCCTACGATGTCCAAGGAGAGGTAAATCTGCTTTTAGTTTTTTTTCACCTTATCTGTAGAATGATCTCCAAGGCTCTCTATAGTTGGATGACTTGGTGCCTGTAGCACTATTCAAAAGACTGATTCAAGACCTTTTTTACTGAAGAATGTGTTTGTTTTCTATGATTGTGTTTTGCTTTTTCATTTATTGATTAGAATATTGATGAGAATATTGATGAGACTGCTCTTCCAAGGTCACGGAGGCTCTTGGCAAAGCAGACTCCTATCTCCTTATCCTCCTTTACCTATCCACTGCCTTCGACACCGTGACCCATCAGATCCTCCTCTCCACCCTCTCAGAGCTGGGTGTCTCAGGCTCTGCACACTCTTGGACTGCATCCCACCTGGCAGGCTCTCCTTCCAGGTGACATGGAGAGGATCTTTTTGCACCAAATACTCAGGGCTCGGTTCTAGGCCCTCTTCTCTCTATACACCAAGTCACTCGGCTGTCAAATTCTCACATGGTCTCTCCTATCATTGCTATGCGGATGACACTCAACTACTTTTCTCCTTTCCAAATTTTGTAAGAATCTTTTCTTGGTCCACTGATATAGGACTATTAAAGGCCCAGCGCTGCAGACTGCTGTATAGATCCAATAATATAGGACTATTAAAGGCCCAGCGCTGCAGACTGCTATATAGGTCCACTAATACAGGACTATTAAAGGCCCAGCCCTGCAGACTGCTATATAGGTCCACTAATATAGGACTATTAAAGGCCCAGCCCTGCAGACTGCTATATAGGTACACTAATATAGGACTATTAAAGGCCCAGCGCTGCAGACTGCTGTATAGGTCCACTAATATAGGACTATTAAAGGCCCAGCCCTGCAGACTGCTATATAGGTCCACTAATATAGGACTATTAAAGGCCCAGCGCTGCAGACTGCTATATAGGTCCACTAATATAGGACTATTAAAGGCCCAGCCCTGCAGACTGCTATATAGGTCCACTAATATAGGACTATTAAAGGCCCAGCCCTGCAGACTGCTATATAGGTCCACTAATATAGGACTATTAAAGGCCCAGCGCTGCAGACTGCTATATAGGTCCACTAATATAGGACTATTAAAGGCCCAGCCCTGCAGACTGCTATATAGGTCCACTAATACAGGACTATTAAAGGCCCAGCCCTGCAGACTGCTATATAGGTCCACTAATATAGGACTATTAAAGGCCCAGCGCTGCAGACTGCTATATAGGTCCACTAATATAGGACTATTAAAGGCCCAGCCCTGCAGACTGCTGTATAGGTCCACTAATATAGGACTATTAAAGGCCCAGCGCTGCAGACTGCTATATAGGTCCACTAATATAGGACTATTAAAGGCCCAGCCCTGCAGACTGCTATATAGGTCCACTAATATAGGACTATTAAAGGCCCAGCCCTGCAGACTGCTGTATAGGTCAACTAATATAGGACTATTAAAGGCCCAGCGCTGCAGACTGCTATATAGGTCCACTAATATAGGACTATTAAAGGCCCAGCCCTGCAGACTGCTATATAGGTCCACTAATATAGGACTATTAAAGGCCCAGCGCTGCAGACTGCTATATAGGTCCACTAATATAGGACTATTAAAGGCCCAGCGCTGCAGACTGCTGTATAGGTCCACTAATATAGGACTATTAAAGGCCCAGCCCTGCAGACTGCTATATAGGTCCACTAATATAGGACTATTAAAGGCCCAGCGCTGCAGACTGCTATATAGGTCCACTAATATAGGACTATTAAAGGCCCAGCCCTGCAGACTGCTATATAGGTCCACTAATATAGGACTATTAAAGGCCCAGCCCTGCAGACTGCTATATAGGTCCACTAATATAGGACTATTAAAGGCCCAGCGCTGCAGACTGCTGTATAGGTCCACTAATATAGGACTATTAAAGGCCCAGCCCTGCAGACTGCTATATAGGTCCACTAATATAGGACTATTAAAGGCCCAGCCCTGCAGACTGCTATATAGGTCCACTAATACAGGACTATTAAAGGCCCAGCCCTGCAGACTGCTATATAGGTCCACTAATATAGGACTATTAAAGGCCCAGCGCTGCAGACTGCTATATAGGTCCACTAATATAGGACTATTAAAGGCCCAGCCCTGCAGACTGCTATATAGGTCCACTAATATAGGACTATTAAAGGCCCAGCGCTGCAGACTGCTATATAGGTCCACTAATACAGGACTATTAAAGGCCCAGCCCTGCAGACTGCTATATAGGTCCACTAATATAGGACTATTAAAGGCCCAGCCCTGCAGACTGCTATATAGGTCCACTAATATAGGACTATTAAAGGCCCAGCGCTGCAGACTGCTGTATAGGTCCACTAATATAGGACTATTAAAGGCCCAGCCCTGCAGACTGCTATATAGGTCCACTAATATAGGACTATTAAAGGCCCAGCGCTGCAGACTGCTATATAGGTCCACTAATATAGGACTATTAAAGGCCCAGCCCTGCAGACTGCTATATAGGTCCACTAATATAGGACTATTAAAGGCCCAGCCCTGCAGACTGCTATATAGGTCCACTAATATAGGACTATTAAAGGCCCAGCGCTGCAGACTGCTATATAGGTCCACTAATATAGGACTATTAAAGGCCCAGCCCTGCAGACTGCTATATAGGTCCACTAATACAGGACTATTAAAGGCCCAGCCCTGCAGACTGCTATATAGGTCCACTAATATAGGACTATTAAAGGCCCAGCGCTGCAGACTGCTATATAGGTCCACTAATATAGGACTATTAAAGGCCCAGCCCTGCAGACTGCTGTATAGGTCCACTAATATAGGACTATTAAAGGCCCAGCGCTGCAGACTGCTATATAGGTCCACTAATATAGGACTATTAAAGGCCCAGCCCTGCAGACTGCTATATAGGTCCACTAATATAGGACTATTAAAGGCCCAGCCCTGCAGACTGCTGTATAGGTCAACTAATATAGGACTATTAAAGGCCCAGCGCTGCAGACTGCTATATAGGTCCACTAATATAGGACTATTAAAGGCCCAGCCCTGCAGACTGCTATATAGGTCCACTAATATAGGACTATTAAAGGCCCAGCGCTGCAGACTGCTATATAGGTCCACTGATATAGGACTATTAAAGGCCCAGCCCTGCAGACTGCTATATAGGTCCACTAATATAGGACTATTAAATGCCCATACCTGCAGACTGCTATATAGGCCCACTAATATAGGACTATTAAAGGCCCAGTGCTGCAGACTGCTGTATAGGTCCACTAATATAGGATTATTAAAGGCCCAGCCCTGCAGACTGCTATATAGGTCCACTAATATAGGACTATTAAAGGCCCAGTGACATTATTTTTTATTTTTCAGCTGGTGCTGCAGCACCGTCAGCACCCCTATTTCACGCGGCTATGCCCATGTGGCAACACGCATCTCTGCGTGCCTGGCAGATATTTCAGCTAGGATGTCAGCCCACCACCTCAAGCTCAACCTAAAAAAAACGGAGCTGCTCTTCCTCCTGGGGAAGGCCTGACAGCTACAAGACCTTTCCACCATGATTGACAACTCCACGATGTCCCACTCCCAGAGTGCAACGAACTTTGACGTGAACCTGTAAAACAACCTGTCGTTCTATGCAAACACTGAAGAAGTGACTCGCTCCTGCAGGTTCATGTGCCCTTCATGCATTATCATGCTCCGTGCCCATCCTCTGAAAACAGCTGAAACCCGACCTCTTAAATAAACCCACAGTACCCCACCAAAACAAAAATATTATTGTGATCTACAACTTGCACTTGACTTTTTTCCCCCCTTAGTAGCTCAGACTTTGCAGATAGTTACTTTATTGAAGAAAGATGTACTTACTATGACTGTGAAATGCGGTTGTCCCACCTAGCAATCTTAGACGACTAAAATGTTAAATGTGTATATACAGAATGTATAGCCAGCCTATTGATGTGTTTGGTGTGTATTTGTGTGTATACAGGGCTCATCTCAGAACGAATTCCTGTTCAAATAAAGGTTAAATAAAAAATGTGTGGTGCGAGTGTTAAATCAATGCAGCGAAAAACGCCCCCATTAATTTTGATCCGGGCATGATCCAGCGTGGGCCGCTCCGTAAAATGTTTAACCAATCATAACCATAATCAGAATCCACCACACTCGTTTCCTATTGGCTATATTTAGACTGACAGGTCTCCACATACTCCACACGATTGGTTGTACACTAAACAGCTCAGAGTACATACATTTGATTGGCGACATAGTTTCTCTCGCAGTAAATTCATTGGTTCATGCATCGAGGCTGTAAATTCTGGGTAGGTTGTCCACGTCCCACGTTTGAGACCGGTAAAAGAGCAGCCGAACACGTTGTGCGCTGCCCTGCTAGAACAATCTTTCTAGCTACCGCCTGGCAGAGCGGAGGTGATTCAGTGAAATCACTTCTTTTTTTTAAAAAAGTAAACAATTGCCTCCTGGTAAGTACATTACCCTGTTTGGAATTATTGAATAAATATCCGCTGCAGTAATATTCGTAATCTTAAAGCGTTGTTTGATGCTAGTAAGCTAACGCTAGTTCGCATGATAAAGCTAAGTACTTTTAGTTGTGCTAACTAGCCAGTTAACTTACGTCACCTAGCTAGTGCATTCTTTCCTTAAATTATTCAATGTGCCACGAATGAGTCTTAAATCAGTCAGTCAATGCCCGAGTGTACGGTCGAAATGTTCAACTAATCCGATGAGGTTGGTTAGAAGACTGGCCTTTCCCGGCTTTAGTTAACTAGCTGGAATGGCTAGCGAACCATGGCTGCCCAGTTAGCGATGTTTGTCTGTTAAAATGTTTATGATATCAGTTTGATGTCGAAGATCATCAGTTGACTGCTGTTTAGTCTGCTACGTTAGGTAACTAAATATTTAGTTCGCTAAATAAACTGAGCGGAAAGGAGCCGTGGCTAGCCTAGGAAACTAGCTAGTTAGCCAGCATTGTATTTGCCGCACGTGTTGGTTATACAATCTATCGTTGTTAGTTATTTCCAGCTGTCCGAGTTGATTGGGTAATAGGATATAGTTGTCTGGTCAGCGACATAACTGGCATGTCAAAATCGTTACATTTCGATAAAATTCCTTTTCTGTCTATGACGTGACCGGTGTTGCAATTCGGCCTTTCTAGGCATAGACCCTTGAAGCACAGCTTAGCTAAATAACGTTAGTTTAGCTGGGTGGGTCTGGTCGACTCATCTGTCTACTACAATTAATTTCATACTACTATGAACTGAAACCTATTATTGGTTGAATTGACTTGATTTCTAGCGAGCTAGACATCCACAGATTAGCTTGAATGCCAATTATGCTCTTGCACAGACTCCTGTAACGTTAGCGCTAATGGTAACGTTTCTTGTCGCCACGATTGGCTAAATAAATAGCTGGGTGATATGGCTTGCCGGGTTTGTCAGACAGAACAGACACGGATGGTGACTGGTACAGATCAGACTCCATTATCCACACCATGACAACCACACCTTGTTTCAGTTCTCTCCAGCTGACCAAAGAAATGGTGATGGAGAAACCAAGTGCCCAGCTCGTCGGGCGGGAGTTTGTCCGACAGTACTACACACTACTCAACCAGGCACCCGACTACCTGCACAGGTAAAGCTAGTACAGTACTAGAAAAATCTTCCCAAACAGTATCTGTTCTATTGGGATCTGCTTTAATATATTAATGGGCTATCTATGCCTCTCCTACAAAGACAAGAAGTAACTGATTTTAAACTTTTTTTTGTTTTAGGTTTTATGGGAAAAATTCCTCCTATGTACATGGAGGTCTGGACAACAATGGCAAACCAGTTGAATCAGTCTACGGACAGTCGGTGAGTACTGATTTACAATTTTCATTACTTTGTGAAGCAGTATTAAACATTTCCTTTGTAAAATATCCAACGCGACACATCAACACATGATTTTATGGCAAAGATCTCTCAGTATGTTCATATTAAAGATGGGTATATATATTGTCAGTTAGGCTTTCTGATACAAGATTAACACATTTTAAGTTTGAGATTTTCATCAAGGTCTTTATTTCCGTATAAAGGAGATCCATAAGAAAGTGTTGGCGCTGAACTTTCGTGACTGCCACACCAAGATCAGACATGTGGACGCCCATGCGACCTTGAACGAGGGCGTGGTGGTGCAAGTGATGGGAGAGCTGTCCAACGACATGCAACCCATGCGAAAATTCATGCAGACATTCGTGCTGGCCCCTGAGGTAGTTCCTTCAACTGTATAGATGGACATTGAAAATGTGTCCTTGATATGTTTTCATTTGTGTATTAGTGTTCAGTTAAAGGATTGATTGTTTTAAACTCAATGACGTTGGTGTTTCAGGGCACTGTAACAAACAAGTTCTACGTTCACAACGATGTATTCCGTTACCAAGACGAAGTGTTTGGGGATTCTGACTCAGAACCCCCTGAAGGTGAGCATGTTAAAGATTAGGAAGCTTCTTTACGTTTGGCTTGTTTGGTTTCATATGTAATTTATGTCTCATGACGAATACATAATGGTTAGAGGATGTTATTGAACTCCATTGCGGTGCTTTGTACCTCTGTGTCAACGCTACTATTATAAATAATATGCCTTCACCGTTTAGGTATATAGAAGCATCTGCTAAATGACTAAAATGTAACAGGTATTTCATTTAGCTCTTAAACTGCTTTAATTGGGACTCGGTCATGTTCTTGGTGTTTCAGAGTCTGATGAGGATGTTGAGGAGATGGAGGAGAGAGTACCATCACCTGAGGTGGCCCAGGAAGTGGAGACCTTCTGCAGACAGACACCTTGGTAAGGAAGCGGATCCATCTTAGTCCTGACTACATTGACAATCCTATTCCACTTGTCCTCCTCAATGCTAAGTCTGTAATACTATAACATGAATGGTGGCAAACACACCTTTCATCAGAGAGGGAGTAAGAGAGAGGTGTTCACCCATGGTGCTCAAAAGAAAACATTTTTAGATTGTAATTAATCATAACAGAATGTAAAGGGTAGAACTATGTTATACCAACATGACCGGTTTTATTGAAAAGCAAAACATTGACCATTGCGTCTTCATTCCAGCTATATATATCATTCAAAAAAAGAACATTTAACCTAGAAGGAACAAGTCACCTACACAGTACAAAACTCCAAAATATAATATTTGTCCTGTAGGCTATTTGTATAAACATTTTAATTCATAACAAAACAGCTCTGTTTTCAATCTAGGCCTCTCATTTAATTTAGCCTTGGCTAATAAAAACCAAACATGGCTGTCTACAAACACTAGAGCAGGCTGGTCATGGCTAGAATGGATCCAGCTTGTCAAATTAACATCAGATTTGACTTTTCGTATCAGGTTAGGAGAATTTGCGCCGCATGTTTGGAGAATTAGGAGAAGGGTTAGAGTTAGCTAAAATGAAACTTTTGACGAACTGTATCCCTTCTAGCGATGACCGTGCTGGTCCGCCCCACTCCCGTTGCGATTCAGCACCACAGCAAATGAAAAGGGAACAGGCAGCAACAAAATGAAGAAATTATAACACTGATCTTGTCCAATCAAATTTGGACAACAGTGTTTTATGTTTACATTTCTACTGGAGGATGTTAATAAATGTTATGCTTATTGTAATTTGAACTATTGTGCGGTTGTGTGATTTTATACGTGGTTTATTGACAACAGTTTCGTACTATGGGCAGTTGGCTGCTGAATACGCTCAACTGAAATGCACCGATTGCGCATAATACTGTACTCTAGTCTACCAATCCATTCCAAATCTTTATAGACTACTATACATGAAACGGGCGGCACAGGTTGATCTTGCCTAGGGGAGCAGAACTTCTACAGCTGTCCTGACCAACACAATTTGTCTAATTTACGACTGTCCTCGGCCTGCTCAGCGAGCCGCTGCCGTTGGGAAATTAAAACTGTCCCACTCGTTTTTTTAAAGCAGCTTACGATATCCATCAGCCTTGTTACTTTGTTCTCAGGAAGGCGTGATCTAGGGGCCTTCCGAGTGGCTTAGTGGTCTTAGGTAGTGCTAGCTGTGTCAGTAGAGAGTTGGGGTTTGAGTCCAGGCTCTGTTGCAGTCGGCCACAACCGGGAGACCCTTGGGGCAGGGGACAATTGGCCCATCGTCGTCTGGGTAAGGGGAGGGTTTGGCCCATCGTCGTCTGGGTTAGGGGTGGGTTTGGCCCATCGTCGTCCGGGTTAGGGGAGGGTTTGGCCCCGCGTCGTCCGGGTAAGGGGAGGGTTTGGCCTAGCGTCGTCCGGGTAAGGGGAGGGTTTGGTCCAGCGTTGTCCGGGTCCCATCGCGCATTAGCGTCTCCTGTGGCGGGCCGTGCACGCTGACGCGGTTACCAGGTGTACAGTGTTTCCTCTGACACATTGGTGGGCTGGCTTCCGGGTTAAGTAGGCATTGTCAGGAAGCAGTGTGGCTTGGTTGGGTTGTGTTTCGGAGGACACACTGCTCTTGACCTTTGCATCTCCTGAGTCCGTACGGGAGTTGCAGCGTCGTGACAAGACTAACTACCAATTGGATACTGTTCCTTTCGTCCTTGTCAATCATTGATGAAATTAGTGTTATGACAATATATTTAATTAAATCATTCAATAACCTTTATTAATGCAATTGCAGACAGAAGTTGACAATCAGGAACATGGCACGCATGTTTCCCAGTAAGTTCTGCATCAAACAAAGTCTCAAGTTGTTTTGTTACACCCTCAGTCTAGCCTGATGTCCCTACCTACGTCATAACCTTTTTACTCCTCAGACCAAAACCCTGCCTACCAAGCTATATAAACAATGCTATATAAACAATGGCTTTTATTGTTATCTTAAACTTAGCAGTAAACGTCCACTCCCCGAAGTTGATTTATTGTGGGATGTTTGACTAGTCTTATCTCCTCCACTCCCCTGCATAGCTCCTTCAGTCACACTTTTCTCAGAGGGACCTCTTTATAATGAGAGAGAACTAAAAAACAATTGTGGAACAATACTAAACCTCTACAATGAATGTATATATATATTGTTCATCTGTAGTCTAGGGCCCTATAAATGTAAGGAGGGAGGGGTCTTATAACCCCTCCCCTTCTCTTCTATTAATATAACATAAGCATAATCAATTATTCTAATACATCAAACACTTGTACAGCCCCAATCATGACCCCTAGGTGAACCCTAACAATACCATGAAATTGGGGAGAAAACGGAGTAGTACATTTATTAAATTTAAGGCCGTTTTAACTAGAGGTCGACCGATTTTTAAGTTTTCATAACAATCGGCAATCAGCGTTTTTGGACGCCGATTACATTGCACTCCACGAGGAGAACTGTTACGCGAGTGCAGCAAGGAGCCAAGATAAATTGCTAGCTAGCATTAAACTTATCTCATAAAAAAAAAAAACTTAACATAATCACTAGTTAACTACACATGGTTGATATTACTAGTTTAACTAGCTTGTCCTGCGTTGCGAATAATCAATTCAGTGCCTGTTAATTTATCATCGAATCACAGCCTATTTCACCAAATGGGTGATGATTTAACAAGCGCATTCGTGAAAAAAGCAGTCGTTGCACCAATGTAACTAACCATAAACATCAATGCCTTTCTTAAAATCCATACACAAGCATATTTTTTTAAGCCTGCATATTTAATTAAAGTTAATTAATTTTAGCAGGCAATATTAACTAGGGAAATTGTGTCACTTCTCTTGCGTTCTATGCAAGCAGAGTCGGGGTATATGCAGCAGTCTGGCTCGTTGCGAACTGTGTGAAGTCCATTTCTTCCGAACAAAGACTAATTATTTTGCCTGAATTTTACATACATTGCACAACCTTCAATATTAACAGCAATATTTGGACTTATGGATGCCACCCGTTCGATAAAATATGGAACGGTTCCGTATTTCACTGAAAGAATAAACGTTTTGTTTTCGAAATTATAGTTTCCGGATTTGACCATATTAATGACCTAAGGCTCGTATTTCTGTGTGTTTATTATATTATAATTAAGTCTATGATTTGATATTAGATAGATCAGTCTGACTGACCGGTGGTAGGCAGCAGCAGGCTCGTAAGCATTCATTCAAACAGCACTTTACTGCGTTTACTGCACTTTACTGCCTATAAAAACATCCAATAGTCAAAGGTGTATGAACTACAAATGGTATATAGATATAGTCCTATAATAACTACAACCTAAAACTTCTTAACTGGGAATATTGAAGACACATGTTAAAAGGAAACACCAGCTTTCTCATGTTCTGAGCAAGGAACTTAAACGTTAGCTTTTTTACATGGCACATATTGCACTTTTACTTTCTTCTCAACACTATTTTTACAATATTTAAACCAAATTGAACATGTTTCGTTATTTATTTGAGACTAAATTGATTTTTATTTATGTATTATATTAAGTTAAAATACGTGTTCATTCAGTATTGTTGTAATTGTCATTATATATAGATATAAAAATCTGACGATTAATCGGTATCGGCTTTTTCTTGGTCCTCCAATAATCGGTATCGGCTTTTTCTTGGTCCTCCAATAATCGGTATCGGCTTTTTCTTGGTCCTCCAATAATCGGTATCGGCTTTTTCTTGGTCCTCCAATAATCGGTATCGGCTTTTTCTTGGTCCTCCAATAATCGGTATCGGCTTTTTCTTGGTCCTCCAATAATCGGCGTCGGCTTTTTCTTGGTCCTCCAATAATCGGCGTCGGCTTTTTCTTGGTCCTCCAATAATCGGCGTCGGCTTTTTCTTGGTCCTCCAATAATCGGCGTCGGCTTTTTCTTGGGGTCCTCCAATAATCGGCGGCGGCTTTTTTTGGGGTCCAATAATCGGCGGCGGCTTTTTTTGGGGTCCTCCAATAATCGGCGGCGGCTTTTTTTGGGGTCCTCCAATAATCGGCGGCGGCTTTTTTTGGGGTCCTCCAATAATCGGCGGCGGCTTTTTTTGGGGTCCTCCAATAATCGGCGGCGGCTTTTTTTGGGGTCCTCCAATAATCGGCGGCGGCTTTTTTGGGGTCCTCCAATAATCGGCGGCGGCTTTTTTGGGGTCCTCCAATAATCGGCGGCGGCTTTTTCGGGGGCCTCCAATAATCGGCGTCGGCTTTTTCGGGGGTCCTCCAATAATCGGCGTCGGCTTTTTCGGGGGTCCTCCAATAATCGGCGTCGGCTTTTTCGGGGGTCCTCCAATAATCGGCGTCGGCTTTTTCGGGGGTCCTCCAATAATCGGCGTCGGCTTTTTCGGGGGTCCTCCAATAATCGGCGTCGGCTTTTTCGGGGGTCCTCCAATAATCGGCGGCGGCTTTTTTTGGGGTCCTCCAATAATCGGCGGCGGCTTTTTTTGGGGTCCTCCAATAATCGGCGGCGGCTTTTTTGGGGTCCTCCAATAATCGGCGGCGGCTTTTTTGGGGTCCTCCAATAATCGGCGGCGGCTTTTTCGGGGGCCTCCAATAATCGGCGTCGGCTTTTTCGGGGGTCCTCCAATAATCGGCGTCGGCTTTTTCGGGGGTCCTCCAATAATCGGCGTCGGCTTTTTCGGGGGTCCTCCAATAATCGGCGTCGGCTTTTTCGGGGGTCCTCCAATAATCGGCGTCGGCTTTTTCGGGGGTCCTCCAATAATCGGCGTCGGCTTTTTCGGGGGTCCTCCAATAATCGGCGTCGGCTTTTTCGGGGGTCCTCCAATAATCGGCGTCGGCTTTTTCGGGGATCCTCCAATAATCGGCGCCGGCTTTTTCGGGGGTCCTCCAAAAATAGGCGCCGGCTTTTTCGGGGGTCCTCCAAAAATAGGCGTCGGCTTTTTCGGGGGTCCTCCAATAATCGGCGTCGGCTTTTTCGGGGGTCCTCCAATAATCGGCGTCGGCTTTTTCGGGGGTCCTCCAATAATCGGCGTCGGCTTTTTCGGGGGTCCTCCAATAATCGGCGTCGGCTTTTTCGGGGGTCCTCCAATAATCGGCGTCGGCTTTTTCGGGGGTCCTCCAATAATCGGCGTCGGCTTTTTCGGGGGTCCTCCAATAATCGGCGTCGGCTTTTTCGGGGGTCCTCCAATAATCGGCGTCGGCTTTTTCGGGGGTCCTCCAATAATCGGCGTCGGCTTTTTCGGGGGTCCTCCAATAATCGGCGTCGGCTTTTTCGGGGGTCCTCCAATAATCGGCGTCGGCTTTTTCGGGGGTCCTCCAATAATCGGCGTCGGCTTTTTCGGGGGTCCTCCAATAATCGGCGTCGGCTTTTTCGGGGGTCCTCCAATAATCGGCGTCGGCTTTTTCGGGGGTCCTCCAATAATCGGCGTCGGCTTTTTCGGGGGTCCTCCAATAATCGGCGTCGGCTTTTTCGGGGGTCCTCCAATAATCGGCGTCGGCTTTTTCGGGGGTCCTCCAATAATCGGCGTCGGCTTTTTCGGGGGTCCTCCAATAATCGGCGTCGGCTTTTTCGGGGGTCCTCCAATAATCGGCGTCGGCTTTTTCGGGGGTCCTCCAATAATCGGCGTCGGCTTTTTCGGGGGTCCTCCAATAATCGGCGTCGGCTTTTTCGGGGGTCCTCCAATAATCGGCGTCGGCTTTTTCGGGGGTCCTCCAATAATCGGCGTCGGCTTTTTCGGGGGTCCTCCAATAATCGGCGTCGGCTTTTTCGGGGGTCCTCCAATAATCGGCGTCGGCTTTTTCGGGGGTCCTCCAATAATCGGCGTTGGAAAATCATAATCGGTCGACCTCTAGTCTTGACTGTTTTGGAGAAAACCCCCCCTCGGCGGGTACACTGGAAACTTTGATAATCAACACTTTGCATTGCAACCCCCCAGACAATTTGGGCGTCAAATTTAATTTACTGGCTTTTCTGTGATGCCACATATTGGTGGTTTACCCAATAAATGACTTGCCACTTATTTAGTACCACTTCGTTCTAGTCTATGCTTGGGTTAATATTAGATATGTGTGTGTCTGGGCTATATCAGCACCGAGGCCAAGAGACCAGAGGAGGAGGTGGCTTTAACCCCAGAGCCCGAGGCAGAACCTGAGGTGGTGCCAGACGTGGTGGATGGAAAACGGGACCTGGAGCCAGAGACCCAGCAGCAACAGGAACACACCACAGAGGAGCAGGGAGAGAAGTGTCCTGTCTCCTCACCTCTGCCCTCTGCCACTGCTGACCCTGCCCCCGCACCTGCTGAAGATAACCGGGTAGGTCTCAACCCTTATGTTGGCTACGCTGTGGTTGTGATTCCTTGTGTGACCTGGCTGTATATTCCTCTGGATGCTGTGTTTTGGCTGGTTATCCACTGTCGAGGTCACTAGGCAATATGTGACTTGTCTAAACCTCTGGTTATTCCAGTTTGGTTTAAGAACTATTTTGGTTGAATCAGCTTTGATAGCTAATTTTGTACATTAACTACTATTGCTGAGAAATTCCTTCATTTGGCCCTTGATGTTCTTCATTAGGTTTACCTGGCTTCTAGTGGTTTCCCTGTACAGCTACCAGACCTCATTCAGCTTGATTTAATAACGTCTGTTTCCTCTCTCCTCCAGCCTTTCTCCTGGGCGTCTGTCACCAGTAAGAACCTTCCCCCTAGTGGAGTTGTCCCTGTCTCAGGCATCCCCCCACACGTAGTCAAAGTCCCATCGGCACCGGTACGTTAACATACAATGTTACTTCTCTCTTTGTAAAAACACTCCTGTAGCCGACATGATGTATTAATAAATACCAGCAGGAGAAACAACCACACCTACTATATTGATTACTAAGGGGATAAAATCACCTATTACACATCTAGCATGTTTCCTACCAGTTGAAAGACCACATGTACTATATTTATGATTAGGTATAATTAACATTTACATTTGACTTTTTTAAATCAACGTTCCTCTTAAAGGACAACGAACACAATCAACTAGCAGCCTTGTTGTCTTGGTCTTCTAGCCTGGTTTCTCAGGGTCTTGTCTTGGTGCTTTAGCCCAGGGTGGAGGTGAAAACAGAAGCCGCAGCACAGAGAACACAACCGAGAGGAGACCAGAGACCACGGGAAGCAAGGCCAGGCCCCCCACCAGTCAACAGAGGACCCCGACCAGGAGGTACTGTCCACCAGATAGCATCTCACCCCCAACACACGTTACCATCCACCAGGAAACTGGATCATGTTCAGGAGGTAGAAAACGTATCGAAAATGAAGCGCAACTGGGATGTACTACCTGACCTCGTCCAATAAGAACACAGATTTCTTTTCCTTTGTAAAAAAATTAATGTTTTGCTACAGTATGCTGTCTACGTTGGATGTAAACCTGTCTGTTAGTCTGAACTCTGAATGGGAATCTGTCGGTCTGTGTGTGTATAGTGCTTATTCTTTGAAGAAACATCAGACGTGTATGCGTGATCGTTAATAAAGTGATCTCCTCTCATACCTCTGTGGGGTCTGCTCTTGGTCTGCAGTGCGGGAAGGAGAACAGGGAGAGTCATCGGAGGTTAGCCGTGTGGTGAGGTATCCAGACGCTCACCAGCTCTTCGTAGGGAACGTTCCCCATGATGTGGACAAGGCAGAGCTCAAGGAGTTTTTCCAACGTATGTAGCTTTTTTTTAATATTCTGCAAAAAAAAGCTTTTGAATTAATAGCTTTATGGTTTCAACTGGCAAATAATTGATTAAATAGGGACAGCACATGGTAATCAACAACTCTGACATTCCTGGGATGTAGTAGTACCAGATTTAGATGGCTAGTCTTAATTGATCATGGTCCCCAAATGACCTGTAAAATAGTTAGACATAATTGATTAGAATCATTGATCTTTCTCATTTTTAAATGATCTGCGTCTCTGCAACGGAACACAGAATGCTTTGCAGCAACTGATGGAAGTAATCGATTGATTGAAAGAGTTGATACGTCATTTTAATACGTTCTGGTTCTTCCTACAGAGTATGGTACTGTGCTTGAGCTACGGATCAACAGCGGAGGAAAGCTTCCCAACTTTGGGTTCGTGGTGTTTGACGACTCGGAGCCTGTGCAGAAAATCCTAAGCAGCCGGGTAATAATTATTTTAAACATACGTTAAGTCTAAGTGTTTTAATTACCAACATGCTGATTTGATGAGCTCGGCTCCATTTTGCAAAGCCTTCGGCTCCATTTTGCAAAGCCTTCGGCTCCATTTTGCAAAGCCTTCGGCTCCATTTTGCAAAACCTTCGGCTCCATTTTGCAAAGCCTTCGGCTCCATTTTGCAAAGCCTTCGGCTCCATTTTGTAAAGCCTTCGGCTCCATTTCAATGATGATAGAAAGGTGCTTCACATTCCCATAAATGTCTGTTTGGAAGCAGTACATGTCATTCAACAATTATTTCTAAAAGCTCACTCTGATCTTTACAGTTGTTTTTGATCATTTTAAATGAGTTAATATACTAACAGTCCTCTTTCATTTGTAGCCCATTAAGTTCAGAGGCGATGTCCGGCTGAACGTGGAGGAAAAGAAGACTCGCTCCGCCCGGGAAGGGGACCGGCGAGACATCCGCCCCAGAGGTCCAGGTGGCCCCGGAGGGCCCCGAGAGAGGATTGGAGGGCCCAGAGGCCCCCCCACCAGGGGTGGCATGGCACAGAAACCCAGCTTTGGCTCTGGACGAGGTACTGGACCCAGTGAGGGAGGTCGCTACATGGGACCTCGTCAGTGAATGTAACTCTGAAGTTGGTCTGATGTCCTACTACCATGCCAGTTACTACTACTACTACTGATGTCAGTTGCCCCGACTCTTGAGTATTATAAAACAAAGATGGCTTCTCCATCCCTCCTTCGCTTTTTGTTTTGTTCCTTGGGATTCTGGAATGTGATCCATCTCTCCTTTCTCCTGACGTTGACATGATCTGGACTTTTCTCCTCGTCTTTTACATCATCCTGAACTTGAATTTGTTGAAAGTAATAAAATAAAAAAAGGGGTCTTAAATTAACTACTTGAATTGGAACAACCCAGTTTGGTTTTGGCGGTCTCTCCCTGTTTCTTAAAGGAACGTGTATGTTCTGCTTGGGCAGTCCTGTGTATTGCTACCACTGTCTTTTCAGGTCAAATGCAAGTAATGGTTTTATTTTAAATTGTGAAGTTGAATCATGGTTGTAAATGGTTATTATCGAGCATGTAACAGATCCGGTCTGCCTTTCACTACTGATGCACTTCATCATGACAAATTGGCTGATGAGAGAACTGAATAAACATGTTTTACTGTTTTAAACCTGACTTCTGTCGTCTATACATCGAGTTGATCTTTATGGGCCAGTTTCCTGGACACAGATTAGTCCTACTTCTGGACTATAAAGCATGTCAGGAGATGCACAAAAAGCAAGCTCATTGGATAAGATAAGGTGTCCAGGAAACTGGCCCTTATTTATTAGGAGAAAAGGAACTGGCTGCCCTAAGGAAACCTAGCCACGAACCATGAAAGATGACATCCTCAAAAAAGCAGAAGATCAGAAGCAGTGGCAGTCCTGTTGTCGATGCCTTATGTTCCACACAGGAACCAAGAGGATAAAGGAAGTCATTCTTTAACACCGAGCAAATGTATTGCCAAGATGTAAATGAGACGGCTGTACAAGAAGTAGTTTTCCTTCTTGTAGGTCAGCACAATGTTTCCTACTTAAAATGGTTAGCATTGATTTCCATCCTAACAGCATGTTCATGTAAACTAGAGATCACGTGGACTAGTTTAGGAGCGGCACCAGACGGAAGAGGATCTTGCCGGCTGCAATGGACGACAGATGGCTCTGGAGGACTTCATCAAAACAGATGCTTTAGTACAGTACAATATAGCCATGGCATGGGTAAAATCAGTATTATATATATAACATCAGTATATTCTAGTGCTATTCAGGAGCATCAGTATCTATCATAGGGTTTCAAAGGGCACACCATTGTCAGGCCAACACCCTCTGGGATTACCTTGACTATAATTGAATAGATCAACCTACATTATATATAAACAAGTATGTGGACACCCCTTCAAATTAGTGGATTTAGCTATTTCAGCCACACCCATTGCAGACCAGTGTATAAAATGGAGCACACAGCCATTCAATCTCCATAGAGCAACATTGGCAGTAGAATGGCCCGTACTGAAGAGCTCAGTGACTTTCAAAGTGGTACCGTGATAGGATGCTACCTTTCCAACAAGTCAGTTTGTCACATTTCTGCCCTGCAAGAGCTACCCCAGTCAACTGTAAGTGCTTTTATTTTGGAGTGGAAACGTCTAGGAGCATCAACGGCTAAGTGGTAGGCCACGAGTAAAAATTGTCTGTCCTTGGTTACAACACTCACTACCAAGTTCCAAACTGCCTCTGGATGCAACGTCGGCACAAGAACTGTTGCTTTGTTGAGAAATGCTTTGTTGACTTTGGAAGAACTTGACTGGCCTGCACAGAGCCCTGACCTCAACTCCATCAAACACCTTTGGGATACATTTTTTAATCCTTTATTTAACTAGGCAAGTCAGTTAAGAACAAATTCTTATTTACAATGATGCCCTAGAATCAGTGGGCTAATTGCCTTGTTCAGAACGACAGATGTTTACCTTGTCAGCTTGGGGATTTGAGCCCCTTTCAGTTATTGATCCAACGCTTTAACCACTAGGCTACCTGCCGCCCCAACATTGGAACGCCAACTGCGAGCCAGACCTAATCGGCCAACATCTGTGATCTGACCTCACTGATGCTCTTGTGGCTGAATGGAAGCAAGTCCCCGCAGCAATGTTCCAACATCTAGTGGAAATCCTTCCCAGAAGAGCGGAGGCTGTTAAAGCAGCAAAGGGGGGACCAACTCCATATTAATGCCCATGATTTTGTAATGAGATGTTCAGGGAGCAGATGTCCACATACTTTTGGTCATGTAAAGTATCTTAGTATATTAGGGTTGAAACGGTGTGTTACTTACTACAAGGACTGTGGTGGTCATGACATTTTGTCAGCCTTTTTTTGTCACGCGAAAGCCTGCTGATCTCACAGTAATAGACCGTTAGTAATGAACATAAACACGTTTAGCATCGCCAGGAATTCACACATATAAGCCGCATACAAGCTGCTGATGCGCACCTTTGGAAGACAAATAAATCCATTTAATATACACTATCACGATAACTATTCTAAAGAAATACAATATGAAGAAAATGTATTTCAAAAGAACAGAATATGAGTTGAGTATGTTATCTGGCTTTGCGCCATGCCGTAGGGTTGTTAATTTAGCAGACAAGATATGCTTAAATCCTGTGCCATTGTTTTATTTTTTTAGGATTGTATAGTAAAAAGAATATAATCCGACTATTTTCAATTTAATCTTGTCTTTACTAACAGGCGGTGGTGTAAAGTACTTAAGTAAAAAATACTTTAAAGTTCTACTTAAGTTGTATTTCGTGGTATCTGTGCTTTATTTTACTATTTATATTTTTGACAACTTTTAATCTTACTTCACTAAATTCCTACAGAAAATATTGTACTTTTTACTCCATACATTTTCCCTGGCAACCCAAAGTACTCGTTACATTTTGAATGCTTAGCAGGACAGGACGACATTTTACTGGTTGACTTTCACTTTTACTAGAGTAACTTTTTATCACGGTATCTATACTTAATCAATAACAATGTAATACACCCACAAGGACCATGTTTTATCTATACTTTTACTCAAATATCACAATTGGGTACTTTTTCCAGCACTGCTAATATGTAACATTTGTGTCGATTTAGAACGGCCCGTTATCAAAGGGGCAGGAACAGGGGCAAGATAAAAAATAAGTGTTGTCCACATGCACTCAAATAGCGAATGGAGGCCTTTCCCACCAGGTAGGCTACTTACTATATTTACCTCCTGCATCAACCACAGGTTGAGCAGCAGGCAGCCGCAGCTGCACGGCAGGAGTGGCTGCATGTTATGGGCTTTCTTAAGATTTATTTTAGTTTTAGTTTTTTTCCTGGGTTGGACTTGGGAAACCAAGTGAAATCTGTTCGGGAACATCCATAGTAACATGTTTAATTAAAATGTTGACACCTCTGTGCGCTGGAGAAAGTAATTAAGGCGAGAGGGGAGGACATTCTGAAAATAAAGGTAATGTCTGCCTATTTAATAATGAGGCTATTCATATACAAATTCACTGCAATTGTAAACAGGCCAGGGTTCCATTGCCGCAGGCAGAACAGTTGAAACTGGAGCAGCAGCACGACCAGGTGGACTGGGGACAGCGAGGAGTCATCAGGCCAGGTAGTCCTGAGGCATGGTGAGAGAGAGAGAGAGAGAGAGAGAGAGAGAGAGAGAGAGAGACCAAAATAAAAATATCTAATAAGATAAGATCAAAATAATATCTCAGTAAGACCAAAATAATGGTGTTCCAAAAAAGGTCCAGTCACCAGGACCACAAATTCCATCTAGACACCGTTGCCCTAGTGCACACAAAAAACTATACATACCTCGGCCTAAACATCAGCACCACAGGTAACTTCCACAAAGCTGTGAACGAGCTGAGAGACAAGGCAAGAAGGGCCTTCTATGCCATCAAAAGGAACATAAATTTCAACATACCAATTAGGATCTGGCTAAAAATACTTGAATCAGTCATAGAGCCCATTGCCCTTTATGGTTGTGAGGTCTGGGGTCCGCTCACCAACCAAGATTTCACAAAATGGGACAAACACCAAATTGAGACTCTGCATGCAGAATTCTGCAAAAATATCCTCCGTGTACAACGTAGAACACCAAATAATGCATGCAGAGCAGAATTAGGCCGATACCCACTAATTATCAAAATCCAGAAAAGAGCCGTTAAATTCTACAACCACCTAAAAGGAAGCGATTCCCAAAGCTTCCATAACAAAGCCATCACCTACAGAGAGATGAACCTGGAGAAGAGTCCCCTAAGCAAGCTGGTCCTAGGGCTCTGTTCACAAACACCAACACACCCCACAGAGCCCCAGGAGAACAGCACAATTAGGCCCAACCAAATCATGAGAAAACAAAAAGATAATTACTTGACACATTGGAAAGAATTAACAAAAAAACAGAGCAAACTAGAATGCTATTTGGCCCTAAACAGAGAGTACACAGTGGCAGAATACCTGACCACTGTGACTGACCCAAACTTAAGGAAAGCTTTGACTATGTACAGATTCAGTGAGCATAGTCTTGCTATTGAGAAAGGCCGCCGTAGGCAGACATGGCTCTCAAGAGAAGACAGGCTATGTGCACACTGCCCACAAAATGAGGTGGAAACTGAGCTGCACTTCCTAACCTCCTGCCCAATGTATGACCATATTAGAGAGACATATTTCCCTCAGATTACACAGATCCACAAAGAATTTGAAAACAAATCCAATTTTGATAAACTCCCATATCTACTGGGAGAAATTCCACAGTGTGCCATCACAGCAGCAAGATTTGTGACCTGTTGCCACAAGAAAAGGGCAACCAGTGAAGAACAAACACCATTGTAAATACAACCCATATTTATGCGTATTTATTTTAACTTGTGTGCTTTAACCATTTGTACATTGTTACAACACTGTATATATATAATATAACATTTGTAATGTCTTTATTGTTTTGAAACTTCTGTATGTGTAATGTTTACTGTTAATTTGTATTGTTTATTTCACTTTTGTATAATATCTACCTCACTTGCTTTGGCAATGTTAACACATGTTTCCCATGCCAATAAAGCCCCTTGAATTGAATTGAATTGAATTGAATTGAATTGAATTGAGTTGAGAGAGAGAGAGAGAGAGAGAGAGAGAGAGAGAGAGAGAGAGAGAGAGAGAGAGAGAGAGAGAGAGAGAGAGAGAGACTTCTTAAATCAGTTCTTTAAAATATTTTTCTTCCATGCATAATATGCTGCATGCTATGTATTGGCATAATCATTGTATTAATAAAAAAAATCAGGCCCGGTCTCATATATAGGCCTATTTATATTATAATATATAATATTTGTATGTCTGTTTTGAATTAATCATCACCTTAGAAGGCGCTGTACATTTCGTTGCGTTCGGCTTTGAAACAACTTTCAAGTTTTAATGTCACATGCATAAGTACAGTGAAATGCCTTTCTTGCAAACTCAACTCATAAAACCCTACAATAATCAATAACAATGTAATACACCCACAAGGACCATGTTTTCAGTTTAAACTTGTTGTTGAACTTCTTTCAATTGCTCAATCAAAGTGAGGTGAGTAAAAAAAATATATAAAAAAGCCTAATCTAATTTTATTGGTCACATGCACATATTTAGCAGATGTTATTGCGGGTGTAGCGATGCTAGCTGTGTTCCTAGCTCCAACTGTGCAGTAGTATCTAACAGTTCATAACAATACACACTAATCTAAAAAATAATATAATAATGGAATTAAGAAATATATAAATATTAGATTGAGCAATGTCGGAGTGGCATTGACTGAAATACAGTAGGACAGAATACAGTATATACATATGAGATGAGTAAAGCAGTATGTAAACAGTATTTAAACATTATTAAAGTGACTAGTTATTGAAGTGCCCAGCGATTCTAAGTCTATCTATATAAGGCAGCAGCCTCTAAGGTGCAGGGTTACGTAACCGGGTGGAAGCCAGTTACTGATGGCTATTTAACAATCTGATGGCCTTGAGATAGAAGCTGTTTTTCTGTCTCTCGGTCCCAGCTTTGATGAACCTGTACTGACCTCACCTTCTGGATGATAGCGGGGTGAACAGGCAGTGGCTCAGGTGGTTGTTGTCCTTGATGATCTTTTTGACCTTCCTGTGACATCGGGTGCTGTAGGTGTCCTGGAGGGTGTGTAGTTTGCCCCCGGTGATGCGTTGTGCAGACCGCACCACCCACTGGTGTCATGACTTCCGCCGGAGTCGGTCCCTCTCCTTGTTCGAGCAGCTTTTTGCGGTCGACGTCACCGGCCTTCTAGCCATCGCCGATCCACTTTTCATGTTCCATTTGTTTTGTCTTTGTTTTCTACACACCTGGTTTCAATTCCCCCAATACATGTTCATTATTTAACCCTCTGGTTTCCCCCATGTTTGTGTGCGTGTTTGTTTTATTGTTCAGGCTGTTACTGACGGCTGGTATTTTGTTGCCGGGTTTCGTTATTACGCCTGTTTATTTCGTGGTACCGGTATTTTTCCCGCACCATAGTATTGTGTTTTTACTGGTGTTATCTTTTATTAAATACCTTGTCCACGCATCTCAGCTCTCCTGCGCCTGACTCCTTTCACCAATTACCCACAGCCTTGACAACTGGAGAGCCCTGCGGATGAAGGCTGTGCAGTTGCCGTACCAGGCGGTGATACAGCCTGACAGGATGCTCTCAATTGTGCATCTGTTAAAGTTTCTGAGGATTTTAGGGGCCAAGCCAAAATTCTTCAGCCTCCTGTGGTTGAAGAGGTGCTGTTGCGCCTTCTTCACCACACTGTCTGTGTGGGTGGACCATTTCAGATCGTCAGTGATGTGTACTCCCAGGAACTTGAAGCTTTCCACCTTCTCCACTGCGGTCCCGTCGGTGTGGATGGGGGCGTGCTCCCTCTGATGTTTCCTGAACTGCACGGTCAGCTCCTCTGTTTTGTTGACGTTGGGTGAGAGGTTATTTTCCTGGCACCACACTCCCAGGGCCCTCACCTGCTCCCTGTAGGCTGTCTTGTCATTGTTGGTAATGAGGCCTACTACTGTTGTGTTGTCTGCAAACTTGATGATTGAGTTGGAGGCATGTGTGGCCACGCAGTCATGGGTGAACAGGGAGTACAGGAGGGAGCTGAGCATGCACCCTTGTGGGGCCCCTGTGTTGAGGATCAGCGAAGTGGAGGTGTTCTTTCCTACCTTCACCACCTGGGGGCGGCCCATCCGGACGTCCAGGACCCAGCTGCACAGGACGGGGTTCAGACCCAGGGCCTCAAACTTAATGATGAGCTTGGAGGGTACTCTGGTGTTGAATGCTGAGTTATAGTCAATGAACAGCATTATTACATAAGTATTCCTCTTGTCCAGATGGGATAGGGCAGTGTGCAGTGCGATGGCGATTGCATAGTCTGTGGATCTATTGGGGCGGTAAGCAAATTGAAGTGGGTCTAGGGTGACAGGTAAGGTAGGGGTGATATGATCCTTAACTAGCCTCTCAAAACACTTCATGATGACAGAAGTGAATTCCATGGAACAATGGTGGACATCTTGAAGCAAGTGGGGATAGCAGACTGGAATAGGAAGAGATTGAATATGTCCGTAAACACTCCTGCCAGCTGGTCTGCGGATGCGGCTAGGGATGCTGTCTGGGCCGGCAGCCTTGCGAGAGTTTAGACGTTCAAATGTCTTACGTCGGTCACAGAGAAGGAGAGCCTACTGTCCTTGGTAGTGGGCCGCGTCAGTGGCACTATATTATCCTCAAAGAGGGCAAAGAAGGTGTTTAGCTTGTCCGGAAGCAAGACGTTGGTGTCCACGACCTGGCTGGTTTTCCCTTTGTAGTCCTTGATTGTCTGTAGACCCTGCCACATACGTCTCGTGTCTGAGCCGTTGAAATGCGAATCCACTTTGTCTCTATACTGACATTTTGCCTGTTTGATTGCCTTACGGAGGGAACAATTACACTGTTTGTATTTGACCATATTCCCAATCACCTTGCCATAGTTAAATGTGTTGGTTTGCGCTTTCAGTTTTGCGCGAATGCTGCCATCTATCCACGGTTTCTGGTTTGGGTAGGTTTTAATAGTCACAGTGGGTACAACATCTCCTATACACTTCCTGATGAACAGTCACCGTATTCGTTGATGTTATTCTGAGGCTACCTGGAACATATCCCAGTCCACGTGATCAAAACAATATTGAAGCATGGATTCCAATGGGTCAGACCAGCGTTGAATAGTCCTTAGCATGGGTACTTCCTGTTTGAGTTTCTGCCTATAGGAAGGGAGGAGCAAAATGGAGTCATGATCAGATTTGCTGAAGGGAGGGCGGGGGAGGGCTTTGTAGGCATTTCGAAAAGTTGAGTAGCAGTGGTACAATGTTTTCCCAGAGCGAGTACTACAGTCAATGTGTTGGTAGAACTTCGGTAGCGTTTTCCTCAGATTTGATTTGTTAAAATCTCCAGCTACAATAAATGCTGCCTCAGCATATGTGGTTTCCAGTTTGCTTCGTAATGGTGGTGTGTTACCACCGCTCTGATATCCAAATGTTATTTCCGGCTGTATGTAATAACACATAACACTACCTGAACTTAGGTTGAAACGGGGTGGTACTACCTGAACTGAGGTTGAAACGGGGTGGTACTACCTGAACTTAGAGTTGAAACGGGGTGGTACTACCTGAACTGAGGTTGAAACGGGGTGGTACTACCTGAACTTAGGTTGAAACGGGGTGGTACTACCTGAACTGAGGGTTGAAACGGGGTGGTACTACCTGAACTGAGGTTGAAACGGGGTGGTACTACCTGAACTTATTGTTGAAACGGGGTGGTACTACCTGAACTTAGGGTTGAAACGGTGTGGTCCTACCTGAACTTATTGTTGAAACGGGGTGGTACTACCTGAACTTAGGGTTGAAACGGCGTGGTACTACCTGAACTGAGGTTGAAACGGGGTGGTACTACCTGAACTTAGGGTTGAAACGGCGTGGTGCAACCTGAACTTATTGTTGAAACGGGGTGGTACTACCTGAACTGAGGTTGAAACGGGGTGGTACTACCTGAACTGAGGGTTGAAACGGCGTGGTACTACCTGAACTGAGGTTGAAACGGGGTGGTACTACCTGAACTTAGGGTTGAAACGGGGTGGTACTACCTGAACTTAGGGTTGAAACGGTGTGGTACTACCTGAACTGAGGTTGAAACGGGGTGGTACTACCTGAACTTAGGGTTGAAACGGGGTGGTACTACCTGAACTTAGGGTTGAAACGGGGTGGTACTACCTGAACTGAGGTTGAAACGGCGTGGTACTACCTGAACTGAGGTTGAAACGGGGTGGTACTACCTGAACTTATTGTTGAAATGAGGTGGTACTACCTGAACTTAGGGTTGAAATGGCGTGGCACTACCTGAACTTAGGTTGAAACGGGGTGGTACTACCTGAACTTAGGTTGAAACGGCGTGGCACTACCTGAACTTAGGGTTGAAACGTGGTGGTACTACCTGAACTTAGGTTGAAACGGGGTGGTACTACCTGAACTTAGGTTGAAACGGCGTGGCACTACCTGAACTTAGGGTTGAAACGTGGTGGTACTACCTGAACTGAGGTTGAAACGGGGTGGTACTACCTGAACTTATTGTTGAAACGGGGTGGTGCTACCTGAATTTATTGTTGAAACGGGGTGGTACTACCTGAACTTATTGTTGAAACCGGGTGGTACTACCTGAACTGAGGTTGAAACGGCGTGGTGCTACCTGAACTGAGGTTGAAACGGCGTGGTACTACCTGAACTTAGGGTTGAAACGGGGTGGTACTACCTGAACTGAGGGTTGAAACGGGGTGGTACTACCTGAACTTAGGGTTGAAACGGGGTGGTACTACCTGAACTGAGGTTGAAACGGGGTGGTACTACCTGAACTTAGGGTTGAAACGGCGTGGTGCTACCTGAACTTATTGTTGAAACGGGGTGGTACTACCTGAACTGAGGTTGAAACGGCGTGGTACTACCTGAACTTAGGGTTGAAACGGCGTGGTACTACCTGAACTTAGGGTTGAAACGGCGTGGTACTACCTGAACTGAGGTTGAAACGGGGTGGTACTACCTGAACTTAGGGTTGAAACGCGTGGTGCTACCTGAACTTATTGTTGAAACGGGGTGGTACTACCTGAACTGAGGTTGAAACGGGGTGGTACTACCTGAACTGAGGGTTGAAACGACGTGGTACTACCTGAACTGAGGTTGAAACGGGGTGGTACTACCTGAACTGAGGTTGAAACGGGGTGGTACTACCTGAACTCAGGTTTGAAACGGGGTGGTGCTACCTGAACTTAGGGTTGAAACGGCGTGGTACTACCTGAGATGAGGTTGAAACGGGGTGGTACTACCTGAACTTAGGGTTGAAACGGCGTGGTACTACCTGAACTTAGGGTTGAAACGGGGTGGTACTACCTGAACTGAGGTTGAAACGGCGTGGTACTACCTGAACTGAGGTTGAAACGGGGTGGTACTACCTGAACTTATTGTTGAAACGGGGTGGTACTACCTGAAAATAGGGTTGAAATGGCGTGGTACTACCTGAACTTAGGTTGAAAGGGCGTGGCACTACCTGAACTTAGGGTTGAAACGGGGTGGTACTACCTGAACTGAGGTTGAAACGGGGTGGTACTACCTGAACTTATTGTTGAAACGGGGTGGTACTACCTGAACTTATTGTTGAAACGGGGTGGTACTACCTGAACTTATTGTTGAAACGGGGTGGTACTACCTGAACTTATTGTTGAAACGGGGTGGTACTACCTGAACTGAGGTTGAAACGGCGTGGTGCTACCTGAACTGAGGTTGAAACGGCGTAGTACTACCTGAACTGAGGTTGAAACGGCGTGGTATTACCTGAACTGAGGTTGAAACGGGGTGGTACTACCTGAACTGAGGTTGAAACAGGGTGGTACTACCTGAACTTAGGGTTGAAATGGGGTGGTACTACCTGAACTTAGGGTTGAAACGGGGTAGTACTACCTGAACTTAGGGTTTGAAACGGGGTGGTACTACCTGAACTTAGGGTTGAAATGGGGTGGTACTACCTGAACTGAGGGTTGAAACGGGGTGGTACTACCTGAACTTAGGGTTGAAACGGGGTGGTACTACCTGAACTGAGGTTGAAACGGGGTGGTACTACCTGAACTTAGGGTTGAAACGGTGTGGTGCTACCTGAACTTATTGTTGAAACGGGGTGGTACTACCTGAACTTAGGGTTGAAACGGCGTGGTACTACCTGAACTGAGGTTGAAACGGGGTGGTACTGCCTGAACTTAGGGTTGAAACGGCGTGGTGCAACCTGAACTTATTGTTGAAACGGGGTGGTACTACCTGAACTGAGGTTGAAACGGGGTGGTACTACCTGAACTGAGGGTTGAAACGGCGTGGTACTACCTGAACTGAGGTTGAAACGGGGTGGTACTACCTGAACTTAGGGTTGAAACGGGGTGGTACTACCTGAACTTAGGGTTGAAACGGCGTGGTACTACCTGAACTGAGGTTGAAACGGGGTGGTACTACCTGAACTTAGGGTTGAAACGGGGTGGTACTACCTGAACTTAGGGTTGAAACGGGGTGGTACTACCTGAACTGAGGTTGAAACGGCGTGGTACTACCTGAACTGAGGTTGAAACGGGGTGGTACTACCTGAACTTATTGTTGAAATGGGGTGGTATTACCTGAACTTAGGGTTGAAATGGCGTGGCACTACCTGAACTTAGGTTGAAACGGGGTGGTACTACCTGAACTTAGGTTGAAACGGCGTGGCACTACCTGAACTTAGGGTTGAAACGGGGTGGTACTACCTGAACTGAGGTTGAAACGGGGTGGTACTACCTGAACTTACTGTTGAAACGGGGTGGTGCTACCTGAATTTATTGTTGAAACGGGGTGGTACTACCTGAACTTATTGTTGAAACGGCGTGGCACTACCTGAACTGAGGTTGAAACGGGGTGGTACTACCTGAACTTAGGTTTGAAACGGGGTGGTACTACCTGAACTTAGGGTTGAAACGGCGTGGTACTACCTGAACTGAGGTTGAAACGGCGTGGTACTACCTGAACTGAGGTTGAAACGGGGTGGTACTACCTGAACTTATTGTTGAAACGGGGTGGTACTACCTGAAAATAGGGTTGAAATGGCGTGGTACTACCTGAACTTAGGTTGAAACGGCGTGGCACTACCTGAACTTAGGGTTGAAACGGGGTGGTACTACCTGAACTGAGGTTGAAACGGGGTGGTACTACCTGAACTTATTGTTGAAACGGGGTGGTACTACCTGAACTTATTGTTGAAACGGGGTGGTACTACCTGAACTTAGGGTTGAAACGGGGTGGTACTACCTGAACTTATTGTTGAAACGGGGTGGTACTACCTGAACTGAGGTTGAAACGGCGTGGTGCTACCTGAACTGAGGTTGAAACGTCGTAGTACTACCTGAACTGAGGTTGAAACGGGGTGGTATTACCTGAACTGAGGTTGAAACGGGGTGGTACTACCTGAACTGAGGTTGAAACAGGGTGGTACTACCTGAACTTAGGGTTGAAATGGGGTGGTACTACCTGAACTTAGGGTTGAAACGGGGTAGTACTACCTGAACTTAGGGTTTGAAACGGGGTGGTACTACCTGAACTTAGGGTTGAAATGGGGTGGTACTACCTGAACTGAGGGTTGAAACGGGGTGGTACTACCTGAACTTAGGGTTGAAACGGGGTGGTACTACCTGAACTGAGGTTGAAACGGGGTGGTACTACCTGAACTTAGGGTTGAAACGGTGTGGTGCTACCTGAACTTATTGTTGAAACGGGGTGGTACTACCTGAACTTAGGGTTGAAACGGCGTGGTACTACCTGAACTGAGGTTGAAACGGGGTGGTACTACCTGAACTTAGGGTTGAAACGGCGTGGTGCAACCTGAACTTATTGTTGAAACGGGGTGGTACTACCTGAACTGAGGTTGAAACGGGGTGGTACTACCTGAACTGAGGGTTGAAACGGCGTGGTACTACCTGAACTGAGGTTGAAACGGGGTGGTACTACCTGAACTTAGGGTTGAAACGGGGTGGTACTACCTGAACTTAGGGTTGAAACGGCGTGGTACTACCTGAACTGAGGTTGAAACGGGGTGGTACTACCTGAACTTAGGGTTGAAACGGGGTGGTACTACCTGAACTTAGGGTTGAAACGGGGTGGTACTACCTGAACTGAGGTTGAAACGGCGTGGTACTACCTGAACTGAGGTTGAAACGGGGTGGTACTACCTGAACTTATTGTTGAAATGGGGTGGTATTACCTGAACTTAGGGTTGAAATGGCGTGGCACTACCTGAACTTAGGTTGAAACGGGGTGGTACTACCTGAACTTAGGTTGAAACGGCGTGGCACTACCTGAACTTAGGGTTGAAACGGGGTGGTACTACCTGAACTGAGGTTGAAACGGGGGTGGTACTACCTGAACTTACTGTTGAAACGGGGTGGTGCTACCTGAATTTATTGTTGAAACGGGGTGGTACTACCTGAACTTATTGTTGAAACGGGGTGGTACTACCTGAACTGAGGTTGAAACGGCGTGGTGCTACCTGAACTGAGGTTGAAACGGCGTGGTACTACCTGAACTTAGGGTTTAACGGGGTGGTACTACCTGAACTAAGGTTGAAACGGCGTGGTGCTACCTGAACTGAGGTTGAAACGGCGTGGTACTACCTGAACTTAGGGTTGAAACGGGGTGGTACTACCTGAACTGAGGTTGAAACGGGGTGGTACTACCTGAACTTAGGGTTGAAACGGCGTGGTGCTACCTGAACTTATTGTTGAAACGGGGTGGTACTACCTGAACTGAGGTTGAAACGGCGTGGTACTACCTGAACTTAGGGTTGAAACGGGGTGGTACTACCTGAACTTATTGTTGAAACGGGGTGGTACTACCTGAACTGAGGTTGAAACGGCGTGGTGCTACCTGAACTGAGGTTGAAACGTCGTAGTACTACCTGAACTGAGGTTGAAACGGCGTGGTATTACCTGAACTGAGGTTGAAACGGGGTGGTACTACCTGAACTGAGGTTGAAACAGGGTGGTACTACCTGAACTTAGGGTTGAAATGGGGTGGTACTACCTGAACTTAGGGTTGAAACGGGGTAGTACTACCTGAACTTAGGGTTTGAAACGGGGTGGTACTACCTGAACTTAGGGTTGAAACGGGGTGGTACTACCTGAACTGAGGGTTGAAACGGGGTGGTACTACCTGAACTTAGGGTTGAAACGGGGTGGTACTACCTGAACTGAGGTTGAAACGGGGTGGTACTACCTGAACTTAGGGTTGAAACGGTGTGGTGCTACCTGAACTTATTGTTGAAACGGGGTGGTACTACCTGAACTTAGGGTTGAAACGGCGTGGTACTACCTGAACTGAGGTTGAAACGGGGTGGTACTACCTGAACTTAGGGTTGAAACGGCGTGGTGCAACCTGAACTTATTGTTGAAACGGGGTGGTACTACCTGAACTGAGGTTGAAACGGGGTGGTACTACCTGAACTGAGGGTTGAAACGGCGTGGTACTACCTGAACTGAGGTTGAAACGGGGTGGTACTACCTGAACTTAGGGTTGAAACGGGGTGGTACTACCTGAACTTAGGGTTGAAACGGCGTGGTACTACCTGAACTGAGGTTGAAACGGGGTGGTACTACCTGAACTTAGGGTTGAAACGGGGTGGTACTACCTGAACTTAGGGTTGAAACGGGGTGGTACTACCTGAACTGAGGTTGAAACGGCGTGGTACTACCTGAACTGAGGTTGAAACGGGGTGGTACTACCTGAACTTATTGTTGAAATGGGGTGGTATTACCTGAACTTAGGGTTGAAATGGCGTGGCACTACCTGAACTTAGGTTGAAACGGGGTGGTACTACCTGAACTTAGGTTGAAACGGCGTGGCACTACCTGAACTTAGGGTTGAAACGGGGTGGTACTACCTGAACTGAGGTTGAAACGGGGGTGGTACTACCTGAACTTACTGTTGAAACGGGGTGGTGCTACCTGAATTTATTGTTGAAACGGGGTGGTACTACCTGAACTTATTGTTGAAACGGGGTGGTACTACCTGAACTGAGGTTGAAACGGCGTGGTGCTACCTGAACTGAGGTTGAAACGGCGTGGTACTACCTGAACTTAGGGTTTAACGGGGTGGTACTACCTGAACTAAGGTTGAAACGGCATGGTGCTACCTGAACTGAGGTTGAAACGGCGTGGTACTACCTGAACTTAGGGTTGAAACGGGGTGGTACTACCTGAACTGAGGTTGAAACGGGGTGGTACTACCTGAACTTAGGGTTGAAACGGCGTGGTGCTACCTGAACTTATTGTTGAAACGGGGTGGTACTACCTGAACTGAGGTTGAAACGGCGTGGTACTACCTGAACTTAGGGTTGAAACGGCGTGGTACTACCTGAACTTAGGGTTGAAACGGGGTGGTACTACCTGACCTGAGGTTGAAACGGGGTGGTACTACCTGAACTTAGGGTTGAAACGGCGTGGTGCTACCTGAACTTATTGTTGAAACGGGGTGGTACTACCTGAACTTAGGGTTGAAACGGGGTGGTACTACCTGAACTTAGGGTTGAAACGGCGTGGTACTACCTGAGATGAGGTTGAAACGGGGTGGTACTACCTGAACTTAGGGTTGAAACGGGGTGGTACTACCTGAACTTAGGGTTGAAACGGGGTGGTACTACCTGAACTGAGGTTGAAACGGTGTGGTACTACCTGAACTGAGGTTGAAACGGGGTGGTACTACCTGAACTTATTGTTGAAACGGGGTGGTACTACCTGAACTTAGGGTTGAAATGGCGTGGTACTACCTGAACTTAGGTTGAAACGGCGTGGCACTACCTGAACTTAGGGTTGAAACGAGGTGGTACTACCTGAACTGAGGTTGAAACGGGGTGGTACTACCTGAACTTATTGTTGAAACGGGGTGGTACTACCTGAACTTATTGTTGAAACGGGGTGGTACTACCTGAACTTATTGTTGAAACGGGGTGGTACTACCTGAACTTATTGTTGAAACGGGGTGGTACTACCTGAACTGAGGTTGAAACGGCGTGGTGCTACCTGAACTGAGGTTGAAACGGCGTGGTACTACCTGAACTGAGGTTGAAACGGCGTGGTATTACCTGAACTGAGGTTGAAAGGGGGTGGTCCTACCTGAACTAAGGTTGAAACGGGGTGGTACTACCTGAACTTAGGGTTGAAACGGGGTGGTACTACCTGAACTGAGGTTGAAACGGGGTGGTACTACCTGAACTGAGGGTTGAAACGGCGTGGTACTACCTGAACTGAGGTTGAAACGGGGTGGTACTACCTGAACTTAGGGTTGAAACGGGGTGGTACTACCTGAACTTAGGGTTGAAACGGGGTGGTACTACCTGAACTGAGGTTGAAACGGCGTGGTACTACCTGAACTGAGGTTGAAACGGGGTGGTACTACCTGAACTTATTGATGAAACGGGGTGGTAGTACCTGAACTTAGGGTTGAAATGGCGTGGTACTACCTGAACTTAGGTTGAAACGGCGTGGCACTACCTGAACTTAGGGTTGAAACGGGGTAGTACTACCTGAACTGAGGTTGAAACGGGGTGGTACTACCTGAACTTATTGTTGAAACGGGGTGGTACTACCTGAACTTATTGTTGAAACGGGGTGGTACTACCTGAACTTATTGTTGAAACGGGGTGGTACTACCTGAACTTATTGTTGAAACGGGGTGGTACTACCTGAACTGAGGTTGAAACGGCGTGGTGCTACCTGAACTGAGGTTGAAACGGCGTGGTACTACCTGAACTGAGGTTGAAACGGCGTGGTATTACCTGAACTGAGGTTGAAACGGGGTGGTCCTACCTGAACTAAGGTTGAAACGGGGTGGTACTACCTGAACTTAGGGTTGAAACGGGGTGGTACTACCTGAACTGAGGTTGAAACGGGGTGGTACTACCTGAACTGAGGGTTGAAACGGCGTGGTACTACCTGAACTGAGGTTGAAACGGGGTGGTACTACCTGAACTTAGGGTTGAAACGGGGTGGTACTACCTGAACTTAGGGTTGAAACGGCGTGGTACTACCTGAACTGAGGTTGAAACGGGGTGGTACTACCTGAACTTAGGGTTGAAACGGGGTGGTACTACCTGAACTTAGGGTTGAAACGGGGTGGTGCTACCTGAACTGAGGTTGAAACGGCGTGGTACTACCTGAACTGAGGTTGAAACGGGGTGGTACTACCTGAACTTATTGTTGAAATGGGGTGGTACTACCTGAACTTAGGGTTGAAATGGAGTGGTACTACCTGAACTTAGGTTGAAACGGCGTGGCACTACCTGAGCTTAGGGTTGAAACGGGGTGGTACTACGTGAACTGAGGTTGAAACGGGGTGGTACTACCTGAACTTAGGGTTGAAACGGGGTGGTACTACCTGAACTTAGGGTTGAAACGGCGTGGTGCTACCTGAACTGAGGTTGAAACGGCGTGGTACTACCTGAACTGAGGTTGAAACGGGGTGGTACTACCTGAACTGAGGTTGAAACGGGGTGGTACTACCTGAACTTATTGTTGAAACGGGGTGGTGCTACCTGAATTTATTGTTGAAACGGGGTGGTACTACCTGAACTTATTGTTGAAACGGGGTGGTACTACCTGAACTGAGGTTGAAACGGCGTGGTGCTACCTGAACTGAGGTTGAAACGGCGTGGTACTACCTGAACTTAGGGTTGAAACGGGGTGGTACTACCTGAACTGAGGGTTGAAACGGGGTGGTACTACCTGAACTGAGGTTGAAACGGGGTGGTACTACCTGAACTTAGGGTTGAAACGCCGTGGTGCTACCTGAACTTATTGTTGAAACGGGGTGGTACTACCTGAACTTAGGGTTGAAACGGGGTGGTACTACCTGAACTTAGGGTTGAAACGGCGTGGTACTACCTGAACTGAGGTTGAAACGGGGTGGTACTACCTGAACTTAGGGTTGAAACGGGGTGGTACTACCTGAACTTAGGGTTGAAACGGGGAGGTACTACCTGAACTTAGGGTTGAAACGGCGTGGTGCTACCTGAACTTATTGTTGAAATGGGGTGGTACTACCTGAACTTATTGTTGAAATGGGGTGGTACTACCTGAACTTAGGGTTGAAACGGCGTGGTACTACCTGAACTGAGGTTGAAACGGGGTGGTACTAACTACCTGAACTTAGGGTTGAAACGGGGTGGTACTACCTGAACTGAGGTTGAAACGGCGTGGTACTACCTGAACTGAGGGTTGAAACGGCGTGGTGCTACCTGAACTTATTGTTGAACCTGGGTGGTACTACCTAAACTGAGGTTGAAACGGGGTGGTACTACCTGAACTGAGGGTTGAAACGGCGTGGTACTACCTGAACTGAGGTTGAAACGGGGTGGTACTACCTGAACTTAGGGTTGAAACGGGGTGGTACTACCTGAACTTAGGGTTGAAACGGCGTGGTACTACCTGAACTGACGTTGAAACGGGGTGGTACTACCTGAACTTAGGGTTGAAACGGGGTGGTACTACCTGAACTTAGGGTTGAAACGGGGTGGTACTACCTGAACTGAGGTTGAAACGGCGTGATACTACCTGAACTTAGGGTTGAAACGGCGTGGTGCTACCTGAACTGAGGTTGAAACGGCGTGGTACTACCTGAACTTAGGGTTGAAACGGGGTGGTGCTACCTGAACTGAGGTTGAAACGGGGTGGTACTACCTGAACTTAGGGTTGAAACGGGGTGGTACTACCTGAACTTAGGGTTGAAACGGCATGGAACTACCTGAACTGAGGTTGAAACGGGGTGGTACTACCTGAACTTAGGGTTGAAACGGGGTGGTACTACCTGAACTTAGGGTTGAAACGGGGAGGTACTACCTGAACTTAGGGTTGAAACGGCGTGGTGCTACCTGAACTTATTGTTGAAATGGGGTGGTACTACCTGAACTTATTTTTGAATTGGGTGGTACTACCTGTTCTTAGGGTTGAAACGGCGTGGTACTACCTGAACTGAGGTTGAAACGGGGTGGTACTACCTGAACTTAGGGTTGAAACGGGGTGGTACTACCTGAACTTAGGGTTGAAACGGCGTGGTACTACCTGAACTGAGGTTGAAACGGGGTGGTACTACCTGAACTTAGGGTTGAAACGGGGTGGTACTACCTGAACTTAGGGTTGAAACGGGGTGGTACTACCTGAACTGAGGTTGAAACGGCGTGGTACTACCTGAACTGAGGTTGAAACGGCGTGGTACTACCTGAACTTAGGGTTGAAACGGCGTGGTGCTACCTGAACTTATTGTTGAAACGGGGTGGTACTACCTGAACTTAGGGTTGAAATGGCGTGGTACTACCTGAACTGAGGTTGAAACGGCGTGGCACTACCTGAACTTAGGGTTGAAACGGGGTGGTACTACCTGAACTGAGGTTGAAACGGGGTGGTACTACCTGAACTTATTGTTGAAACGGGGTGGTACTACCTGAACTTAGGGTTGAAACGGCGTGGAACTACCTGAACTGAGGTTGAAACGGGGTGGTACTACCTGAACTTAGGGTTGAAACGGGGTGGTACTACCTGAACTTAGGGTTGAAACGGGGAGGTACTACCTGAACTTAGGGTTGAAACGGCGTGGTGCTACCTGAACTTATTGTTGAAATGGGGTGGTACTACCTGAACTTATTTTTGAATTGGGTGGTACTACCTGTACTTAGGGTTGAAACGGCGTGGTACTACCTGAACTGAGGTTGAAACGGGGTGGTACTACCTGAACTTAGGGTTGAAACGGCGTGGTGCTACCTGAACTTATTGTTGAAACGGGGTGGTACTACCTGAACTGAGGTTGAAACGGGGTGGTACTACCTGAACTGAGGGTTGAAACGGCGTGGTACTACCTGAACTGAGGTTGAAACGGGGTGGTACTACCTGAACTTAGGGTTGAAACGGGGTGGTACTACCTGAACTTAGGGTTGAAACGGCGTGGTACTACCTGAACTGAGGTTGAAACGGGGTGGTACTACCTGAACTTAGGGTTGAAACGGGGTGGTACTACCTGAACTTAGGGTTGAAACGGGGTGGTACTACCTGAACTGAGGTTGAAACGGCGTGGTACTACCTGAACTGAGGTTGAAACGGCGTGGTAATACCTGAACTTAGGGTTGAAACGGCGTGGTGCTACCTGAACTTATTGTTGAAACGGGGTGGTACTACCTGAACTTAGGGTTGAAATGGCGTGGTACTACCTGAACTGAGGTTGAAACGGCGTGGCACTACCTGAACTTAGGGTTGAAACGGGGTGGTACTACCTGAACTGAGGTTGAAACGGGGTGGTACTACCTGAACTTATTGTTGAAACGGGGTGGTACTACCTGAACTTAGGGTTGAAACGGCGTGGTGCTACCTGAACTGAGGTTGAAACGGCGTGGCACTACCTGAACTTAGGGTTGAAACGGCGTGGTGCTACCTGAACTGAGGTTGAAACGGGGTTTTTACTACCTGAACTGAGGTTGAAACGAGGTGGTACTACCTGAACTGAGGTTGAAACGGGGTGGTACTACCTAAACTCAGGTTGAAACGGCGTGGTACTACCTGAACTTAGGGTTGAAACGGCGTGGTGCTACCTGAACTTATTGTTGAAACGGGGTGGTACTACCTGAACTGAGGTTGAAACGGGGTGGTACTACCTGAACTGAGGGTTGAAACGGCGTGGTACTACCTGAACTGAGGTTGAAACGGGGTGGTACTACCTGAACTTAGGGTTGAAACGGGGTGGTACTACCTGAACTTAGGGTTGAAACGGCGTGGTACTACCTGAACTGAGGTTGAAACGGGGTGGTACTACCTGAACTTAGGGTTGAAACGGGGTGGTACTACCTGAACTTAGGTTTTGAAACGGGGTGGTACTACCTGAACTGAGGTTGAAACGGCGTGGTACTACCTGAACTGAGGTTGAAACGGGGTGGTACTACCTGAACTGAGGGTTGAAACGGGGTGGTACTACCTGAACTTAGGGTTGAAACAGCATGGTACTACCTGAACATAGGTTTAGGGTGGCTACAGTGTGCTCTAATGAATACACCCCCAGCAATTGGTCCTGTAGATTTCCTCACTAACAAGGACAAGGTCTTCCAGCAGGTGGCCAGACACTGTGTTCATTAGTATTCATGATGTGGAGGAGGATGCAACGTAACCTCTCAGGGTGTATCGGTCGTATCGTATTTGGTACCCCCACCCTGTGACCCACATGGGCTGAGAATGTCCTGGTACAGCTGGCAACAACCCTCTGAGCATAAGGCCCTCCAGCTGGACAAACCCTTCCCAAAATGGCATCTTATTCCCTACATAGTGCACTACTTTTTGACCAGGGTCTATGGGAATAGGACGCCATTTGGGTCTCTCTCACACACACACACACACACACACACACACACACACACACACACACACACACACACACACACACACACACACACACACACACACACACACACACACACACACACACACACACACACACACACACACACACACACACACACACACACACACACAGGAATGCAGTCAAGCAAACACAAACACAAACACGTTGGAGGCAATCAAGACTCTCATTAAGACTGTTTGAATCTATTAGCATTCACATCCTGGCGTGTGAAGAAATGTAAAAGGCTTCATTATCGTGGGGCGAAATCACAAAGGTTTAGTCATCACCATCAACACAACAAAAACAGATTACGTATTTTAGGGAGCATTTGCAGGGCCGCAAAAAAAAAGAAGCTAATGCTCTGATTTCAAACACTGTGAAACAAATGTCTGTCAAAGCCTTCATGTTTCACTAGCTTCAGGCCCCGGGGGTGGTTTTCAGTGTCAGCTGTAATGTCATTCCAATGAGTCCCCCTGTAGTATACTGTTTCTGCAGGGGGGGTCTGGGAGAGGGGGATGGGCAGTGAGTTGTTACCCACTCACTTGAACAAGGGCAGAGGAGCCGGAGCTATGACAATGTCCCAAAAGACACCTTATTCCCTATATAGTGCACTACTATTTCCCATAGCCCTATGGGGTAAGTGGTGCACTTGATAGGAAATAGGCTGCCATTTAGGGCGTATGATTGAGCCCAGTCCTTTAATGGGTCATCATCATCCAACAGCTAAAAATATCACATCACAGAGGAGGAAGTTCAGGCATTTAGAAGTCAATGTGAGGTGGAGCTTTATAGTGAAGTGATGATATGACTTGCCCGTGTACCTTCAAAATTATTCGCCAATAATCATTTATTGAAAAACACTCTTTCCATCATGTTGCAATTAAGAAAGCTCGACCAAAAAAAAAATCTACTCCTGTCGAACAGATAAAAACGCATCCTATATCTGCCGTTTCCATTACACATGTCGCAAGATTTTTTTGTTGCGACATCGCTTTTGTAAAAAAAAAAAAAAAAAACCTGGGGTAATGGAAACCTGAGCTTGTGTGTTTAGGAGAAGGAAGTTCAGTCGGTCACTGTGTGTGGTGAGATTCTTTTAACATCATAACTCAATATGTTTATTGGAGGTAGGTAGATTAGGGAGAGCTTGTTTATGTCCCAAATTGAAGGATGTGCGTGATGACACATAAACAATAATTTTGCGGTTAAATTACATTTTACTGATTTAAAAAATACAATTTAAATGGCTTTTCAACTCTACTGATGGTTTTGTCACAAAAACGGTTGTGTTATTTAGAAAACGTGTCCACTCTGGTATTGGTATGTGCGCTCTAGCCAACAGCTCGCAGACACATGGCGGGTAAACTACCTGCATTATGGCATTATGACATTATTATGGGTAAGAGCGATATGTGTTTTATTTGTCAAATGGCAGCCAAGCGTCATCATGCCACCAGAATATGACATTTAAGCATCATCATGTCACCAGAAAAAGATATGTAAGCATCATCATGTCACCAGAAAAAGATATGTAAGCATCATCATGTCACCCAAAAAATATATTTATTTTGGATGAGCATCAGGCTCATAGTGTGCACATTCACCACCCTGTGAAGTTCATCATCATTTATTTAATCTGTAGCCTAATAAACTGCATGGTTTCCCGATTAATATTGGGAGGACCACACAAGACATCATTGCGTGACTCCCAAGTTTACTTCAATATGATGTTTATTATATAAATATTTCGAGATAAAGGCGTTTCCAACGCAATTTGTTTCATAATTCATTTTTATCTACACAAAAGATGTGAAAAGAGATTAACAAATTGACTGTCGGCAGTTATAAAAATGTACTGGCATATCCTGTTTCCATTAGCCCTGTCGTGACTTTTTTCATGCATCAGATAATTCCTCCACAAGAAATGGTTGGATGGAAACATGTTAATAGGCCTTGTTTAGACAGGCAGCCCATTTATGATCTGTTTTCCTCACATTGGTCTTTTGACATCACATTTTTTCACCCCAGATCTTTTTCAGAGCTGATCTGATTAGTCAAAATACCAATTAGTGAAAAAGTATATCAGAATTAGGCAGAATTTGTCTAAATGCATCCAAAGTGCTTCTGATTGGATTGCACATCACCATCAGACCCTTCATTGGACTATCAGAGGGAAACTGACATCCTTTACACTGTATTTTGGTATTTTATTAGGATCCCGTTTTTGGTATTTGGTATTTTATTAGGATCCCCATTAGCTGTTGCAAAAGCAGAAGCTACTCTTCCTGCGGTCCACACAAAGCATGAAACATAATACAGAATCATGCGTATAATATAGATAGATGCTGTTCACTTGAAACCTATAGGGAGTCGTGGCACTAATGAGCTTTGTGTTTACATGATTTTCAAATACGATGTATAATATTTAATTTCACAGAAATATCTACTCTCTAAACCTGTAAAAAAAGTATTAAACAGATCAGTGTTTGATCAATGCATTTTGAATACTGTCTGTGTTCATATAGCATACTGCCTGTGTTCAGAATGCATACTGTCTGTGTTCAGAATGCATACTACCTGTGTTCAGAATGCATACTGTCTGTGTTCAGAATGCATACTGCCTGTGTTCAGAATGCATACTGTCTGTGTTCAGAATGCATACTACCTGTGTTCAGAATGCATACTGTCTGTGTTCAGAATGCATACTACCTGTGTTCAGAATGCATACTGTCTGTGTTCAGAATGCATACTGCCTGTGTTCAGAATGCATACTGCCTGTGTTCAGAATGCATACTGCCTGTGTTCAGAATGCATACTGCCTGTGTTCAGAATGCATACTGTCTGTGTTCAGAATGCATACTGTCTGTCACGTTCCTGACCTTATTTCCTTTGTTTAGTCTTTGTTTAGTTGGTCAGGACGTGAGCTGGGTGGGTGTAGTCTATGTTATGTGTTTGTATGTTTAGGTTGTCAATTGGCCTGATAGGGTTCTCAATCAGAGGCAGGTGTTTTACGTTGTCTCTGATTGGGAACCACATTAAGGTAGCCTGTTTTCACTGTTGGTTTGTGGGTGATTGCTCGTGTGTTCCTGGTTTTTCTGTGTTCACTAGTTTGGGACTGTAGCTTCGTTTGGTTTTTCGTCAGTTTATTGTTTTTGTTCATATTGAGAAGTATTCTATTAAATTATGGATACGCACCACGCTGCGCTTTGGTCCTCCTCTCCTTCTACCGACGAAAGCCACTACACTGTCTGTGTTCAGAATGCATACTGTCTGTGTTCAGAATGCATACTGTCTGTGTTCAGAATGCATACTGTCTGTGTTCAGAATGCATACTGTCTGTGTTCAGAATGCATACTGTCTGTGTTCATATAGCATACTGTCTGTGTTCAGAATGCATACTGTCTGTGTTCAGAATGCATACTGTCTGTGTTCAGAATGCATACTGTCTGTGTTCATATAGCATACTGTCTGTGTTCAGACTGCATACTGTCTGTGTTCAGACTGCATACTGTCTGTGTTCAGACTGCATACTGTCTGTGTTCAGACTCCATACTGTCTGTGTTCAGACTGCATACTGTCTGTGTTCAGACTGCATACTGTCTGTGTTCAGACTGCATACTGTCTGTGTTCAGAATGCATACTGTCTGTGTTCAGAATGCATACTGTCTGTGTTCATATAGCATACTGTCTGTGTTCAGAATGCATACTGTCTGTGTTCAGAATGCATACTGTCTGTGTTCAGACTGCATACTGTCTGTGTTCAGACTGCATACTGTCTGTGTTCAGACTGCATACTGTCTGTGTTCAGACTGCATACTGTCTGTGTTCAGACTGCATACTGTCTGTGTTCAGACTGCATACTGTCTGTGTTCAGACTGCATACTGTCTGTGTTCAGACTGCATACTGTCTGTGTTCAGAATGCATACTGCCTGTGTTCAGAATGCATACTGTCTGTGTTCATATAGCATACTTTCTGTGTTCAGAATGCATACTGCCTGTGTTCAGAATGCATACTGTCTGTGTTCATATAGCATACTGTCTGTGTTCAGACTGCATACTGTCTGTGTTCAGAATGCATACTGTCTGTGTTCAGAATGCATACTGTCTGTGCTCAGAATGCATACTGTCTGTGTTCAGAATGCATACTGCCTGTGTTCAGAATGCATACTGTCTGTGTTCATATAGCATACTGTCTGTGTTCAGAATGAATAGGTCTCCCTCTCTCTTGGTTCCCTCTCTCTAGGTTTCCTCTTTAGGATCTCCCACTCTACGGTCTCCCTCTCTGGGGTCTCCCTCACTAGGTTCCCTCTCTCTAGGGTCTCCCTCACCAGGGTCTCCCTCTCTGGGGTCTCCCTCTCTAGTTTACCCTCTCTAGGGTCTCCCTCTCTGGGGTCTCCCTCTCTAGTTTCCCCTCTCAAGGGTTTCCCTCACTAGGGTCTCCCACTCTATGGTCTCCCTCTCTGGGGTCTCCCTCACTAGGTTCCCTCTCTCTAGGGTCTCCCTCACTAGGTTCCCTCTTTCTAGGTTCCCTCTCTAGGGTCTCCCTCTATAGGTTCTCCCACTCTACGGTCTCCCTCTCTGGGGCCTCCCTCTCTAGGTTCCCTCTCTCTAGGGTCTCTCTCTTTTGGGTCTCCCTCTCTAGGTTCCCTCTCTCTAGGGTCTCTCTCTTTCGGGTCTCCCTCTCTCTAGGGTCTCCCTCTCGAGGATCTCCCTCTCTAGGTTCCCTCTCTCTAGGTTCTCCCTCTCTATGGTCTCCCTCTATAAGTCAGAAAACACTATGTCTTACATTCCATACACATCTGTAGGTCTACAGTATATTGGGCTCCTTGACTGATGAATTCATTAATATATAAGCCTTCATTTCTCAGAACAAGAATAGACTGCCGAGTTTCAGAAGAAAATGATTTGTTTCTGGCCATTTTGAGCCTGTAATCAAACCCACAAATGCTGATGCTCCAGATACTGAACTAGTCTAAACAAGGCCAGTTCTATTGCTTATTTAATCAGAACAACAGTTTTCAGCTGTGCTAACATAATTGCAAAAGGTTTTTCTAATGATCAATTAACCTTTTATAATGATAAACTTGGATTAGCTAACACAACGTGCCATTGGAACACAGGAGTGATGGTTTCTGATAATGGGCCTCTGTCGCCTATGTAGATATTCCATAAAAACCGTAGTGTATATATATATATATAAATAAATAAAAATAGTGCTCTGTGCCTTTTTTACTCCTGTATGAGCGGACCAAAATTGTCGTTAGCAGTGCTGGGGGAAAAAATCTCTCAGCTTCTTGTCATTTTTGCTAGATATCTGGCCTTCCAGAATCACAACAGCACACGGACCTTTGCCGCATTGAAGCGTGTGCATAATTTTCGTGATGTTGTAAACTAATCCGTCTATACTTGTAAACAAAATATGTTTTTCGGTGGATTCTTGATGTTTGGTTTACTGTTTGAACAGTTGCTGAGATTACATTTGGTTATCAATGAAAAATAGGCCGCTTTGATGAATAGCCTATATAGCCTATAGATCAGATCAAGGAACAAAGTGACAACACTGCCCCACGGCTGCGGAAGGAACGCCGGAGGAGCCGCTCCTTTTGTGGCGAAAGACGACATTGAAACACTGCTACTGTACCTTCCATCTCCGTTGTGTGCGAATTTACCACTGAATCTTAGGAATATGACCTTACAAATGGTAATAATGACAATTTGTATTTAATTTTTAAAATGAGTACCATTTATGTAACATGTTTTTTAAAGTCAATTATAGCAAGCCTAATTCAATCATAAAGTGAAGAGAAAAATAATTGTCTCCTCAAGGGCTTTTTGCTAGTTAGCGATAGAATGAATACAACAACCTACGGACAGCATTTATTGTTTGACATTTTTTATACTTTTTATGATTATACACAGATCCTTGAGCTTTGTAACAGAAAGCAATAGTCCAACTCTTGACAATTCTTTCAAAAAAAGGTAAAGAGATTTTTGTTCAGAAAACCTTTAATTGTAATTAGAATTACTTATAATGACATATTTCAATAAATATTTAGTTATATACATTTACAGCAGAAATTGTACATTCCTTTTTTTTCTTCAAATTGCTAACATTTTTGTACAAGCCCAAAATATCTGCCATTGTAATTATATGCATGCAAAATATTCAGTGTTTTCACATTTGAATAAAAAAAAAAAGAGGATTTGCTGAACTTTTTTCCTTCTTCTGAAGTGCACTCTTGGATTATTATCATAACTGTAATTAGCAAATTAAGATGTGCACTTTGTGCCAATACACAATATTTAAGCAAGTAAAACTAAATTAAGGCCATTCCAACTTGTGCTAAAAATGAATAGAAATACATAAATAGAAACATTTCCATTTTTGTGTACAGTTCAGTTCATGACTGGTTATTTCTGTCCATCTCTATCACTGGGTGGTGAGTGCGTCACCACAACCAGGGCATCTGATATATTAAAAATACAATAAACAGAATCAAACAGCTGTTGTTATCAGCAATTACTAACAAATCATAACATGCTAGTTGAATTTCATACTTTTAAAATGTTCATATTGCACTGTCCTATATGCCAAATATTATATGAACGTCCTTCATTGTCAATAATATTTGACATTATGATAGGTCAGGTTGATATGAAGGGTAGGAAGTCCTATCTGTTCAATGGAGTTTTCCCCATCAGTAAACATTCCTACCACTTCCATACTTTGAACATTGATCTGCTGAGCAATTAAGTTAAACATACAATTCTTGTTCTAGAATGTGTCAGTGTTCTAGAATACGTTAGACCTTGTTGAAGTTGTCTAGTCAGAGCAGTAAGTGTCATTTCCATCTTGAATAACATAATAAACAAAGTAAGCCTTGTCCGAGCCCCTGCCCCTTGTCCCGTAGGGCAGGAGCCTATCAGGGTCAGGGTCAATTCCAGAAATTCAATTCCAATTCAATTCTTTCTGACTATTCATTTCTCATGTATTCAATTCGAATTCCAGGTCGATTCTGAATTGACTTAAAATTCAATTCAAATTGGAATTGACCCCAACCCTGGAGCCTATCTCCTGTTTCTGTAGCATGAGGCAGCTTGATGTACAAGTACACGCCCTGGACAGGTCGCTAGTAATAATGCACCTTAATAAGCAATTGGTTACAATAAATCCATATAGCATTTTCCCAAGTGCAGTGATCCTTCACATGGTCAGGGCACAGAGTTCAATCCATAACTATTGAATGGATGAGTGAATATCATGGTGATTGAGTGGAGGTATATGATATGACTAGTTCCTAGTTTGTTGCATATTCAACACTGGATAGCAGTTTATTTAATGGATATTTTTGGTTGAGGAAGTCAAAACCGAGGAAAGATTCATGGTCAAATTCTGTACTGAAATATTACAGCCAACAAATAAATATTGTATCTATCAACAAATCATTCAGCAATTTCAAAACATTGATTACTGTGCTGATATTTTAAATGGCCAATCTGTTTTAACCCCATTCTAACAATGAACTTTTATAAATGCATAGTGTTGGGTAAAGCATAACATTATAAATTAACATAAGTATGCCCCATGTAGAAAAGTTAATTTGCTGGGATAAAACAACACTACTACAAAAACATAGACCTTCAAATCAATTTACCCATGGACTGTGTCTGTTAGAAAACACACATATGTTTTGACAAATACTGCCTCAACTGGAAGGTAATATGAATTACTGGAAGATAATATGAATTGAAGAAATAGTTGACCGAAATGTAAAATATTGTTATAATCTCAAAGTCCATCAAGCCTCAAACATCAAACTACCTCAAACTATCATTAACACATTCGAAAATCTATGACCTGTTAAAGTAACGGATTACACTTTTCAAGAAAAAAAACAAAAAAAAAACAGGGATGAAGAAGCAGAAAAAGTTTCATATCAAAATATATAATATTGTTAATTGAATAGCATTATATTACCACAAAAAAAGAAATGGAAGCACGTTATCCACACACGGGGAAGTCAATGGAAAGAACTGAATCAATTTAAGTTACGACAACTAAACCTAAACAATATCCTGAACCAGTCCATAATATCTGTTGCCAAGGTGTTCTGGCATCTTTCCCCTTATGACATCATATTCAAAACCAAACCAGGAAGGCAATGATCATAGGTTAACAAAATACTTATTTGGTTTGGAATAAAAACCCAAGTAGAGGAAAATAACATTTGGCATTAAAGTTAAATGCAAAAACTCACTCGACAAGTTTTTATTTCAACTGTGTCCGAGTCTCCCATCCATGACGATGTGTCGCAGGCCATACTTCCTGTGCTAGCAGTAGTGTAGTCTTTATTTCTGGGGCTTGGTGACAGCACTTTTGGCTAGGTAAACAATGTACCAGAGGTGGGGCTACAGAGAGCAGAAAGTCTTAAATATGCAATATGAAAAGCCACTGTAGCTTGGCCCATTTGTAGTTGAATGTAAATGTGTGGAGAATGATGGGCCTAGGAGGAGGGTGAATAGTTTACATTATGCTTGGGGGTGTAGATATGAAGGCCCTGTGTATGTTTGTATGTATGTCCACCATTGGAAATATGAACACTGTGATCTGTGATGTCTTAAATTAAAAGACTTGATGACACACAAGTTCAAACAGATTCATGATAATGTTTTGTAAATGGTAAAGCTAATTAAAAAATAATTGCATATATTAATTATTGCATAGAAAAGCCTGGTGAGAAGTAATGGATTTCAGTATCTTAAATCAAGCCACTGACTAGTTGAATAAATGTATTAATCAATCAATTTCACAGTATACTGTAGTATTGTGAACTATAACATGTACTGCATTATACACCAATGAGAACATTGTGTTAATCATTGTTGTTAATGTATCAAACTATTTTCCATGATTTTGAGTGAATATCTTTTAGGCATATTTAGTAAAGGATGATAATAATGCATATGTTTTTTAGCTACATTATTAATGTGTGTAAATATATTAATGGTAATAATTGTTAAGGTACAGTAGGTGTTTTCTTGTATTAATCTTAACTCACTACATTTTTGTCCGTCGCCTGCTGGGTATCTTACCGTAACTGAGTAATACGCTATGAAAGGAACTAAACAAATGTTAACAGTAGAGCTTCAATTAAATGATCAGGAAGAATCAGGATTTTTTTTTTTTTTAAGAAGATTTTCCAGTGTAGATTCACTTTTAATGAATCATATTTTGATTTAAGAACCAAATCCTTATAAAAAGCACATGGATAAATGAATGAATGAATGCAATAATGAGGATATGTGAATGATGGCAAATGTCCCTTTAGAATTTAGAGTTCCCAAGAAGAGCTTGAGCTGATTACAGCAACATGATATATACTTGACACGTAAATTAAAAACGATATGCAATTGAGAAATAAAGTTAAGGACAGATAGAGGAACACGTTGACCACAGCGGTTAGAAACAATAGAATACTATTTTCACTCCCCCACTCATCAAGTTTCCTTCAAATAGTTGATAGCAGCATCAACCACATGAAATCTCAGTTTTTTGTTGAGGGCTCAGGGAGCGTTGATAAGTGCTTGCAAAACACATTGAAGCTAATTGAGATATATAGGACACACGATCCTTGCATCACTTTATTAACGGAAACACTAAATCGTCTTAGTATCCTTTTAAAATCCATCCCTCGTGTTCCATCCAGACATCTGCCTTTTCGAAGAAATAACAGTTTTTAAATATATGATAGATATATAGTATATTACAGTGCTGTATGTTTCCCCAACTTTCTTCTTCTTCTTTATAATGCAGTGTCTGTCTTCTTTGAGTTGCGAAAATAAAAGCAACACTTCTTAGAATAATTTTCTTTTTAAATTCTCAGTTATCATAAATTCCCAAGTTCTCGGATGTATCGGTAAAAGTCTTAACATTTACTTCTTTATCGTTTTGTAAATATATTGCCACATTCATATATCATGCATTTTACTGCATTGCTATTGCACTGGTCCGGATTATTCAGGTTGAAAAGAGGGGGGAAAATAAAATAAAATAACAAATATTGATAAGTTACCTTTGCCAAGGCGATAGCCACCAAAAGCAAGTGAGCAAGTGAAGAGCGAGGAGTATTGGTTTTGGGAGAAGGATGGTGTGGTATTGAACTCTCTCTCTTCCCTTGCTTACGTCATCCGGTGTACATCCGTGCTTCGGATGATCTTGTATACGAGCCAGTAGAAAATATTAAAAATGAGGAAGACTAGCGGGAAAGCCACGCGAGAGACCGTGTCGATCCTCTTGGCGCGGCCGATGAAGAGCTTGCGCATCTCTTCCACCGTTTTCTCCTGAGGGCCGGCAGTGGCGGTCGGGGCGTTGTTGTTGTTCCCTTTGATGGCCATGCCGTCTTTGGCCTGCAGGCAGGCAGGGCCCATGCCATAGGCGGTGAAGCTGAACCGGCCCTCACCGCCCTCATCCTCCTGTAACACAGCCGAATATTCATTCTGTTAGGAATCAAAAAACCCATTACACATTTGATATCCAGGCCTGCTCTCTCTCTGTATATCTCTTAAAGGCCCACACCTTAAGTCATAAAAACACATGTTGAAAATCATAGTGGGCCGTTAAGGAAAAGGCTCTTAACAGACTTAAATTATAGTGGGTCTTCAAGGAAAAGGCTCTTAACTGGCTTAAATCATAGTGGGTCTTCAAGGAAAAGGCTCTTAACAGACTTAAATTATAGTGGGTCTTCAAGGAAAAGGCTTAAATCTTAGTGGGTCTTCAAGGAAAAGGCTCTTAACTGGCTTAAATTATAGTGGGTCTTCAAGGAAAAGGCTCTTAACTGGTTTAAATCATAGTGGGTCTTCAAGGAAAAGGCTCTTAACTGGCTTAAATTATAGTGGGTCTTCAAGGAAAAGGCTCTTAATAACAGACTTAAATTATAGTGGGCCGTTAAGGAAAAGGCTCTTAACAGACTTATATTATAGTGGGCCGTTAAAGGAAAAGGCTCTTAACAGACTTAAATCATAGTGGGTCTTCAAGGAAAAGACTCTTAACAGACTTAAATCATAGTGGGCCTTTAAGGAAAAGGCTCTTAACAGATTTCGTGAATTGAAAACACATATAATGGCTGTCAAAATCACAGTGGGCCTTTAAGTATTGCAGAGACATATTAATTAACATATTGAGGCACATGTGGTTGAGCCTTAAATATCAAAGTCCCTCATGATCCAGATACTATCTCACTGACCATTGATATGCATTGTGATAAATATGGATTGCATGGGTCGACGATTCACATTTTAGCTATGACATCACTCAAGGTTATGATGCAAGGTTTGCACATGTTGTAAAGGACACGTTATCTCGATATCATACGTACGTAAATTGCATTTTCCTATTGACTGCAATTTCATTACAGGTAGCTGGCTAACACAATCCCTGCCCCCACAATACCTCATCACACACAAACAATCAGGGTCCCTTATCTGTCTTTGCTCGGTGTGAAAAATGTAAATGTCCTTCTGTCCTTGTCTAAAATACAAGCCTTAGTTTTCTTGGTTCCATTTGTAGACTCCATGTCCTCCTTCTGTCCTTGTCTAAAATACAAGCCTTAGTTTTCTTGGTTCCATTTGTAGACTCTATGTCCTCCTTCTGTCCTTGTCTAAAATACAAGCCTTAGTTTTCTAGGTTCCATTTGTAGACTCCATGTCCTCCTTCTGTCCTTGTCTAAAATACAAGCCTTAGTTTTCTTGGTTCCATTTGTAGACTCTATGTCCTCCTTCTGTCCTTGTCTAAAATACAAGCCTTAGTTTTCTAGGTTCCATTTGTAGACTCCATGTCCTCCTTCTGTCCTTGTCTTTATCCCTCCCCATTTATAACTGTTCATGTGTGTTGGGCTGAATGGATGAATACACACGCACGCACGCACGCGCACACACACACACACACACACACACACACACACACACACACACACACACACAAGGGTAGGCGGGTCTTCTCCTTTCTCCCCCATTTTGGATCGTCTCCTCCACTCCATTAACAGTGACTGAGATATCTAATGCTGGCTACGTTGCTCCACTGTTTTCCTGTAACAGTGACTGAGACATCTAATGCTGGCTGTGTTGCTCCACTGTTTTCCTGTAACAGTGACTGAGATATCTAATGCTGGCTACGTTGCTCCACTGTTTTCCTGTAACAGTGACTGAGACATCTAATGCTAGCTATGTTGCTCCACTGTTTTCCTGTAACAGTGACTGAGATATCTAATGCTAGCTACGTTGCTCCACTGTTTTCCTGTAACAGTGACTGAGACATCTAATGCTAGCTACGTTGCTCCACTGTTTTCCTGTAACAGTGACTGAGATATCTAATGCTAGCTACGTTGCTCCACTGTTTTCCTGTAACAGTGACTGAGACATCTAATGCTAGCTATGTTGCTCCACTATTGTCCTGTAACAGTGACTGAGATATCTAATGCTGGCTACGTTGCTCCACTGTTTTCCTGTAACAGTGACTGAGATATCTAAGGCTGGCTACGTTGCTCCACTGTTTTCCTGTAACAGTGACTGAGATATCTAATGCTAGCTACGTTGCTCCACTGTTTTCCTGTAACAGTGACTGAGACATCTAATGCTAGCTACGTTGCTCCACTGTTTTCCTGTAACAGTGACTGAGATATCTAATGCTAGCTACGTTGCTCCACTGTTTTCCTGTAACAGTGACTGAGACATCTAATGCTGGCTGTGTTGCTCCACTGTTTTCCTGTAACAGTGACTGAGATATCTAATGCTGGCTACGTTGCTCCACTATTGTCCTGTAACAGTGACTGAGACATCTAATGCTGGCTACGTTGCTCCACTGTTTTCCTGTAACAGTGACTGAGATATCTAATGCTGGCTACGTTGCTCCACTGTTTTCCTGTAACAGTGACTGAGATATCTAATGCTAGCTACGTTGCTCCACTGTTTTCCTGTAACAGTGACTGAGACATCTAATGCTGGCTACGTTGCTCCACTGTTTTCCTGTAACAGTGACTGAGATATCTAATGCTGGCTACGTTGCTCCACTATTGTCCTGTAACAGTGACTGAGACATCTAATGCTGGCTACGTTGCTCCACTATTGTCCTGTAACAGTGACTGAGACATCTAATGCTGGCTGTGTTGCTCCACTATTGTCCTGTAACAGTGACTGAGATATCTAATGCTGGCTGTGTTGCTCCACTATTGTCCTGTAACAGTGACTGAGATATCTAATGCTGGCTACGTTGCTCCACTGTTTTCCTGTAACAGTGACTGAGATATCTAATGCTGGCTACGTTGCTCCACTGTTTTCCTGTAACAGTGACTGAGATATCTAATGCTGGCTACGTTGCTCCACTGTTTTCCTGTAACAGTGACTGAGATATCTAATGCTAGCTACGTTGCTCCACTGTTTTCCTGTAACAGTGACTGAGATATCTAATGCTGGCTACGTTGCTCCACTGTTTTCCTGTAACAGTGACTGAGATATCTAATGCTGGCTGTGTTGTGCGTCAACCTTCCCTTGTCCTTCAGTGGCGCTGGCCCACCATTTGTAAGTATTCACTCCTCCTGCCGTATGATTAATGTGTTGGCTGGGGGACGTGACGTGGAGCAGTAAAGAGGGATGGCGGAGGATGGCGTCCCAAAATGGCATCCTATTCCCTACATAGTGCACTACTTTCGACTTAGGCCTATGGTCAAAAGTAGTGTACGATGTAGGGAATAGGATGCCATTTTAGCCCGCCCCAGCCCAGGCTGTCTGATTCATTACCCGGCCCCCTAATTCAACATTCCACCATTAAAGCAGTAAGCTGGGCAGAGACTCTTATTGTACAAAGGGGAGATAAATAGTGAGAGAGAGGAATGGTGCCCTTTGGGTTTGTGGTGGTGAGGGAAACAATGTATGGCTTGGAACAAAAGCAGTATCAGGCTCTCTCCTCCTCTCTCCTCCTCCCTCCTCCTCCTCCTCTCTCCTCCTCCCTCCTCCTCCTCCTCTCTCCTCCTCTCTCCTCCTCTCTCCTCTCTCCTCCTCCTCTCTCCTGCTCCCTCCTCCTCTCTCCTCCTCTCTCCTCCTCCCTCCTCCTCCCTCCCTCCCTCACTCATTCTCCTCCTTTTGCATTTGCAAGTCAGAGAGAGAATCCACAAACAAATCCAATTTTGATAAACTCCCATATCTACTGGGTGAAATACCACAGTGAGCCATCACAGCAGCAAGATATGTGACCTGTTGCCACAAGAAAAGGGCAACCAGTGAAGAACAAACACCATTGTATATACAACCAATATTTATGTTTATTTATTTTCCCTTTTGTACTATTGGCACATCGTTATAACACTATACATAACCATAATATGACATTTGAAATGTCTCTCTTCTTTTCCAACTTCTGTGAGTGTAATGTTTACTGTCAAATTTTCCTTGTTTATTCCACTTTTGTTTATTATCTATTTGACTTGCTATGGCAATGTAAACATATGTTTCCCATGCCAATAAAGCCCTTTGAATTGAGATTGAATTGAAAGAGAGGTGACCGGTTGGTTGGTTGTTTGGTGTCTAGTGAGACACAGAGAGAAGAACGTCTTGACTCCTCGATCCATCACATTGTTTCCTCATGATAGATGCCTGTATATCTCTTAGTGTGTGGTGATGTGATTAATGGCTGAGATTAAAGAGAACCGTAAAGCCAACTAGTTGGAGGCTCCATCTTATGTTCTTTCTAAACATTTGCCTTTGCGTGGGTCGCGGTGTCATGCAGCCTTGGAAAAAGGAAAATGCTGATTTGCACAAAGTCGTTTTGGGAAGTGTCACGACTGACTATCATCAACTTCTCCTCGAAGGAGTTGGTGTCTTGCCGTTCATTTTATGATTTCCCAAAGCAATTTAGCCCCAATGCCAATACACGACCCTTTCCCAGTCATTCCAATCGGATTCTCATTCCTTTTTTAATATCGTGCTATCATGCTTTTATATTGAGGATTGGTATATTCATTATTAAAGGATCAGGTAATCTGAGGAGAATGTTGAAGTAGTAGTACTGATAAGGGCTGGTTTCTCGGACGCAAAGTCAAATAAAACAAATACCTTGACTGACTTCTTTGAACATTATATTTTGCTTCACAGTTGAAACACAACTAAATTGTCTCTCTCATCGGTTCTCGCTTTAGAACAGCATAAATTCTGGATTTTAGACATTGTTAATATAAAACTGTTTAAAACTATATTTCACAGTTGCAACCAAATAGTGTCGCATAGTGTTCCCATCATCTCTACTACCAGTACTGCACTAGTTGTTACTTAAAAATGACATCAAACATGATTTTAGACTATGTTTATTGAAAACTGTTTAAAAAGCCACAGTGTCTCATATTATCGATCAGTTCTGCGTTGTCGAAACTGCCTGAATACATGACTTTAGGCCATGTTCATGTAAAACTGTTTAGAAATATAAGTCACAGTTGAAACACAACAAAATAGTCCCTTATCATCTCTCTCACTAGTGCTCTATGGGTTTTTGCTTCAGAATGGCAGAAATTCTGGATTTTAGACATTGTTAATGTAAAACTGTTTACAAATATTCTTCACAGTTGAAACACAAGTAAATTATAACATCTTTATACTACGTAATATATTTTGTACTGTGAAAATATTGTACAGAAGTTCAATAACTTGTCTTTGTTCTATGTATTATTTTTTGTATGTATTATCTTTTACTTCGCAAAGAAACAATGAGTTCACATAATTTATCTCCTTCATGTCCTGCAGACACTGGCTGAGAGTAGCTTCCTGTCGCTTGCCACTTATTTACCTAGCTAATCCAGTCTCTTATCAGGCCTAATGAGCTGATTATCCTGGATCAATCAGGAAGTCTGGTCCTAATAAGGCCCTGTCATCGTTAGCCAGTGGAACACTGTATCTGCAGGGGTCACATCATGTCCCCTAGTTATTAATATATCTCAGTTTGGACTGAAGGGGAAAAGGATAGCTGACAGAAAGGAGCTATCCACTTAGCTGAGACGTTTCTGGACGCTAATATTTTAGACTAGAGTTTAGTTTTTTGGGTTGTTTTTAGTGACTGCCTGGCGTGGAGGCATTGGCTGACTAGCATCACAAATGAGCCACAGACAAATGTCTTCCTTATTCGACCATGGGAAAAAAATGGAATTACAGTATGTAACAGAATGGAAGACATTTTGTGCACTAACAATTAGATATCTTACAAATACAATTTGTACCACTGAACAAAAATATAAACGCAACATGTAAAGTGTTGGTCCCATATGTCATGAGCGGAAAATAAAAGATCCCAGAAATGTTCCATACACACAAAAAGCTTATTTCTCTCAAATGTTGTGCACAAATTTGTTTACTTTCCTGTTAGTGAGCATTTCTCCTTCACCAAGATTATCCATTTACCTGACAGGTGTGGCATATCAAGAAGCTGATTAAACAGCATGATCATTACACAGGTGCACCTTCTGCAGGGGACAATAAAAGGCCCATCTAAAATGAGCAGTTTTGTCACACAACACAATGTCACAGATGTCTCAAGTTTTGAGGGAGCGTGCCATTAACATGCTGACTGCAAGAATGTCCACCAGAGTGTTAAATTCTCTACCATAAGCCGCCTCCAACATTGTTTTCTAGAATTTGGCATTTTGTCCAACTGGACTAAAACCCACAGACCACGTGTAACCACGCCAGCCCAGGACCACCACACCCGGCTTCTTCGGACAGCTGATAGAACTGAGGAGTATTTCTGTCTGTAATAAAGCCATTTTGTGGGGGAAAACTAATTCTGATTGGCTGGGCCTGGCTCCCAAGTGGGTGGGCCTGGCTCCCAAGTGGGTTGGCCTATGTCCTCCCAAGCCCCCCCCAGGGCTGCGCCCCCTGCCCAGTCATGTGGAATCCATAGATTAGGGCCTACTGAATTTATTTCAATTGACTGATTTCCTTTTATGAACTGTAACTCAGTAAAGTCTTTGAAATTGTTGCATGTTGTGTTGATATTTTTTTGTTCAGTGTATAAATGTTACGAATGTATTACGCTTAAGATCCTGGAGTGCATCTTTAATGCATGGGCTATATGGCTGTTGTTATTGTGGTTGGGTATAGGCTACAGACATGTCTCTATGGCTAATTAAATCATGTATTATTATGAATTCTGTAACTGCTATAATTCCATTGATATTCTTTATACAATCCTTAAAGGAGACACCATTGATATCTTGTATTCTGCAGTTGGGTCAAGTTTTAATCAAGTCAATATTTATTCATGTTTATTCGGTAAGGCCTTTCTTACAGTCTCGAGAGGAGCTTGTCAAATTACATGCAGTTTGCTATTATTTTATTCAATGCTGGTGGATAATATTGGTTGGCTGCAGTTGGGCAAGTGATTTCATTATTTAGTTTACTCCTAAGACCTTTCTCTCTTTCTTTCAGTCTCGAGAGGATCTTGTCGGGTACATGTGTGTGTGTGTGTGTGTGTGTGTGCGTGTGCGTGTGCGTGTGTGTGTGTGTCGAGGGAGTGGGTTGCTGCTGGAAAGTCAGTCTATACTTCAAGGCAACAGATGAATAGTCTGCCTGTTGCTATTGATCTGCCGTCTACAGTTACACCATCTGGCCAGGAGGGGGAGACCTCAATCTGTCACCTTCATATAGAGGTACGCACACATACATAAACATCCACCCACACACACACACACACACACACACACACACACACACACACACACACACACACACACACACACACACACACACACACACACACACACACACACACACACACACACACACACACACACACACACACACACACACACACACACAGAGGAAAGGCTGCAGCGTTCGTTTGTAGATTTCACCCTCATTGTCTTTCTAATCAGCGACCATCAGTTTTCAACCAGGTCAGGTAGCAGCTGATGGGCACTCTCTAGGTTATCAGTGACAATCATCGACCAATTAAACACCAACGGAGAAACAACAAGATTTCCACTGCAGCTGTTGAAGATTGGTCCTGGAGCTGCGTGTGTGTGTGCTATGTATCCCGATGCTCAGCCAGAACCAGAGAGAACCAGAGAGGTTGTTTAATTGTGTCAAGGGTAGAAGTGACAGGTTCCTCACTGCAGAGAGAGCAGAGGAGCAGTCCTCTGGGTTGACCTGGCTGAATGATAGCCTTTAGAAGGCTGACCTGGCTGAATGATAGCCTTTAGAAGGCTGACCTGGCTGAATGATAGCCTTTAGAAGGGTGACCTGGCTGAATGATAGCCTTTAGAAGGCTGACCTGGCTGAATGATAGCCTTTAGAAGGATGAACTGGCTGAATGATAGCCTTTAGAAGGATGAACTGGCTGAATGATAGCCTTTAGAAGGATGAACTGGCTGAATGATAGCCTTTAGATGGCTGACCTGGCTGAATGATAGCCTTTAGAAGGATGACCTGGCTGAATGATAGCCTTTAGAAGGATGAACTGGCTGAATGATAGCCTTTAGAAGGCTGACCTGGCTGAATGACATCCTTTAGAAGAGTGACCTGGCTGAATGATGCCTTTAGAAGGCTGACCTGGCTGAATGATAGCCTTTAGAAGGATGAACTGGCTGAATGATAGCCTTTAGATGGCTGACCTGGCTGAATGATAGCCTTTAGAAGGTTGAACTGGCTGAATGATAGCCTTTAGAAGGCTGACCTGGCTGAATGATAGCCTTTAGAAGGATGAACTGGCTGAATGATAGCCTTTAGAAGGCTGACCTGGCTGAATGATATCCTTTAGAAGAGTGACCTGGCTGAATGATAGCCTTTAGAAGGCTGACCTGGCTGAATGATAGCCTTTAGAAGGCTGACCTGGCTGAATGATAGCCTTTAGAAGGCTGACCTGGCTGAATGATAGCCTTTAGAAGGCTGAACACACACACTGAACTGGTAATGGTAAAGTCCTACAACATGTCTTTCTGTAGATCAGGATGGTGTCACACCCTGGCCTTAGTATTCTTTGTTTTCTTTATTATTTTAGTTAGGTCAGGGTGTGACATGGGGAATGTTTGTGTTTTGTTGGTTTTGGGTGTTTTTATGGTAAAGGGGTTGTTGGGTATAGTATATGGGTTTGTGTGGAGTACATGTGTCTAGTGTTGTCTATGTATGTTTAGTTGTCTAGGAGAGTCTATGGTTGCCTGAATGAGTTCCCAATTAGAGACAGCTGATTTCGGTTGTCTCTGATTGGGAGCCTTATTTAGGGTAGCCATAGGCTCTCATTGGTTGTGAGTAATTGTCTATGTCAGAACGTTTGTAGCCTGTGTGTGTAAGTGCACAACGTTATTTAGCTTCACGATCATTTGTTGTTTTGTTTGTTTGTAATAGTGTTTTTTCGTTTCATGTTCATCTTCGTTCGTTTAATTAAAAGAAGATGGCTTATTTTCCAAATGCTGCGTTTTGGTCCGTCAATCCTCCACACGATCGAGACAGAATTACTCACCATTATAGGACCAAGCGGCATGGAAAGCGGCAACAGGACCTACCTACACAGGATTCATGGACATGGGAGGAGATACTGGATGGTAAGGGGCCGTGGGCTCAACCGGGAGAATATCGCCTTCCTCGTGAAGAGCTGGAGGCAGCTAAAGCCGAGAGGAGGCGATATGAGGAGGCAGCACGGAGACAAGGCTGGAAACCCGTGAGTACAACCCAAAAATTTCTTGGGGGGGGCCTTAAAGGGAGTGTGGCGAAGTCAGGTAGGAAACCTGCGCCTACTCCCTGTACTTACCGTGGAGAGCGAGAGTACGGGCAGACACCGTGTTACGCAGTAGAGCGCACGGTGTCTCCTGTACACGTGCATAGCCCGGTTCGGTACATTTCAGCTCCACGTATCGGCCGGGCTAGACTGAGCGTTGAGCCGTATGTCATGAAGCCGGCCCAACGCATCTGGTCACCAGTGCGTCTCCTCGGGCCGGCGTACATGGCACCAGCCTTACGCATGGTGTCCCCGGTTCGCCTACATAGGCCGGTGCGGGTTATTCCACCTCCCCGCACTGGTCAGGCGACGGGGAGCATACAACCAGGTAAGGTTGGGCAGGCTCGGCGTTCAAGGGAGCCAGTACGCCTGCACGGTCCGGTATTTCCGGCGCCACCTCCCCGCCCCAACCCAGTACCACCAGTGCCTCCTCCACGCACTAGCTATATGGTGCGTGTCTCCAGCCCTTTACCACCAGTGTCTAAACCACGCACCAAGCCTCCTGTGTGTCCCCAGAGTCCTGTGCGTCCTGTTGCTGCTCCCCGCACTAGCCCTGAGATGCGTGTCCCCAGCCCGGTGCTACCAGTCCCGGCACCACGCACCAGGCCTACAGTGCGCCTCAGCCGGCAGGAGTCTGCCGTCTGCACAGCGATGACTGAACTGCCCGTCTGCCAAGCGCCATCTGAGCCATCCGTCTCCCCAGCGCCATCTGAGCCATCCGTCTCCCCAGCACCATCTGAGCCATCCGTCTGCAATGAGCCTGCAAAGCTGCCCGTCTGCCATGAGCCTGCAAAGCCGCCCGTCTGCCATGAGCCCACTGAGCCGTCCGCCAGACAGGAGCCGCTAGAGCCGTCCGCCAGACAGGAGCCGCTAGAGCCGTCCGCCAGACAGGAGCCGCTAGAGCCGTCCGCCAGACAGGAGCCGCTAGAGCCGTCCGCCAGACAGGAGCCGCTAGAGCCGTCCGCCAGACAGGAGCCGCTAGAGCCGTCCGCCAGACAGGAGCCGCTAGAGCCGTCCGCCAGACAGGAGCCGCTAGAGCCGTCCGCCAGACAGGAGCCGCTAGAGCCGTCCGCCAGACAGGAGCGCTAGAGCCGTCCGCCAGACAGGAGCCGCTAGAGCCGTCCGTCAGACAGGATCCGCCAGAGCCGCCAACCAGACAGGATCTGCCAGAGCCGCCAATCAGACAGGAGCAGCCAGATCAGTCAGCCAGCCATGAGCAGCCAGATCAGTCAGCCAGCCATGAGCAGCCAGATCCGTCAGCCAGCCATGAGCAGCCAGATCCGTCAGCCAGCCATGAGCAGCCAGATCCGTCAGCTAGCCATGAGCAGCCAGATCCGTCAGCTAGCCATGAGCAGCCAGATCCGTCAGCTAGCCATGAGCAGCCAGATCCGTCAGCTAGCCATGAGCAGCCAGATCCGTCAGCTAGCCATGAGCAGCCAGATCCGTCAGCTAGCCATGAGCAGCCAGATCCGTCAGTTAGCCATGAGCAGCCAGATCCGTCAGTTAGCCATGAGCAGCCAGATCCGTCAGCTAGCCATGAGCAGCCAGATCCGTCAGCTAGCCATGAGCAGCCAGATCCGTCAGCTAGCCATGAGCAGCCAGATCCGTCAGCTAGCCATGAGCAGCCAGATCCGTCAGCTAGCCATGAGCAGCCAGATCCGTCAGCTAGCCATGAGCAGCCAGATCCGTCAGCCAGCCATGAGCAGCCAGATCCGTCAGCCAGCCATGAGCAGCCAGATCCGTCAGCCAGCCATGAGCAGCCAGATCCGTCAGCCAGCCATGAGCAGCCAGATCCGTCAGCCAGCCATGAGCAGCCAGATCCGTCAGCCAGCCATGGGCCGTCCCTCAGTCCGGAGCTGCAGTCCCTCAGTCCGGAGCTGCCATTCCTCAGTCCGGAGCTGCCATTCCTCAGTCCGGAGCTGCCCCTTACCCTGGTGCTGCCCCTTACCCTGGTGCTGCCCCTGACCCTGATACTGCCCCTGACCCTGATACTGCCCCTGACCCTAGTACTGCCCCTGACCCTGGTACTGCCCCTTACCCTGGTACTGCCCCTTAGTCCGGAGCTGCCCCTTAGTCCGGAACTGCCCCTTAATGCAATGGGGTTAATGTGGAGGGGGGTCATTTGGAGGAAGCCTAGGAGGTGGTTGGGGACTGTGGTGACGTGGGGACCACGACCGGAGCCGGAGCCGCCACCGTGGATGGAAGCCCACCCAGACCCTCCCCTAGACTGTGTAATGGTGCGCCCGGAGTTCGCACCTTAAGGGGGGGGTTATGTCACACCCTGGCCTTAGTATTCTTTGTTTTCTTTATTATTTTAGTTAGGTCAGGGTGTGACATGGGGAATGTTTGTGTTTTGTTGGTTTTGGGTGTTTTTATGGTAAAGGGGTTGTTGGGTATAGTATATGGGTTTGTGTGGAGTACATGTGTCTAGTGTTGTCTATGTATGTTTAGTTGTCTAGGAGAGTCTATGGTTGCCTGAATGAGTTCCCAATTAGAGACAGCTGATTTCGGTTGTCTCTGATTGGGAGCCTTATTTAGGGTAGCCATAGGCTCTCATTGGTTGTGAGTAATTGTCTATGTCAGAACGTTTGTAGCCTGTGTGTGTAAGTGCACAACGTTATTTAGCTTCACGATCATTTGTTGTTTTGTTTGTTTGTAATAGTGTTTTTTCGTTTCATGTTCATCTTCGTTCGTTTAATTAAAAGAAGATGGCTTATTTTCCAAATGCTGCGTTTTGGTCCGTCAATCCTCCACATGATCGTGACAGATGGTAAAGTCATACAACATCAATCTAGTTATTTTACATAGCAGCTAGCCTGTCATCTGATAAAACTTCAAAAACTCTCAATATCATTCAGAGCTGTAAGTAAATGCAGGATATATCCTTTCATAATGGGCTTATAATCATCAACACTTGATAATATTATTAATTTCAATACTATAGGCCTAACACCGCTCAAACACGGATTTATACTCATTTTCACAGGATATTTGGTTAATAATTACATAAAAAAATGTTAAAATAATAACATAATATGATAATATAGTTAACTGCAATACTACACTATATAATAATACTAAATAGTAATTTGGCGGGTGCTTATATTTGTCCTATTTTATGATACTATTGTTAACGGCAATACTATATAGGCCTAACACCACTCAAACAAGTATTTGTCAGCATTTTCTATAAAACGCAGCAGAATAATGCTTGACTTGCATTTCACATACTAGACTACATGATGACATCACCAAACCGGAATCTCCAGAACTCATACCATGTAAAAGACTGGATGAAGATCTGAGTCATTCATGACAAACTCCAGGACTACCAGCTATCATCTCTTGTAGAGATGGGAGCACTAAACACTGTATGGTACTCAGCAGTATCTCTACTTGCACATCATCATCTGCACATCTATCACTCCAGTGTTTAATTGCTAAATTGTAATTATTTCACCACTATTGGCCTATTTATTGCCTTACCTCTCTAATATTACTTCATTTGCACACACTGTATATATATTTTTCTATTGTGTAATTGACTGTACATGTATTTATCCCATGTGTAACTCTGTGTTGTTGTTTTTGTAGCACTGCTTTGCTTTATCTTGGCCACGTCGCAGTTGTAAATGAGAACTTGTTCTCAACTAGCCTACCTGGTTAAATAAAGGTGAAATAAAAAAATCCTAATAAATAGCACACTACTATTGACCAGAGCCCTATGGCACCCTATTCCCTGTATAGTGCACTACTTTTGACCAGAGCCCTATGGCACCCTATTCCCTGTATAGTGCACTACTTTTGACCAGAGCCCTATGGCACCCTATTCCCTGTATAGTGCACTACTTTTGACCAGAGCCCTATGGTTGCCATTAGGGATGTGGCCAGCTTCTCGATTTACCTGAGAGAGACTAGTGCTCCAAGGAACAGTAGACTAATCTACCCTCACCTAGTACATACCCTCCTTTCAGGGATTATTGATTATAGCAATAGTATTGAGGATTTATTTAGAGTTTTTTTTATTCTCTCTCTGGATCCATATTCCCTTGGAAGTAGTCAGTGGCTGTAGCCTCCTGCCTGCCTGTCCGCCCGGTCAAGGCGCACGGAATGACAAGGAGTTTATGGAATGTTTATGTCTAACTCCTTGAAGGGTTTCTGTGTTTTCTCAACCCCCTCCTCCTCTTTCTCTTCCTCCTCCTCCCCTCCTCCCCTCTCTCCTCCTCCTCCCCTCCTCCTCCCCCTCCCCCTCCTCCCTCCTCCTCAGACCTATTCTATTAGCTTCAAGGCTGACAGGTTTACTTCTAAATAAATTACATGGTCTTGGATTTGATCAATTCATCTGGACAGATAAAATTGATTGATTAAACAGTAAAAAAAAAAATCTAACATCTGAATTCCTCCGCCTAGCTGCCCCTCAGAGAAATGAGATGAGTGATGCAGAGAAAGAGTCCCCTAGCTGGATCTGAGTTTTAGGATGAGGGAACAACACTCTCTGTGGTAGAAAGATACTACTAAATGAGTCATACTTTTATAGCTCTATTTGATATTCAGTCTTCAAGACATCAATAACACAAACACTATCAGACAAACAACAGCTACAGAGTTTGTTTGGATCTGACATCTTATTAAAAGCAAAAAAAACAGAGTGTAGCGATGAGGTTTTCAATTTCAATCTACTTGTTTTATAGCCTGATCCCAGATCTGTTTGTGCTGTCTTGCCAACTACTTTGGTCAATGTGCACTAAAAACTAGGTATGCCAATGACAACAGGAGTTGGCTACACAACAACAGATCTGGGATCAGGCTATAAAACAAGTTCCTGACTACTTGTTTAACTGACTTTAATACAAGGATAACAGGCACCGCCCATTGGGAATGTTGTATTGCAGTGGCCTTTAAACCCTACCGTTACAACCTGGTGTCCTCCTGGGCCTGTTAGACGATAGACCACGTTAAGGCATGTGGGAAAAAATTCCATTGTTGTGAATCTGATACACCCCCCTTGGCATTTTTCCTATTTTATTGCTTTACAACTTGGAATTAAAATGGATTTTTGGGGGAATTCTATCATTTGATTTACACAACATGCCTACCACTTTGAAGATGCAAAATATTTTTTACTGTGAAACAAACAAGAAATAAGACAAAAAACCCTGAAAACTTGAGTGTGCACAAATATTCACCCCCCAAAAGTCAATACTTTGTAGAGCAACCTTTGCAGCAATTACAGCTGCAAGTCTCTTGGGGTATGTCTCTATAAGCTTGGCACATCTAGCCACTGGGATTTTTGCCCATTCTTCAAGACAAAACTGCTCCAGCTCCTTCAAGTTGGATGGCTTCCGCTGGTGTACAGTAATCTTTAAGTCATACCACAGATTCTCAATTGGATTGAGGTCTGGGCTTTGACTAGGCCATTCCAAGACATTTCAATGTTTCCCCTTAAACCACTCGAGTGTTGCTTTAGCAGTGTGCTTAGCGTCATTGTCCTGCTGGAAGGTGCCAGTCTCAAATCCGTCCCAGTCTCAAATCTCTGGAAGACTGAAACAGGTTTCCCACAAGAATTTCCCTGTATTTAGCACCATCCATCATTCCTTAAATTCTGACCAGTTTCCCAGTCCCTGCCGATGAAAAACATCCCACAGCATGATGCTGCCACCACCATGCTTCACTGTGGGGATGGTATTCTCGGGGTAATGAGGGATGTTGGGTTTGCGCCAGACATAGCGTTTTCCTTAATGGCCAAAAAGCTCAATTTTAGTCTCATCTGACCAGAGTACCCTCTTCCATATGTTTGGGGAGTCTCCCACATGCCTTTTGGTGAACACCAAATGTGGTTGCTTATTTTTTTCTCTAAGCAATGGCTTTTTCTGGCCACTCTTCCGTAAAGCCCAGCTCTGTGGAATGTAAAGTGGTCCTATGGACAGCTCCTCCAATCTCTGCTGTGGAGCTTTGCAGCTCCTTCAGGGTTATCTTTGGTCTCTTTGTTGCCTCTCTGATTAATGCCCTCCTTGCCTGGTCTGTGAGTTTTGGTGGGCGGCCCTCTCTTGGCAGGTTTGTTGTGGTGCCATATTCTTTCAATTTTTTAATAATGGATTTAATGGTGCTCCGTGGGATGTTCAAAGTTTCTGATATTTTTTAGAACCCAACCCTGATCTGTACTTCTCCACAACTTTGTCCCTGACCTGTTTGGAGAGCTCCTTGATCTTCATGGTTCATGGTTCAACACTTGTTTGGTGTTGCCCTTTGCTTAGTGGTGTTTCAGACTCTGGGGCCTTTCAGAACAGGTGTATTTATACTGAGATCATGTGACAGATCATGTGACACTTAGATTGCACACAGGTGGACGTTATTTAACTAATTATGTGACGTCTGAAGGTAATTGGTTGCACCAGATCTTATTTAGGGACTTCATAGCAAAGGGGTGAATACATATGCACGTACCCCTTTTCCATTTAAAAAAAAAAGAAGACTTTTTTGAAACAAGTAATTTTTTCCCATTTCACTTCACCAATTTGGACTATTTTGTGTATGTCCATTACATGAAATCCAAATAAAAATCCATTTAAATTACAGGTTGTAATGCAACAAAATAGGAAAAACGCCAAGCGGGATGAATACTTTTGCAAGGCACTGTAGGGCATGTGGGAATAAATCTATTGTTGTGAATCTGATACACAGCTCATTCTTCTGTTTGGTCTGTGTCCATGGATGTGTCGCAAATGGCACGCTATATAGTGCACTACATTTGAGCCTATTCTCTATGGGCTCTGGTCAAAATTAGTGCACTATAAAGGGACTAGGGTGCCATTTGGGACAAACACTAATGACTTTAATCATTCTCAATACTCCCTCAGCATTAAATATGTACTGTTGTGTACTTGTAGAGAATATAAGAAAACAAAAAGTGTCATATTTAACTGAGGCTGGCTCTCTTGCTGGTTGGGGCAGTTCAGAGGAGGGGGTTGAGGTGATGGGAAGGGTTCCTGTGAAAAGTCTTAGTCTAATCTATGATTGGATAATAAACATTTGATCACAATAATTTTAAAAAGCAGTTTATTGACCTTCATGTGTCTCCTTCTCCTCCTGAAGCGCAGCAGTTCCTTGTGTTGCCGAGCGATGAAGTTCACAGCAGCGTACTCGAGCAGGGCCGAGAAGACAAACAGGAGGCACACGGCCATCCAGATGTCAATGGCTTTCACATACGACACCTGTGATTGGGCAGGAGGACACGATGGTAAGCAGGAGGAGGACAACAACAACTGATCTTGGAGTCAAAGATAATGTACAGTACCATGTCCATTGGGAAAGTATTCAGACCCCTAGGCGTTTTTCCACATTTTGTTACATTACAGCCTTATTCTAAAATGAATTAAATTGTTTCCCCCCTCATCAATCTACACACAATACTCCATAATGACAAAGCAAAAACCGGTTTGACAAATTTTTGCAAAACTGAAATATCACATTTACTTAAGTATTCAGACCCTTTACTTAATACTTTGTTGAAGCACCATTGGCAGCGATTACAGCCTTGAGTCTTCTTGGTCTACTGTATGACGCTACAAGTTTGTCACACCTGTATTTGGGGAGTTTCACCCATTCATCCCTGCAGATCCTCTCAAGCTCTGTCAGGTTGGATGGGGAGCATCGCTGCACAGCCATTTTCAGGTCTCTCAAGAAATGTTCAATCGGGTTCAAGTCTGGGCTCTGGCTGGGCCACTCAAGGACATCCAGAGACTTGTCCCGAAGCCACTCCTGCGTTGTCTTGGCTGTGTGCTTAGGGTCGTTGTCCTGTTGGAAGGTGAACCTTCGCCCCAGTCTGAAGTCCTGAGCGCTCTGGAGCAGGTTTTCATCAATAATCTCTCTGTACTTCTCTCTGTTCATCTTTCCCTCAATCCTGACTAGTCTGCCAGTCCCTGATGCTGAAAAACATCCCCACATCATGATGCTGCCACCACCATGCTTCACCATAGGGATGGTGACAGTTTTCCTCCAGAAGTGACACTTGGCATTCAGGCCAAACAGTTCAATCTTAGTTTCATCAGACCAGAGAATCTTGTTTCTCATTGTTTGAGAGTCCTTTAGGTGCCTTTTGGCAAACTCCAAGTGGGCTGTCATGTTCCTTTTACTGATGAGTGGCTTTCGTCTGGCCACTCTACCATAAAGACCTGATTGGTGGAGTGGTGGTTCCAAACTTCTTCCATTTAAGGATGATGGAGGCCACTGTGTTATCCGGGAACCTTCAATGCTGCAGACAGTTTTTGGTACCCTTCCCCAGATCTGTGCCTCAACACAATCCTGTCTCGGAGATCTATGGACAATCCTGTCTCAGAGATCTATGGACAATTCCTTTGACCTCATGGCTTGGTTTTTGCTCTGACATGCACTGTCAACTGTAAGACCTTATATAGACAGGTGTGTGCCTTTCCAATCAATTGAATTTACCACAGGTGGACTCCAATCAAGTTGTAGAAACTTCTCAAGAATGATCAATGGAAACAGGATGCACCCTGTGCTCAATTTCGAGTCTCATGGCAAAGGGTCTGAATTCTTATGTAAATGAGGAATTTCTGTGTTTCATTTTTAATACATTAGCAAAAATGTCTAAAAACCTGTTTTTGTTTTGTCATTATGGGGTATTGTGTGTTGACTGATGAGGACTTTAAAAAAATGAACTATTTTAGAATAAGGCTGTAAGCTGTAAGGAAAAAGTCAAGGGGTCTAACTACTTTCTAAAGACACTGTATCTGTATCTAATAATCCTATGATCCTTGATTCATTAATTTGATGTCTGCTACAAAGACAACATTTAACTTCAAACTCTAAGAACTGTCCAGTACACTGTAGTCTGTACGGTCAATTGGATTGGCAGGACTCTGCTCTGCCTGAGCAGTGACAGAGAGAGATTTTTGGAAACCACATCTTTGACCTGGAAATGGGGCTAAAGCCAGACTGGGTTGGCTTGTCAGTTCAGCTGAAGCTCACTGTATTTGACAAGTCAGTGACCAAGTGGCCCTGGAATGCAGTTTAGGTGGCATTACAGAATGCATGGTTCACAAGACATTGTTCAAATGATGAGGCACCAGCAGCCAGAGACAGACAGAGGCAGACTACTGTTTGACTGTTTCCTGGTGTCGTTGGATTGTGGGATTTCTAGTTTTCCACACTAGATCAGATATTTTGATGTGTTTTTTAGTTTTACAGTACTTGATCCATTAAAATTCTTCATTCTTCATCTCTTTGTATTGAAAGTAGAGCGCTACAACAGGGGGATAGAAAATAATGACAGCAAAAAGTAACTTTTCCATGGTGGCTAGATTTGTTGAGTAAAGACAGAGTAAAATGTGACTGAATGTTGTTGTCATTCAAAATGGCCCTCTATCTCCTCCTTCCCTCCCTGTCACCAATGCACCAAGTCAGTGAGGCGTGGAAGAGGGAGAGCAGTCTGTGCTGTGTGCACCTACGCTCAGCTGTGTTGTGTGATCATTATTGTGACAGCTGAACTGCATACAAATCATGGTTCACTTGTTCAGTTTTCCAGAGAACATGAATCACCTAAATGTCAACAAACAAAATGGGAGGATACTTTTCCAGGACATAATTATAAAATCATAGTCCCTCATGCAAAGTCCCTCTTTCTTTTTAATCTGAAAATCCCTTTTTTCTCATGTTGAGTTAGTTTGACCATCTAGGACAATAGAGAGTGTGTGGTTTGTAGTTCATCTAGGACAATAGACAGTGTGTGGTTTGTAGTTCATCTAGGACAATAGACAGTGTGTGGTTTGTAGTTCATCTAGGACAATAGACAGTGTGTGGTTTGTTGTTCATCTAGGACAATAGACAGTGTGGTTTGTTGTTCATCTAGAACAATCCTCACCTTGGGGAGGGAGGCTCAGGAACCGGAGTTCTGGGTTAGGGAGTTTGTCTCACCTTGGGGAGGGAGGCTCAGGAGCCGGAGCTCTGGGTTAGGGAGTTTGTCTCACCTTGGGGAGGGAGGCTCAGGAGCCGGAGCTCTGGGTTAGGGAGTTTGTCTCACCTTGGGGAGGGAGGCTCAGGAGCCGGAGCTCTGGGTTAGGGAGTTTGTCTCACCTTGGGGAGGGAGGCTCAGGAGCCGGAGCTCTGGGTTAGGGAGTTTGTCTCACCTTGGGGAGGGAGGCTCAGGAGCCGGAGCTCTGGGTTAGGGAGTTTGTCTCACCTTGGGGAGGGAGGCTCAGGAGCCGGAGCTCTGGGTTAGGGAGTTTGTCTCACCTTGGGGAGGGAGGCTCGGGAGCCGGAGGACTGGGTGGTCATAGTGAGCACGGTGGTAATGCCCAGTCCCACTCTGGCAGGTGCAGCGTCCATGTTGATCCAGAAGGACACCCAGGACAAAATGACAATCAAAAGGCTGGGGATGTACATCTGAATCAGGTAATAGCCCATCTGCCTCTCCAGATGGAAACGAGCCTCGATACAAGTGAACTTTCCTGCACAGACAGAGGATAAAGCAGGGGTTCAGTATTATACAGAGGACACAGACAGAGGATAAACCGGGCGTTCAGTATTATACAGAGGACACAGACAGAGGACAAAGCAGGGGTGCAGAATTATACAGAGGACACAGACAGAGGAGAAAGCAGGGGTGCAGTATTAAGGTGTGACACAAGATTAAAGATAGTTAAATAGGCAATACAGTCTATACTATGATATATTCTAATATTATTACTACAATACAGTCTATATAAAGTCGTGGCCAAAAGTTTTGAGAATGACACAAATATTAATTGCTGCCTCAGTTTGTATGATGGCAATTTGCATATACTCCAGAATGTTATGAAGAGTGATCAGATGAATTGCAATTAATTGCAAAGTCCCTCTTTGCCATGCAAATGAACTGAATCCCCAAAAAACATTTCCACTGCATTTCAGCCCTGCCACAAAAGGACCAGCTGACATCATGTCAGTGATTCTCTCGTTAACACAGGTGTGAGTGTTGACGAGGACAAGGCTGGAGATCACTCTGTCATGCTGATTGAGTTCGAATAACAGACTGGAAGCTTCAAAGGGAGGGTGGTGCTTGGAATCATTGTTCTTCCTCTGTCAAGCAAGGTTACCTGCAAGGAAACACGTGCCGTCATCATTGCTTTGCACAAAAAGGGCTTCACAGGCAAGGATATTGCTGCCAGTAAGACCTAAATCAACCATTTATCGGATCATCAAGAACTTCAAGGAGAGCGGTTCAATTGTTGTGAAGATGGCTTCAGGGCGCCCAAGAAAGTCCAGCAAGAGCCAGGACCGTTTCCTAAAGTTGATTCAGCTGCGGGATCGGGGCACCACCAGTACAGAGCTTGCTCAGGAATGGCAGCAGGCAGGTGTGAGTGCATCTGCACGCACAGTGAGGCGAAGACTTTTGGAGGATGGCCTCGTGTCAAGAAGGGCAGCAAAGAAGTGTCACGTTCTGACCTTAGTTCTTTTGTTATTTCTTTGTTTTAGTATGGTCAGGGCGTGAGTTGGGTGGGTTATCTATGTTCGTTTTTCTATGTTGTTTTTTTTCGTTTGGCCTGGTATGATTCTCAATCAGAGGCAGGTGTCGTTAGTTCTCTCTGATTGAGATTCATACTTAGGTAGCCTTTTTCCACCTGGGTTTCGTGGGTGGTTATTTTCCGTGTCAGCGTTTGTCCCACACGGAACTGTTTTGGTTTGTATTTTTCATATCGTTTATTGTTTTGTTTCTGTGTTCGTTTGTATCATTAAAATATATTATGGACACATACCCCGCTGCGCATTGGTCCGACATTTCTTACTCCTCGTCAGAGGAGGACGAAGAAAGCCGTTACAAGAAGCCACTTCTCTCCAGGAAAAACATCAGGGACAGACTGATATTCTGCAAAAGGTACAGAGATTGGACTGCTGAGGACTGGGGTAAAATAATTTTCTCTGATGAATCCCCTTTCCGATTGTTTGGGGCATCTGGAAAAAAGCTTGTCCGGAGAAGACAAGGTGAGCGCTACCATCAGTCCTGTGTCATGCCAACAGTAAAGCATCCTGAGATCATTCATGTGTGGGGTTGCTTCTCAGCCAAGGGAGTGGGCTCACTCACAATTTTGCCTAAGAACACATCCATGAATAAAGAATGGTACCAACACATCCTCCGAGAGCAACTTCTCCCAACCATTCAGGAACAGTTTGGTGACGAACAATGCCTTTTCCAGCATGATGGAGCACCTTGCCATAAGGCAAAAGTGATAACTAAGTGCCTCGGGGAACAAAACATCGATATTTTGGGTCCATGGCCAGGAAACTCCCCAGACCTTAATCACATTGAGAACTTGTGGTCAATCCTCAAGAGGCGGGTGGACAAACAAAACCCCACAAATTCTGACAAACTCCAAGCATTTATTATGCAAGAATGGGCTGCCATCAGTCAGGATGTGGCCCAGAAGTTAATTGACACTGAAGCAGCAAAATTTGTGGAAATGAATATTTGTGGCATTCTCAAAACTTTTGGCCGCGACTGTACTATGATATAATATATTATAATATTATTACTACAATACAGTCTATTTACTATGATATAATATAATATTATTACTACAATACAGTCTATATACTATGATATAATATAATATTATTACTACAATACAGTCTATATACTATGATTATAATATAATATTATTACTACAATACAGTCTATATACTATGATATAATATAATATATTATAATATTATTACCACAATACAGTCTATATACTATTACTACAATACAGTCTATATACTATGATATAATATAATATATTATAATATTATTACTACAATACAGTCTATATCCTATGATATAATATAATATTATTACTACAATACAGTCTATATACTATGATATAATATTATATATTATAATATTATTACTACAATACAGTCTATATACTATACTATGATATAATATTATATATTATAATATTATTACTACAATACAGTCTATATACTATGATATAATATAATATTATTACTACAATACAGTCTATATACTATGATATATTATACTATTATTACTACAATACAGTCTATATACTATGATATAATATATTATATTATTACTACAATACAGTCTATATACTATGATATAATATAATATATTATAATATTATTACTACAATACAGTCTATATACTATGAAATAATATAATATAATATTATTACTACAATACAGTCTATATACTATGATATAATATAATATTATTACTACAATACAGTCTATATACTATGATATAATAGTATATATTATAATATTATAACTACAATACAGTCTATATGCTATGATATAATATAATATATTATAATATTATTACTACAATACAGTCTATATATTTTGAACATCTTGGCATAGTTCTGTTATAATCTCCACCCGGCACAGCCAGAAGAGGACTGGCCACCCCTCATAGCCTGGTTCCTCTCTAGGTTTCTTCCTAGGTTTTGGCCTTTCTAGGGAGTTTTTCCTAGCCACCGTGCTTCTACACCTGCATTCTAGCTGTTTGGGGTTTTAGGCTGGGTCTCTGTACAGCACTTCGAGATATTAGCTGATGTACGAAGGGCTATATAAAATAAACTTGATTGATTGATATATACTATGATATATTATAATATTATTACTACAATACAGTCTATATACTATGATATAATATATTATAATATTATTACTACAATATCGTCTATATACTATGATATAATATATTATATTATTACTTCAATACAGTCTATATACTATGATATAATATATTATAATATTATTATCTAATATTTTACTGTTGTTGCTGCTGTGTTATCTACTGTTGTTGCTGCTGTGTTATCTACTGTTGTCATTAAAGATATACTGTGACACATCGTCTAATCTTTCTGTTCTGCATGTCTCAAGAACACAAAGAAGAAAGATAACTGCAGGCAAGGCAATGGCTATTCAAGCTCCTTTTCCACATGGCTGTGGATAGCCTCAGTGCTGAATTGCCTCCTAACTTAATTCTCCTCCTATTTCCCTGAAGTGTTGGAAGAGACTGAGGCAGAGGCCTGGAGAGAACATCAGTTTGACAGAGTGGCTGTAGGTAAAGTACCCTCTACATTCAAATGTAACACACCGCTAAAGCTGACAGGTGTTATGTTGGTTTACTCACAAACAGCATATAGTACACTACTTTTGACTGGGGCTCATAGGCAGTAGGGTGCCATTTTGGACATAACCCAGAACAGAAGCTAAAAGAGGGCATTATAAACTCATGAAAGGTATCCTCTTTCTTTTTCATGCTGACTGTGTGATGTAAGCACCAGGGGTGTCTTGTCTGTCAGAGTGGCTAGATGCTCAAGATTGCTGACCAGCCATTTAATCAGCTTAGATCCACGGAAGACAGCTGTCTTTGTGTTGAAGACTTTCAATTCAATTAGAGTTTAACGCTAGTGTATTGTTTTGGATGTGGAGAGAGAGAGAGACATAGAGGGAGGCTACAGCGTCATTGAAATTGATTTACAGCTGTGTTACACTTCAGGGCTTTTAAGTGATTAATAGATATGATACACTTCAGGGCTTTCAAGTGATTAATAGCTGTGTTACACTTCAGGGCTTTTAAGTGATTAATAGCTGTGTTACACTTCAGGGCTTTCAAGTGATTAATAGCTGTGTTACACTTCAGGGCTTTCAAGTGATTAATAGCTGTGATACACTTCAGGGCTTTCAAGTGATTAATAGCTGTGTTACACTTCAGGGCTTTCAAGTGATTAATAGCTGTGTTACACTTCAGGGCTTTCAAGTGATTAATAGCTGTGATACACTTCAGGGCTTTTAAGTGATTAATAGATGTGTTACACTTCGGGGCTTTCAAGTGATTAATAGCTGTGTTACACTTCAGGGCTTTCAAGTGATTAATAGCTGTGTTACACTTCAGGGCTTTCAAGTGATTAATAGCTGTGATACACTTCAGGGCTTTCAAGTGATTAATAGCTGTGATACACTTCAGGGCTTTCAAGTGATTAATAGCTGTGTTACACTTCAGGGCTTTCAAGTGATTAATAGCTGTGTTACACTTCAGGGCTTTAAAGTGATTAATAGCTGTGTTACACTTCAGGGCTTTAAAGTGATTAATAGCTGTGTTACACTTCAGGGCTTTCAAGTGATTAATAGCTGTGTTACACTTCAGGGCTTTTAAGTGATTAATAGCTGTGTTACACTTCGGGGCTTTCAAGTGATTAATAGCTGTGTTACACTTCAGGGCTTTAAAGTGATTAATAGCTGTGTTACACTTCAGGGCTTTCAAGTGATTTACAGCTGTGTTACACTTCAGGGCTTTTAAGTGATTAATAGCTGTGTTACACTTCAGGGCTTTCAAGTGATTTACAGCTGTGTTACACTTCAGGGCTTTTAAGTACACTCCACATTTTTCATCTGATAAGATATGATGGTTTCTCTATTATAGGGGGGTGTATGTGACAGAGAGAGAGACAGAGAGAGAGACAGAGAGACAAGGAGAGAGAGCGAGAGAGAGAGAGCGAGAGCGAGAGAGAGAGAGAGAGAGAGAGAGAGAGAGAGAGAGAGAGAGAGAGAGAGAGAGAGAGAGAGATTGATTGTCCTTGAAGAATCCATCCCCAAGAGGTCAAGGAGGGGAGAGGGGACGGAGACCGAGGGAAGACCTGAGGGTTTGTCACTGGTGTTTACCACCACAAAAAAAAGAAGATGAATTATGACGGGTATAGATAGAGAGAGGCATGCTCACTCCTTTCCTCTCCCTGGTCATAGGAGGTCCAGGTTTGTTCCAATATGCTCATTATGTAGCTCTGAACGTGCCAGGTTTTAACCTGCCTGCCCACTGTGTTCAGTGAGTGTGTGTGTTGTGTATGTGTATGTGTGTGGGAGGAGGGGATTTAGCATGCCATCTAGCATCTGTACTCAGCCATGTCAGGGCTGTCCATGTCTGAGAGAACAGGATTCTAGAGTTAGCAGACAGACACCATCCATCATCCGGCCTATCATTTCCAGTTGTCACCTTCTCCTGAGCGATGTTATGATATTTAAAACAATTCTGATTTTTATGGCACCACATATCATTTTGCTTGGGGGACATGGGATATGTTATAGAAATAGTCCAATGTTAGGTCAACAACACAACAAACAAAATGCTCTGAAAAAAACAAATATCAAATCAAATCATATCAAATCATATCACGTCATATTAAATCATATCAACATGATATCATATCAAATCATATCAATCATATCATATCACGTCATATTAAATCATATCAACATGATATCATATCAAATCATATCAATCATATCATATCACGTCATATTAAATCATACCAACATGATATCATATCATATCAAATTTATATAATAGCAAATCATATCAATCAAATCATATCAAATCAAATCATATAAAAATTATATCATATCAAATCATATCAAATCAAATCCATATCAAATCATATAAAATTATATCATATCAAATCATATAAAAATTATATCATATCATATCAAATCCTATCACATATCAAATCATATCAAAATTATATCATATCAAATCATATCAAAATTATATAATATCATATCAAATCATATCAAAATTATATAAAATCATATCATACCATATCATATTAAATCATATCAAATCATATGAAATCATAGCATATCATATAAAATCATATCATATAAAATCATATAATATCATATGAAATCATATCAAATAATATCAACATTATATCATATCAAATCATATTAAAACATCATATCAAATAATATTAAATCATATCATATCAAATCATATTAAAACATATCATATCAAATCATATCATATCAACTCATATTAAAACATATCATATCAAATCGTATTAAATCATATCATATTAAATCATAGATTCCATCTGGATTGGCCTTCAGTCTCTGTTTAGATTCCATCTGGATTGGCCTTCAGTCTCTGTTTAGATTCCATCTGGACTGGCCTTCAGTCTCTGTTTAGATTCCATCTGGACTGGCCTTCAGTCTCTGTTTAGATTCCATCTGGACTGGCCTTCAGTCTCTGTTTAGATTCCGTCTGGACTGTTCTTCAGTCTCTGTTTAGATTCCATCTAGACTGGTCTCCAATATCTGTTTAGATTCCATCTGGATTGGCCTTCAGTCTCTGTTTAGATTCCGTCTGGACTGTTCTTCAGTCTCTGTTTAGATTCCATCTAGACTGGTCTCCAATATCTGTTTAGATTCCATCTGGATTGGCCTTCAGTCTCTGTTTAGATTCCATCTGGACTGGCTTTCAGTCTCTGTTTATTTCTGTTGTATCTGGAGTGTAACAGTGTGAGACTGATGAGGTTGAGTGGCCAGATGGTTTTCAGTGAATAAAGGGGCCATTTTTGGACAAAGCTCTGATTGGTTTGGGTCCTTCCTCCCTTCTTTCTCCCACTGCGTGTTCCTGCATTACATGTCCTAACAACGCACCCTGTAATGTCTATGTTACGCTGTTCTCAGATAGTCAACAAAAGACCAACATAGAGAAAGAGAGTTTAGCTCAACATACAACCCTCCCCCCCAAAAAAATAAAAAAATAAATATGAGGTAGAGGTAGCCTGAGAGATGAAGAGAGACAAACCAACCTGTGTTGTAGTGCTTGGTACAGTATCGCAGGTCTTTCTCCTCTTTCAGTATAAACTGAGGTAACGTCAGCCCGTCTGCTACCTGCACAGCTCCCTTCTCATCCCACTCAAATATGAGATCATTCATCGTATAGCCGACTGGATGGGACAGTTTGAAATGAGATCATTATTACCACAGTATTATTACAGTCTTACTACCACAGTATCACAGTACATTCAAGCTGTTTGTAAGAGAGAAAACAAATCATTATTGACAATGTGGTATGATGAAGGTTTAAATGCCTTGATCAACCAACTCTACCGTAGCTCCACAGTGTTCATACAGAAGCAATACATGTTGTTTTCATTCTTCACACCTGAGAACAATAAGTCAAGAAAAAAGACAATGCCATCATTTCCAAAGAGAGGAGGTGGGGAGGGAGAAGCCAGTGTTGGCTGGTTAGAGCAGGTTGGAGCAGGCTGGTCCCCCCTAACTCCCTCCCTGTCCCTTCCCTGTATCTGCTCTCTGCTGCTGGAGGGGCCGTGTAAATCACTGGACCTTTCATCATACTGTCCTCCAGACCAGGGACACATCCATCTCACCAACACAAAATAAATACTTCCCCCTACCCTACCTGTGTGTGTGTGTGTGTGTGTGTGTGTGTGTGTGTGTGTGTGTGTGTGTGTGTGTGTGTGTGTGTGTGTGTGTGTGTGTGATAACTGTGTTCCTAAATGATAATGGAATACTCACAACTCTCCAGCTGCATGATACAGGTCTGCACGTCCATTGGGAAGTTCTTCAAGTCCATGGGACAGGCCAGGACCAGTGTTATTCTGGTCACATAGAATAGAACACAACAGAACAAAACAGAACAGAACAGCATAAAACAGGAAAGACCAGAACAGAACAGACTGGCCAGGATCAGCGTTATTTTGTTAACAAGTTTAAATAGAATAGAATGGAATATAATAGAATGGAATAGGATAGAATGGAATAAAATAGAATAGAATGGAAAATAATAGAACGAACTGGAATAGAATAGAATGGAATGGGATAGAATGGAATGGAATAGAGTGGAATAGAATAGAATGGAATAGGATAGAGTGGAATAGAATAAATTAAATATTATAGAATGGAATAGAATGTAATGGAATAGGATAGAATGGAATAGGATAGAGTGGAATAGAATAGAATGGAATAGGATAGAGTGGAATAGAATAGAATGGAATAGGATAGAGTGGAATAGAATGGAATGGAATAGGATAGAGTGGAATAGAATAGAATGGAATAGGATAGAGTAGAATAGAATAGAACGGAATAGAATATAATGGAATAGAATAAATGAAAAATTATAGAATGGAATAGAATGTAAAGGAATAGGATAGAATGGAATAGGATAGAGTGGAATAGAATAGAATATAATGGAATAGAATAAATGAAATATTATAGAATGGAATAGGATAGAGTGGAATAGAATAGAATATAATGGAATAGAAAAAATGAAAATATTATAGAATGGAATAGAATGTAATAGGATAGAGTGGAATAGAATAGAACGGAATAGAATATAATGGAATAGAATAAATGAAATCTTATAGAATGGAATAGAATGTAATGGAATAGGATAGAGTGGAATAGAATGGAATTTAGAACTTTCTAGAACACTTCAGGTCCATGGGACAGGCCAGGACCAGTGTTATTCTGGTCACATAGCATCCATCATTAAACTACGTCATAATGTTGGTAATACTTTACCGGCACTTATAACAACATGTTATATGCATGTGTACGCCTTTATAATGTCATATAATAAGGTTTATAGTATGTCTTCTTGTGCTATCGTAATAAACCACAAGCACAGCATTACAGGAGGAGCAGGGTAACATATTGTTCTAACTGCGGCTATATTTCCTGTCACGATGGCCTTTAATATAAAAGGTTACATTATACACCTCAGACATTCTTCCCCTCATGACAAACACCTTCCTGCTAGCCGTGCATGTGAACCTCATCCCCAAACAGACTGGTTGCATCTCCATGTTACTGTTCAAACCGCGAGTATAGAAAACAACTTTAAAAGAGGCATCCATTCATGCTTCAACCTAGACGGCTGCTGTTACTTTTATCTTGAAATAGGTAGGTGAGGAGCAGATCTATTGGTTGCATTGCATTCATAGTTTACTTATACCGCAGTGTGATATCATCACCGTTACACGACAAATGTTATTTATAAGGTTTATTTTTTCAATCAGAAAATACACTGAGGCAGGTTCTCTTTAGCGCGGGGTCAGGTGAGATCAAAGCGATCTAATGGGTTCATTTGATGGTGTCAAGGTAAGAAATGAGAAAGCCTCTTCTCACTGCCTTCCCATGGCTGTTTATAAGGATCCAATTCCCCTCTGCCTGTCCAAGGGTTGAATACTAGGCTTGATAACAGATCAAATACACTGCAAACATGCCCACATTTAAAGAAGATCACTTTAGTTGTTGTTTGGATGTTCATTTATGTTTTTTTTCTACCAAAAGCAATATAGAGACAAATCAGAGAGCATCTGTATGCCATAGATCTAGCACCGGATAGACATTCATCTGTCAGCCATAGGTCTAGCACCGGATAGACATTCATCTGTCAGCCATAGGTCTAGCACCGGATAGACATTCATCTGTCAGCCATAGGTCTAGCACCGGATAGACATTCATCTGTCAGCCATAGGTCTAGCACCAGATAGACATTCATCTGTCAGCCATAGGCTAGCACCAGATAGACATTCATCTGTCAGCCATAGGTCTAGCACCGGATAGACATTCATCTGTCAGCCATAGGTCTAGCACCGGATAGACATTCATCTGTCAGCCATAGGTCTAGCACCAGATAGACATTCATCTGTCAGCTATAGGCCTAGCACCATATAGACATTCATCTGTCAGCCATAGGTCTAGCACCGGATAGACATTCATCTGTCAGCCATAGGTCTAGCACCAGATAGACATTCATCTGTCAGCCATAGGTCTAGCACCGGATAGACATTCATCTGTCAGCCATAGGTCTAGCACCGGATAGACATTCATCTGTCAGCCATAGGTCTAGCACCAGATAGACATTCATCTGTCAGCTATAGGTCTAGCACCAGATAGACATTCATCTGTCAGCCATAGGTCTAGCACCGGATAGACATTCACCTGTCAGCCATAGATCTAGCACCAGATAGACATTCATCTGTCAGCCATAGGTCTAGCACCGGATAGACATTCATCTGTCAGCCATAGGTCTAGCACCGGATAGACATTCATCTGTCAGCCATAGGTCTAGCACCAGATAGACATTCATCTGTCAGCTATAGGCCTAGCACCATATAGACATTCATCTGTCAGCCATAGGTCTAGCACCGGATAGACATTCATCTGTCAGCCATAGGTCTAGCACCAGATAGACATTCATCTGTCAGCTATAGGCCTAGCACCATATAGACATTCATCTGTCAGCCATAGGTCTAGCACCGGATAGACATTCATCTGTCAGCCATAGGTCTAGCACCGGATAGACATTCATCTGTCAGCCATAGGTCTAGCACCGGATAGACATTCATCTGTCAGCCATAGGTCTAGCACCAGATAGACATTCATCTGTCAGCTATAGGTCTAGCACCAGATAGACATTCATCTGTCAGCTATAGGTCTAGCACCGGATAGACATTCATCTGTCAGCCATAGATCTAGCACCGGATAGACATTAATCTGTCAGCTATAGGTCTAGCAGCGGATAGACATTCATCTGTCAGCCATAGATCTAGCACGGGATAGACATTCATCTGTCAGCTATAGGCTAGCACCGGATAGACATTCACCTGTCAGCCATTGGTCTAGCACCGGATAGACATTCATCTGTCAGCCATAGATCTAGCACGGGATAGACATTCATCTGTCAGCTATAGGTCTAGCACCGGATAGACATTCATCTGTCAGCTATAGGTCTAGCACCGGATAGACATTCCTCTGTCAGCCATTGGTCTAGCACCGGATAGACATTCATCTGTCAGCCATAGGTCTAGCACCGGATAGACATTCATCAGTCAGCTATAGGCTAGCACCGGATAGACTTTAATCTGTCAGCCATAGATCTAGCACCGGATAGACATTCCTCTGTCAGCCATTGGTCTAGCACCGGATAGACATTCATCTGTCAGCCATAGATCTAGCACCGGATAGACATTCATCTGTCAGCCATAGGTCTAGCACCGGATAGACATTCATCTGTCAGCCATAGGTCTAGCACCGGATAGACATTCATCTGTCAGCCATAGGTCTAGCACTGGATAGACATTCACCTGTCAGCTATAGGTCTAGCAGCGGATAGACATTTATCTGTCAGCCATAGGTCTAGCACCGGATAGACATTCATCTGTCAGCCATAGGTCTAGCACCGGATAGACATTCACCTGTCAGCTATAGGTCTAGCACCGGATAGACATTCATCTGTCAGCTATAGGCCTATCACCGGATAGACATTCATCTGTCAGCCATAGGTCTAGCACCGGATAGACATTCATCTGTCAGCTATAGGTCTAGCACCGGATAGACATTCATCTGTCAGCCATAGGTCTAGCACCGGATAGACATTCTGAGAAACTAACAAGACGAATATAAAACAAGAAAAGAATAGCATACCGAATACTATACAATACGTTCCCATTTTTTGAAATCCTTAGTAGCTTGTTGTCAGTCGTAACCTCATGGAAATTGGCGCCCTTTTCATTGGCGAAGAACAAATCAGGTTTCCAGATAGAGTCCAACATAGATGGGTCCAGGTCAAGAGAATCGTCGGGGTATTCACTATAGGCCAGCCTGGGGTCGTTCCATTGCTGCCTCAGGAAGATATTCACTCTGTAGTCCTGGGGAGAGAACAGTTAAATGTTAATAAGTGCATCAGATTGTCAGAGAAAGGCCAAGCTATGTCAGTGCATTGCATAGCCAGGACTCAGAGGGAGGTTTGATTGATTGATTGATTGATTGGTTGATTGGTTGGTTGATTGGTTGATTGGTTGATTGGTTGGTTGATTGATTGGTTGATTGGTTGATTGATTGGTTGATTGGTTGGTTGATTGATTGGTTGATTGGTTGATTGGTTGGTTGATTGATTGGTTGGTTGGTTGATTGGTTTGTTTGTTTGATTGTTTAATATAATCATTAATTTCTAGGTTAAATGATTGCACAAGACATGGGGATCGGTTTCCAATTCTTTCGACCTTAAAAACCCTATGCATTTTTATTGAATAAAGCTTAGTTAAACTAAAGACTCTATAGACGTTATTGGGCTTTCCAGGTGTAGATTGTTTATGCAAATCACGCCTGTCTGAGTAGCAGTAGCACTATTAAGGCAGGAGATAAATAATGGTCCTGGTGGTTCATCATGTAAATGTCCTTTAGAAGACCCTTCAATAGAGCTGTGGCCTATAGGCACAACAGTCCACCGTAATTGTCAATTATTCTAGAGAACGAGCGTGCCGTTATATCATCCCATAATGACCATTAAGCTGTCTAGGCTGTAATGTAGCGAGGCATGATATATCAGTCGACGGAGGGGACAGCAGGTGACCTTTCCAATGGCAATCAGCCACAACATTAGAAGGACATTGTCGAGCAATTATCTCACTACACACAGATAGACCTGTTTCGTTATTAGGGGGAATTTAGTTTGAAAAAAAAAAAAAAAAAATTGGGAGAAAAAAAAGATCAACAAATGTAGAGTCCAGTCTGACTATGATTACAGAATGAGGTCTAGTCTGACTATGATTACAGAATGAGGTAGTCTGACTATGATTACAGAATGAGGTAGTCTGACTATGATTGCAGAATGAGGTCTAGTCTGACTATGATTACAGAATGAGGCAGTCTGACTATGATTGCAGAATAAGGTCTAGTCTGACTATGATTACAGAATGAGGTCCAGTCTGACTATGATTACAGAATGAGGTCTAGTCTGACTATAATTACAGAATGAGGTCTAGTCTGACTATGATTACAGAATGAGGTCTAGTGTGACTATGATTACAGAATGATGTCTAGTCTGACTATGATTACAGAATGAGGTCTAGTCTGACTATGATTACAGAGTGAGGTCTAGTCTGACTATGATTACAGAATGAGGTCTAGTCTGACTATGATTACAGAATGAGGTCTAGTCTGACTATGATTACAGAATGAGGTCTAGTCTGACTATGATTACAGAATGAGGTCTAGTCTGACTATGATTACAGAATGAGGTCTAGTCTGACTATGATTACAGAATGAGGTCTAGTCTGACTATGATTACAGAATCAGGTCTAGTCTGACTATGATTACAGAATCAGGTCTAGTCTAACTATGATTACAGAATGAGGTCTAGCCTGACTATGATTACAGAATAAGGTCTAGCCTGACTATGATTACAGAATGAGGTCTAGTCTGACTATGATTACAGAATAAGGTCTAGCCTGACTATGATTACAGAATGAGGTCTAGTCTGACTATGATTACAGAATGAGGTCTAGTCTGACTATGATTACAGAATGAGGTCTAGTCTGACTATGATTACAGAATTAGGTCTAATCTGACTATGATTACAGAGTGAGGTCTAGTCTGACTATGATTTCAGAATGAGGTCTAGTCTGACTATGATTTCAGAATGAGGTCTAGTCTGACTATGATTACAGAATCAGGTCTAGTCTGACTAATTTCAGAATGAGGTCTAGTCTAACTATGATTACAGAATGAGGTCTTCGTAGACCTTTTCATTATTTAAAATAGCAGTAATCTAGATTCTAAACACACAGGTGGAATATGAAAATATCCCCCCAACGAAGGATAAAATAAAAAAAAGTTAGAGCCGAGGCGGTTTTAAGTTTATCTTCCAGCACAGTTAGATAATATCTCACACATTATGACAACACATCTGCTGCTGTTCACTAGCAGAGAGAAGTGACTGAATCACTAATACATCTACACTCTTAGAAAAAAGGGTTCCAAAGGGCTTCTTCGGCTGTCCCCATAGCAGAAACCTTTTTGGTTCCAGGTAAAACCGTTTTGGTTTTAGGTTCCATGTTCTATCATGGAACCAACATGGGTTCTTAAAAGGGTTCTCCAATGGGGACAGCCAAATAACCTTTTTAGGTTCTAGATAGCGCCTTTTTTTCTAAAAGTGTAGAGACCATGAGCAACTACAGACACATGCAGCAACCATCCGACCAAGAATATATTTGCAGTCCAAATGGCACCCTATTCCCTATTTAGTGCACTACTTTTGACCAGGGCCATTTGGCATGAAGTCTATACCTATCATCTACCTCAGTAGTCTTGCAGACAGAGAGAGATGGCAGACTGGGAAACACTGCTAGTTTACCACAGGGGCATTCATTAGACCTTGGTTTGTTGCCAACATAGAAATATAACAGGAAATCCCCTGTTCAAGTCAATGTTTGGTGATGGGTGAAAGGGCGGCCATATTGAGTAATTCCCATTTCGATGGTTGTCTTACTACAATGACTGATTCGACTGTTTATTACTATCAACTCCTTACTATTACACATTATAAGTGAGATCAAGTAAGATATAAATACAATTGTAATATCAGACCAAATCTCACCGCGGTCACCAAATGTAAACGTATTTAATGTGTGTGATTGAAAAAAAGGATCCTTAACATAGTGTGACCAACTGGGTTCAAACAAGGGTCTCCTACACGTGAAAAGAGGATCAGGTCAGGAGCCAAGGCATTAGCTCCAGAGCCAACAACACCATAGTGCAGGTCTCAGTCTGGTTCTGACCCAACCTCTGCTACAACAGTCTGATTTTGAATCATGGAGTATACTGTTGGATTACAAAGCATAGAGTTGTCTCACACACTCATCCATCAGCATCAGCAGAAGCCATAGGTGAACTTTCTCAGACATGTTGAGTGTGATTTATCTCAGCAAACTGATTTACCACAACAGCAGAGCACCCAATCCTTAATGCGATTCAAGCCGAAGGCCAAATGCACCCTCTCCTAGTCCTGGCTGTGACATTTTTTAAAAGTTCAAGTTTTGGCTATGCAGTCTCATGATGACTCTGGTCTGCATGGGGCAACACCCAACCAACTCCACCAACACTCTGTAACAAACAGGACTTTGGGATTTATGATGCATGGGGCAACACCCAACCAACTCCACCAACACCCTGTAACAAACAGGACTTTGGGATTTATGATGCATGGGGCAACACCCAACCAATTCCACCAACACCCTGTAACAAACAGGACTTTGGGATTTATGCGTTTCACTCTCTCGCCTCTCGAAGAAGGAAAATGAAAGAGCAGCAGTCTAGGAATGAGTCCCAAAATGGCATCATATTGCCTACATAGTGCACTACTTTTGCCCAGTGCCTCTGAGCCCAGGTCAAAGAATAGGTTTTCCATTTGGGACACAAGTTAGGAGAGCTAATTAAATAGCCTCTGGCTTTTCCCCCTGGGAATCGTAACTTTAAAGCCGGGTAAACAATTAGACAGCGGTGGGTCACAGAGGACCTCAGGTTCCTATTGTGGACCAGGAGTCATGTGCGTCCCAAATGGTAACCTATTTCCTACATAGTGCACTACTTTTGACCAGAGCCCACTATGCAGGGAATAGGGTGCCATTTGCGACGCAGACTTAGTCGGATCATTACTGCATGAAACATTGTTCTCACCAGCCCTATAAGCACTAAAGATTGAATGATCTAATTCTCTTTAGTTTCACTTCCACCCATCCCTTATTCCATTTCTTTCTCAACTAGTTTGAACGTTTCAGTGTGAATGAGAGATAGATAGAGAGATAGATAGAGAGAGAGAGAGAGAGAGAGACAGAGAGAACGAGAGAGAACAAGAGAGAGACAGAGAGAGAGAGAAAGAAAATAGTATTTTTACAAAATTATCGTACGACAGACCACGTATTCACCCTGGACACCCTAATTTATAAACAAACAAATCAAATCAAAGGCAAAACTTTTGACTCAATTTGGCATGAGGGTCTGCTATACAAATTTATGGAAAGTGGTGTTGAGGGAAAAAAACTACAACATTATAAAATCCATGTACACAAACAACAAGTGTGTCGTTAAAATGGACAAAAAACACACATTTCGTTCCAACCCCGGGGGTGAGACCGGGGTTCAGCTTAAGCCCCACTCTCTTCAACATACACTGCTCAAAAAAATAAAGGGAACACTTAAACAACACAATGTAACTCCAAGTCAATCACACTTCTGTGAAATCAAACTGTCCACTTAGGAAGCAACACTGATTGGCAATAAATTTCACATGCTGTTGTGCAAATGGAATAGACAAAAAGTGGAAATTATAGGCAATTAGCAAGACACCCCCCAAAACAGGAGTGATTCTGCAGGTGGTGACCACAGACCACTTCTCAGTTCCTATGCTTCCTGGCTGATGTTTTGGTCACTTTTGAATGCTGGCGGTGCTCTCACTCTAGTGGTAGCATGAGACGGAGTCTACAACCCACACAAGTGGCTCAGGTAGTGCAGCTCATCCAGGATGGCACATCAATGCGAACTGTGGCAAAAAGGTTTGCTGCTGGAGGTCAGGGGACTCTTCTCCAGGTTCATAGCTCTGTAGGTGATGTCTTTGTTATGGAAGGATTGAGAATCGCTTCCTTTTAGGTGGTTGTAGAATTAGACAACTAGACCTGCTGGGTTGTTGCCCTCCTACGGCCTCCTCCACGTCTCCTGATGTACTGGCCTGTCTCCTGGTAGCGCCTCCATGCTCTGGACACTACGCTGACAGACACAGCAAACCTTTTTGCCACAGCTCGTATTGATGTGCCATCCTGGATTAACTGCACTACCTGAGCCACTTGTGTGGGTTGTAGGCTCCGTCTCATGCTACCACTAGAGTGAGAGCACCGCCAGCATTCAAAAGTGACCAAAACATCAGCCAGGAAGCATAGGAACTGAGAAGTGGTCTGTGGTCACCACCTGCAGAATCACTCCTTTTTTGGGGGTGTCTTGCTAATTGCCTATAATTTCCACCTTTTGTCTATTCCATTTGCACAACAGCATGTGAAATTTATTGTCAATCAGTGTTGCTTCCTAAGTGGACAGTTTAATTTCACAGAAGTGTGATTGACTTGGAGTTACATTGTGTTGTTTAAGTGTTCCCTTTATTTTTTTGAGCAGTGTATATCAACAAATTGGCGAGGGCACTAGAACAGTCTGCAGCAACCGACTTCACCGTACTAGAATCTGAAGTCAAATGTCTACTGTTTGTTGATGATCTAGTGCTTCTGTCCCCAACCAAGGAGGGCCTACAGCAGCACCTAGATCTTTCGCAGAGATTCTGTCAGACCTGGGCCCTGACAGTAAATTTCGGTAAGACAAAAATAATGGTGTTCCAAAAAAGGTCCAGTTGCCAGGCCCACAAACACAAATTCCATCGAGACACCGTTGCCCTAGAGCACACAAAAAACTATACATACCTCGGCCTAAACATCAACGCCACAGGTAACTTCCACAAGATGTGAACGAGCTGAGTGACAAGGCCAGAAGGGCCTTCTATGCCATCAAAAGGAACATAAATTTCGACATACCAATTAGGATCTGAATAAAAATACTTGAATCGGTTATGGAATCCATTGCCCTTTAGGGTTGTGAGTTCTGTGGTCCGCTCACCAACCAAAATTTCACAAAATGTGACAAACACCAAATTGAGACTCTGCATGCAGCATTCTGCAAAAATATCCTCAGTGTACAACATAAAACACCAATAATGCATGCAGAGAAGAATTAGGTCGATACCCGCTAATTATCAAAATCCAGAAAAAAGACGTTAAATTCTACAACCACCTAAAAGGAAGCGATTCTCAATCCTTCCATAACAAAGACATCACATACAGAGCTATGAACCTGGAGAAGAGCCCCCTAAGCAAGCTGGTGCTGGAGCTCTGTTCACAAACACAAACAGACCCCACAGAGCCCAAGGAAAGCAACACAATTAGACCCAACCAAATCATGAGAAAACTTGACAAATTGGAAATAATTTACAAAGAACTGTGCAAACTAGAACGCTATTTGGCCCTAAACAGAGAGCACACAGAATACCTGACCACTGTGACTGACCCAAATTTAAGGAAAGCTTTGACTATGTACAGACTCAGTGAGCATAGCCTTGCTATTGAGAAAGGCTGCCGTAGGCAGACCTGGCTCTCAAGAGAAGAATGACCTTGACTGACCTCCTAACCTCCTGCCAAATGTATGACCATATTAGAGACACATATTTCCCTCAGATTATCCACAAAGAACTCGAAAACAAACCCCATTTTGATCAACTACAACCGATATTTATGTTTTTTTTATTTTCCCTTATGTACTTTAACTATTTGCCCTTAAATTGAATTGAGAGGAGAGAGAGAGAGAGAGAGAGAGAGAGAGAGAGATAGAGGCAGAGAGAGAGAGAGAGAGAGAGAGAGAGAGAGAGAGGCAGAGAGAGAGAGAGAGAGAGAGAGAGAGAGACTAGGACTTGGAGGAAAGGCTTCCGGATCAATTCCACTGGTTGTGGAGTGTAGATGGAGAAAAAGAGTGGAAAATCATGAATTTGTTCTGCATGAGGAGGTTGTGCAGTCTGCAGCAGTTTTAGTTAAAGCTCTACTGATGCGTCTTGGCATGGAGACTTGAGACTAGGGCCATCCCCTCCCCTCCCCTCCCCTCCCCTCCCCTCCCCTCCCCTCCCCTCCCCTCCCCTCCCCTCCCATCCACGCCCATCCCTTCCCCTCCCATCCGCTACCAGCCCATCCCCTCCAATCCCAGCCCCTCCCCTCCCATCCCAGCCTCTCCCTTCCCTTCCCAGCCAATCCCCTCCCCTCTCATCCCAGCCCTTCCCCTCCCAGCCCATCCAAATCAATCGCAGCTTGGCATGGAGACTTGAGACTAGGGCCATCCCCTCCCCTCCCATCCCAGCAATTCCCCTCCCCTCCCCTACCAGCCCATCCCATCTCAAATCCTACCAACCCAACCCTCCAATTCCATTCCCATCCCAGCCCCTACCATCTCAAATCCTACCAACCCAACCCTCCAATTCCATTCCAGCCCCTCCCCTCCCATCCCCTCCAAACCAAGCCCGTCCCCGTCCATCCCCTCCCATCCCATCCCAGCCCCTCCCAGCCCATCCCATCCTATCTCAAATCCTACCAACCCAACCTTCCAATTCCATTCCAGCCCATCCACTCCCAGCCCCTCCCATCCCAGCCCCTCCCATCCCCTCCAAACCAAGCCCGTCCCCTCCCATCCCAGCCAATCCCCTCCCATCCCATCGCAGCGCCTCCCCTCCCATCCCAGCCAATCCCAGCCAAACCAAGCCCATCTCATCCCAGCCCCTCCCATCCCATCCCAGCTCCTCCCATCCCATCCCATCCCCTCCCTACCCAGCTCATCCCAGCCCCTCCCATCCCATCCAAGCCCATTCCATCCCAGCCCAGCCCCTCCAAGCCCAGTCCATCCAAGGCCATCCCACCCAAGGCTATCCCATCCCTTCCCATCCCAGCCCATTCCATCCCATCCCATCCCAGTCCATCCCAGCTCATCCCAATCCATCCCATCCGGTCCCAGCACATTCCATCCCAGCCCATCCCATCCCAGCCCCTCCAATCCCAGCCTATCCCAGTCCAGCCCCTCCAAGCCCAGCCCATCCAAGGCCATCCCATCCAAGGCCATCCCATCCAAGGCTATCCCATCCCTTCCCATCCCAGCCCTTCCCATCCCATTCCATCCCAGCCCCAGCCCATTCCATCCCATTCCATCCCAGCCACTTGCTTTATTTTCTCTCCCTGCTTTGTGCTCTCCAGTACCCTTAAATATGCTGTCATTATGGACGACAGTGAGGTAGGAAAGAGGTAGGAATGATCTGTCATCAGGACCTGTTTGAATTCCATACTATCTAACTGAGTGCCTCCAGATGAATAGAAAGCCAACCTATCATTTCTATGACACCCACAGTCCTTGACTGTATTTGACTTGTGTACAGACAGGGATTTCCAGCAGAGCACACATTGATCTGCTACCTGCTATCCCACTGGGCAAACACTGGTTGAATCAAAGTTGTTTCCATTTCAACGAGGTGACGTGGAACCAACGTGAAATAGACGTTGAATTGACATCTGTGCCCAGTGGGTTGTGTCTGTTTCTATGATCTGATACCTGCAATGCGTCTGTCTCCATGTTGGTCTACTGTCTTTCTGTCTCTATGTTGGTCTACTGTCTTTCTGTCTCTATGTTAGTCTACTGTCTTTCTGTCTCTATGTTAGTCTACTGTCTTTCTGTCTCTATGTTAGTCTACTGTCTTTCTGTCTCTATGTTAGTCTACTGTCTTTCTGTCTCTATGTTAGTCTACTGTCTTTCTGTCTCTATGTTAGTCTACTGTCTTTCTGTCTCCATGTCCTTCTGTCTCCATGTTGGTCTACTGTCTTTCTGTCTCTATGTTAGTCTCCATGTCCTTCTGTCGCTATGTTAGTCTACTGTCTTTCTGTCTCCATGTTAGTCTACTGTCCTTCTGTCTCCATGTTGGTCTAATGTCTTTCTGTCTCTATGTTAGTCTCCATGTCCTTCTGTCTCCATGTTAGTCTACTGTCTTTCTGTCTCCATGTTAGTCTACTGTCCTTCTGTCTCCATGTTGGTCTAATGTCTTTCTGTCTCCATGTTAGTCTCCATGTCCTTCTGTCTCCATGTTGGTCTACTGTCTTTCTGTCTCCATGTTAGTCTACTGTCTTTCTGTCTCCATGTTGGTCTACTGTCATTCTGTCTCCATGTTGGTCTACTGTCCTTCTGTCTCCATGTTAGTCTACTGTCCTTCTGTCTCCATGTTAGTCTACTGTCCTTCTGTCTCCATGCTAGTCTATTGTATTTCTGTCTCCATGTTGGTCTACTGTCTTTCTGTCTCCATGTTGGTATACTGTCCTTCTGTCTCCATGTTAGTCTATTGTATTTCTGTCTCCATGTTGGTCTACTGTCCTTCTGTCTCCATGTTAGTCTCCATGTCCTTCTGTTTCTATGTTAGTCTACTGTCCTTCTGTCTCCATGTTAGTCTACTGTCATTCTGTCTCCATGTTAGTCTATTGTATTTCTGTCTCCATGTTAGTCTACTGTCTTTCTGTCTCCATGTTAGTCTACTGTCCTTCTGTCTCCATGTCCTTCTGTTTCTATGTTAGTCTATTGTATTTCTGTCTCCATGTTAGTCTACTGTCTTTCTGTCTCCATGTTAGTCTACTGTCATTCTGTCTCCATGTTAGTCTATTGTATTTCTGTCTCCATGTTAGTCTACTGTCTTTCTGTCTCCATGTTAGTCTACTGTCCTTCTGTCTCCATGTTAGTCTATTGTATTTCTGTCTCCATGTTAGTCTCCATGTCCTTCTGTCTCCATGTCCTTCTGTCTCCATGTTAGTCTATTGTCTTTCTGTCTCCATGTTAGTCTCCATGTCCTTCTGTCTCCATGTCCTTCTGTCTCCATGTTAGTCTACTGTCCTCCTGTCTCCATGTTGGTCTACTGTCTTTCTGTCTCCATGTTGGTCTACTGTCTTTCTGTCTCCATGTTAGTCTACTGTCCTTCTGTCTCTATGTTAGTCTACTGTCATTCTGTCTCCATGTTGGTCTACTGTCTTTCTGTCTCCATGTTGGTCTACTGTCTTTCTGTCTCCATGTTGGTCTACTGTCATTCTGTCTCCATGTTGGTCTAATGTCTTTCTGTCTCCATGTTAGTCTCCATGTCCTTCTGTCTCCATGTTGGTCTAATGTCTTTCTGTCTCCATGTTGGTCTACTGTCCATCAAACAACATATATTTCACCTCTGTATCTTTTGCTAGAGATCGTAGACCTCTAGTTCTACTATATTGATAAATAATCAACAACTGATGATTTTATAATATAAACCACCTGATAAATTTGTACTCTTTCCAAAATGAGTTTGAATGACACCCCCTTGACAACACAAAGCTATCTGAACACTAGATATGAAACCCGTAGGAACTGAGATTTGAGTAGAGAGGAAGTTCAATGAGGCAGATAAATATTATTCTAAATATTTAGGTTGATGGGGCACGGCTTGTAATTCCAGAAGAAAATGTTGACACATCGCATATTAAGGACATCATTATTTAAATTCAATCACAATCTTAGAGGCATAGTTCTACAAGTCAAAATACTGTTGAAAATGAAAAAAAAAATCCTCACATTAACTTCAAAACATCAATCTCAACAGAAATCAATGTACTTTATGTTGAAGGGTTTTAACATTGGAAAGGTAAACACATTTGGACTTACCATTGTTGTTTCAGCGATGGACCCGAAACTGTTAATAAAAATGTTGCATGTTACGTTTACAGGGGGACCTGTAAAAGAATGAAAAATAAATAATATTATTTTCTTATTAAAGAACTGTGAAACAAAAATCCCTCCTTGCAGACTGAAAACACAGTCCTTCCTCCTTTATTACACTGAAAACACAGTCCTTCCTCCTTTATTACACTGAAAACACAGTCCTTCCTCCTTTATTACACTGAAAACACATTCCTTCCTCCTTTATTACACTGAAAACACAGTCCTTCCTCCTTTATTACACTGAAAACACAGTCCTTCCTCCTTTATTACACTGAAAACACAGTCCTTCCTCCTTTATTACACTGAAAACAGAGTCCTTCCTCCTTTATTACACTGAAAACGTAGTCCTTCCTCCTTTATTACATTGAAAACACAGTCCTTCCTCCTTTATTACACTGTAAACACAGACCTTCCTCCTTTATTACACTGAAAACACAGTCCTTCCTCCTTTATTACACTGAAAACACAGTCCTTCCTCCTTTATTACACTGAAAACACAGTCCTTCCTCCTTCCTCCTTCCTCCTTTATTACACTGAAAAAAGAGACACAAATGGATTGTTAAGTAGTATATTTGTGGAACACATTATATATGAATATAATAACGTGTGCTATTTAGCAGAAGTTTTTTTTATTTAAAGTGACTTACATTCTTTAAGTACGGGTGGTCCTGGGAATCTACCAACTGAGTTACAGAGGACCACAACGTAATATCCCATAAGCCTGTGTAAAACTGTACACAGAGATACTGTAATATCACGTTGTAAACACACAGCGCTCCATGTTGACTGAGAGATTATGAGAATGTCCCCCCCCCCCAAAAAAAACCGCTAAGATCCTCAGAGACACTCCAATGTTGTTTCCAGGCAACAGTGCCAAGGTTAGAACAAACACCACAGGGTTGAAGCGTGTCCGTTGAAGGTCGTATTACCTGCTTGTACAAACAAAAATGTGATTACCCAGTGCCCGGTGACAAGAGTTGACTTTCAATTGGCTCAGGGAGAAAGGACAGCAATGGGAACAAGTCTAGCCCCCATCCATCACCTCAGGAAATGACAGATATTGGCTTTGAACAGTAAATTATATTACGCACCAATTCCAAGAAAAACCACTCCTCATCACCGGTACCTTTACATAAAGCCGGAAAGCCAATCATTGTGGTCAATTAAAGGATTCTACTTATTGATGACATGTCAGGTTTATATCAAAAACTTTACAACATTTGAACTTACATCAAATGTGTGGGATACGAAGGTACAGTTATATATAGGGTACAGTCTAAGTGTACATAGTCTCATGTCACAGCAGGACTACATTCCCTCACGTCCTTTACATTTCAACACAAACAACCTCCGTGTTAAAGATTTCTAACTTTCTCTAATACAGATGCCTGGCAGCTACAATGAACTGAAGGCTCTGAATTATTTTGATGAGCAATTATTGTCCCTGTCACTGTCTCACAGCTGCTGCACTAAGGAAGTAGGGAGTACACACACACAGATGTGCACACACACACACAGATGTGCACACACACACAGATATACACACACACACACTTAGTTCTTCGTTAACCTATCAAATACAACCACAGGAAATAATCATTACATTTTACCCCGGAGCAAATATCTTGTTTTTGAGGTACATCATTTAATTAAATTAAAATCAATACAGTAATCACAGACTCACAAGGACAAAATAAGTAATCAAGAAAAAAATAACTCAGGACATCTTCCAAATAATTTCTACTTAAAGTCTATAAAGTCTACTTTCAAAGCATGAAATGCTTGTGACAAAACTAGGAGGAGGAAAGTGAAGGAGAAAAGAGGAGGGGGAAAGAGGAGGAGAAAAAAGGAGGAGAAAAGAGGAGGGGGAAAGAGGAGGGGGAAAGAGGAGGGGGAAAGAGGAGGGGAAAAGAGGAGGAGAAAAAAGGAGGATAAAAGAGGAGGGGGGAAGAGGAGGGGGAAAGAGGAGGAGAAAAAAGGAGGAGAAAAGAGGAGGGGGAAAGAAGAGGGGGAAAGAGGAGGGGGAAAGAGGAGGGGAAAAGAGGAGGGGGAAAGAGGAGAAAAGAGGAGGGAAGAGGAGAAAAGCGGAAGGAAAGAAATTGAGGAAAGAGGAGGAGGAAAGAGGAGGAGAAAAGAGGAGGAGGAAAGAGGAGGAAGTAGATGTAATCATTTGTATTTTCTTGACATTCCTTCCTTGCAGCATGTGACTGAAAGGGTTGGGAAATGTAATGTCCCCTCTCTCTCTCTCTCTCTCTCTCTCTCTCTCTCTGTCTGTCTCTCTCTCTCTCTCTCTGTCTCTCTCTCTCTCTCTCTCTCTCTGTCTCTCACTCTCTCTCTCTCTCTCTCTCGCTCTCTCTCTCTCTCTCTCTCTCTCTCTCTCTCTCTCTCTCTCTCTTTCTCCACAATGGGGAGAGAGGGATAAAGGACAGCTCACTAACTGTCAAGGCAGGGTGACTCATACTGTAGAGCACAATGATTTGCTTTACTATGTTTATTCATAATGGTCTGGGCACAGTGCATCGAGAGAGAGAGAGAGAGAGAGAGAGAGAGATCTGGTGCTTCTGTCACCAACCAAGGAGGGCCTACAGCAGCACCTAGATATTCTGCACAGTTTCTGTCAGACCTGGACACCTTTGCCCTAGAGCACACAAAAACCTATACATACCTCGGCCTAAACATCAGCGCCACAGGTAACTTCCACAAAGCTGTGATCGAGCTGAGAGACAAGGCAAGAAGGGCCTTCTATGCCATCAAAAGGAACATAAATTTCGACATACCAATTAGGATCTGGCTAAAAATACTTGAATCGGTTATGGAACCCATTGCCCTTATGGTTGTGAGGTCTGGGGTCCGCTCACCAACCAAGATTTCACAAAATGGGACAAACACCAAATTGATACTCCGCATGCAGAATTCTGCAAAAATATCCTCCGTGTACAACATAAAACACCAAATAATGCATGCAGAGCAGAATTAGGCCGATACCCACTAATTATCAAAATCCAGAAAAGAGCTGTTAAATTCTACAACTACCTAAAAGGAAGCGATTCCCAAACCTTCCATAACTAGGCCATCAACTACAGAGAGATGAACTTGGAGAAGAGTCCCCTAAGCAAGCTGGTGCTGGGGCTCTGTTCACAAACACAAACAGACCCAACAGAGCCCCAGGACAGCAACACAATTAAACCCAACCAAATCATGAGAAAAAAAAAAGATAATTAATTGACACATTGGAAATAATTTACAAAAAAACTGAGCAAACTAGAATGCTATTTGGCCCTAAACAGAGAAAGCTCTGAGGAAAGTTAAAGAAAGCTTTGACTATGTACAGACTCAGTGAGCATAGCCTTGTTATTGAGAAACGCCGCCGTAGGCAGACCTGGCTCTCAAGAGAAGACAGGCTATGTGCACACTGCCCACAAAATGAGATGGAAACTGAGCTGCACTTCCTAACCTCCTGGCAAATGTATGACCATATTAGAGATACATATTTCCCTCAGATTACATAGATATACAAAGAATTTGAAAACAAACCCAATTTTGATAAACTCCCATATTGTCACGTTCCTGACCTGTTTTCTCTTGTTTTTGTATGTGTTTAGTTGGTCAGGGCGTGAGTTGGGGTGGGCATTCTATGTTAGGTGTTTCTATGTTTAGGTTCATTGTCTATTAGCCTGATATGGTTCTCAATCAGGGACAGGTGTTTTACGTTTCCTCTGATTGAGAACCATATTAAGGTAGGTTGTTCACACTGTTTGTTTGTGGGTGGTTGTCTTCCGTGTCTGTGTCTGTGCACCACACGGGACTAATTCGTTTGTTTGTTCGTTTGTGTCGTCTGTACCTGTTCATGCGTTCTTCGTGTTTATGTAAGTTCGTTTGTTCAGGTCTGTTGACTTCGTTTATTATTTTGTAAATTGTCAAGTGTGTTTAGTTTTCGTCTTGTTTAATAAATATAATGTCGTATAACAACGCTGCTCTTCGGACGAAGAGGAGGAGGACAACCGTTACAGAACCACCCACCAAACAAGGATCAAGCAGCGTGAGAGGAACCAGCAACAGCGGCCAAAAAAACAGGACTCGTGGACTTGGGAGGAAATATTGGACAGAATGGGACCCTGGGCTCAACCAGGAGAATATCGCTGCCCCAAAGCTGAGCTGGAGGCAGCGAAAGCAGAGAGGCGGCGTTTTGAGGAGCTAGCTCGGAAGCAGGAGAAGGATCTGGGCTACACTACGTGGGAGGAGATTGACAGGTGGACGATCGACCCAGGGCGAGTGCCGGAGCCCGCCTGGGATTCTCTGGCGCAGTGCGAGGAGGGATACCTGCGAATGGAGGCAGCACGAAGACGCGGTAGGAAACCCGAAAGTAAACCCCAAAAATGTATTGGGGGGGGGATAAAAGGGAGAGTGGCGAAGTCAGGTAGGAGACCTGCGCCTACTCCTTGTACTTACCGTGGAGAGCGAGAGTACGGGCGGACACCGTGTTACGCAGTAGAGCGCATGGTGTCTCCTGTACGTGTGCATAGCCCGGTGCTACATACCAGCTCCTCGTATCGGCCGGGCCAGATTGAGCATTGAGTCAAGTGCCATGAAGCCGGCTCTACACATCTGGCCACCAGTGCGTCTCCTCGGGCCGGCTTACATGGCACCAGCCTTACGCATGGTGTCCGCGGTTCGCCTACATAGCCCGGTGCGGGTTTTTCCACCTCCCCGCACTGGTCGGGCGACGGGGAGCATACAACCAGGTAAGGTTGGGCAGGCTCAGTGCTCACGGGAGCCAGTACGCCTGCACGGTCCGGTATTTCCGGCGCCACCTCTCAGCCCAGTACCACCAGTGCCTACACCACGCACCAGGCTTCCAGTGCGTCTCCAGAGCCCTGTTCCTCCTCCACGCACTCTCCCTGTGGTGCGTGTCTCCAGCCCAGTGCCTCCAGTTCCGGCACCACGCACCAAGCCTCCTGTGCGTCTCCAGAGCCCTGTACGCACTGTTCCTTCTCCCCGTACTCGCCCTGATGTGCGTGCCCTCAGCCCAGGACCACCAGTGCCGGTACCACGCACCAGGCCTATAGTACGCCTTGAGAGTCCAGTGTGCCCTGTTGTTGTTCCCCGCACTAGCCTGAAGGTGCATGTCCTTAGCCCGGTACCTCCAGTTCCGGCACCACGCACCAGGCCTACAGTGCGTCTCAGCCGGCCAGAGTCTGCCGTCTGCCCAGCGGCGCTTGAACTGCCCGTTTGCCCAACGGCGCCTGAACTGTCCGTCTGCCAAGCGCCGCATGAACTGCCCGTCTGTACTGAGCCTTCAAAGCCGCCCGTCTGCCATGAGCCTTCAGAGCCGTCCACCAGACAGGATCAGCCAGAGCCTTCCGCCAGACAGGATCAGCCAGAGCCTTCCGCCAGACAGGATCAGCCAGAGCCTTCCGCCAGACAGGATCAGCCAGAGCCTTCCGCCAGACAGGACCAGCCAGGGCCGTCAGCGACCCATGACCAGCCAGAGCCGTCAGCGAGCCATGACCAGCCAGAGCCGTCAGCGAGCCATGACCAGCCAGAGCCGTCAGCGAGCCATGACCAGCCAGAGCCGTCAGCGAGCCATGACCAGCCAGAGCCGTCAGCGAGCCATGACCAGCCAGAGCCGTCAGCCCTCAGTCTGTAGCTGCCGTCCCTCAGTCCGGAGCTGCCGTCCCTCAGTCCGGAGCTGCCGTCCCTCAGTCCGGAGCTGCCGTCCCTCAGTCCGGAGCTGCCCCTTATCCCGGTGCTGCCCCTTATCCCGGTGATGCCCCTTAATTTAGGTGGGTTTATTTGGAGGGTGGTCATTGAGAGGGGGATACGGAAGCAGGGAGTGACTATGGTGGTGTGGGGACAGCGTCCGGAGCCGGAGCCGCCACCGTGGACAGATGCCCACCCAGACCCCCCCCCTAGACTTTTGGTGGTGCGTCCGGAGTTCGCACCTTGAGGGGGGGGGTTATGTCACGTTCCTGACCTGTTTTCTCTTGTTTTTGTATGTGTTTAGTTGGTCAGGGCGTGAGTTGGGGTGGGCATTCTATGTTAGGTGTTTCTATGTTTAGGTTCATTGTCTATTAGCCTGATATGGTTCTCAATCAGGGACAGGTGTTTTACGTTTCCTCTGATTGAGAACCATATTAAGGTAGGTTGTTCACACTGTTTGTTTGTGGGTGGTTGTCTTCCGTGTCTGTGTCTGTGCACCACACGGGACTAATTCGTTTGTTCGTTCGTTTGTGTCGTCTGTACCTGTTCATGCGTTCTTCGTGTTTATGTAAGTTCGTTTGTTCAGGTCTGTTGACTTCGTTTATTATTTTGTAAATTGTCAAGTGTGTTTAGTTTTCGTTGTGTTTAATAAATATAATGTCGTATAACAAAGCTGCGCTTTGGTCCAATCCCTACTCCTCCTCTTCGGACGAAGAGGAGGAGGACAACCGTTACACATATCTATTGGGTGAAATACCACAGTGTGTCATCACAGCAGCAAGATTTGTGACCTGTTGCCACAAGAAAAGGGCAACCAGTGAAGAACAAACACCATTGTAAATACAAACTATATTTATGTTTATTTATTTTCCCTTTTGTACTTTAACTATTTGCACATCATTACAACACTGTGTATATATGTAATATAACATTTGAAATGTCTTTATTCTTTTGCAACTTTTGTGAGTGTAATGTTTACTGTTCATTTGTATTGTTTATTTCCCTTTTGTTTATTATCTATTTGACTTGCTTTGGCAATGGAAACATGTGTTTCCCATGCCAATGAAGCCCTTAAATGTAATTTAATTGAAATTGAGAGAGAGAGGTAGGAAGTGGCTTTGTGTCTCTCTGCTTGCTGCTGAGGTTGTGGTGTACTGTCCTTCCAATCTCCACTTTCATAAATCAAAAAATAAAAACTCCACTTTCATTAATAAAAACAAGTGACAACAGCAATGAACCATAATGAAACTAACGCTTCGCTACATCCCACCTTACCTTGCTAAGAGATGACCATGGCCTTAGCTATCAAAACGCCACTCATTGATTTTTCTAAACTGGAAAAACGATACAAGAGTAACGAGAGCAGCAAGTCAAGTAATTTAAGCAGAACAATTCATTTTCGCTCTTGGAATTAAGATTGGACATATATGAAATAGATTTAGCGACCGGTGCATCATACATGCCATAGGGACCCATTCTAAACCACAATCCCAATATTACTCATCAGCACAGTTTTTACTAATGAGTGTTCAGTATTCTCCTCACACCTTCATTAACAGCTTAAGATAACTGCTAAGTAGGTAAAGCCTTGGCTTGTGCAAGCCAGAATGGCTCATATGAAAGCGGGATACCTAGTCAGTTGTACAACTGAATACATTCAACTGAAATGTGTCTTCTGCATTTAACCCAACCCCTCTGACTCAGAGAGGTGCGGGGGGGCTGCCATAATCAACATTCAAATCTTCGGCGCCCGGGGAACAGTGGGTTAACTGCCTTGCTCAGGGGCAGAACAACATATTTTTTACCTTGTCAGCTCAGGGATTTGATCCAGCAACATTTCAGTTACTGACCCAATGCTCTAACCACTAGGCTACCTGGATCCTATCTTCTGTTCCCGTATCGGGAGGTAGCTTGATGTACAAGTACACCCCCTGGACAGGACACTAGTCTATTGCCCCCAATCTATCTCCTTTATGCTGAGTGCCAGGGATTGACATATCGGGTCCCATTTTTATAGTCTTTGGTATGATTTGGCCAGGGATCAAATGCCCAACTTTCCAATCTCAGGGCAGACACTCTAACCACAAAGCCAGTGAGTTGATTACTCCTCGTGGGCCATAACATGGGTGTAATGAAGTTCTGTCTGTAAATCAAGCAGCAATGCGGTTTTTCACTGCTCTGCAGTGGTTTAGTATAGCAGTAACCCATGGACGATGGTGGTGACATCCCTGTGTATATACAGCATCCGTCCTTTGGGGGTTGTAAAACACAGGTACCATGGGGAAGACCAATCCACCATCAAACTCCTCTCTGCTTTACTTAACAGTTTCAATTCCACATCCAATTTGAGACACAGATAGTTTCAACTAAAGAGAGAGAGAGAAAAAAAGGAGAGTGATGGTAGTGACAGCAGTTTAATGATGGTGGTAGTAGCAGTAATGCTTATGGTAGTTGTAGTAGTGATGATGGTAGTAGTAGTAGTAATGATGGTGGTAGTTGTAGTAATGATGATGGTAGTTGTAGTAGTGATGATGGTAGTTGTAGTAATGATGATGGTAGTTGTAGTAATGATGATGGTAGTTGTAGATATGATGATGGTAGTAGTAGTAATGATGATGGTAGTAGTAGTAATGATGATGGTAGTTGTAGTAATGATGATGGTAGTTGTAGTAATGATGATGGTAGTAGTAGTAATGATGATGGTAGTTGTAGTAATGATGATGGTAGTAGTAGTAGTGATGATGGTAGTTGTAGTAATGATGATGGTAGTTGTAGATATGATGATGGTAGTAGTAGTAATGATGATGGTAGTAGTAATGATGATGGTAGTAGTAGTAGTGATGATGGTAGTAGTAGTAATGATGATGGTAGTAGTAGTAATGATGATGGTAGTTGTAGTAATGATGATGGTAGTTGTAGTAATGATGATGGTAGTAGTAGTAATGATGATGGTAGTAGTAGTAGTAATGATGATGGTAGTTGTAGTAGTGATGATGGTAGTTGTAGTAATGATGATGGTAGTAGTAGTAGTAATGATGATGGTAGTAGTAGTAGTGATGATGGTAGTTGTAGTAATGATGATGGTAGTTGTAGATATGATGATGGTAGTAGTAGTAATGATGATGGTAGTAGTAGTAATGATGATGGTATTTGTAGATATGATGGTAGTAGTAATGATGATGGTAGTAGTAGTACTGATGATGGTAGTAGTAGTACTGATGATGGTAGTAGTAGTAGTAATGATGATGGTAGTTGTAGTAGTGATGATGGTGGTAGTAGTAATGATGATGGTAGTTGTAGATATGATGATGGTAGTAGTAGTACTGATGATGGTAGTAGTAGTAATGATGATGGTAGTAGTAGTAATGATGATGGTAGTAGTAGTAATGATGATGGTAGTAGTAGTAATGATGATGGTATTTGTAGATATGATGGTAGTAGTAATGATGATGGTAGTAGTAGTACTGATGATGGTAGTAGTAGTAATGATGATGGTAGTAGTAGTAATGATGATGGTAGTAGTAGTAATGATGATGGTAGTAGTAGTAATGATGATGGTAGTAGTAGTAATGATGATGGTATTTGTAGATATGATGGTAGTAGTAATGATGATGGTAGTAGTAGTACTGATGATGGTAGTTGTAGTAATGATGGTAGTAGTAGTAATGATGATGGTAGTAGTAGTACTGATGATGGTAGTTGTAGTAATGGTGATGGTAGTAGTAGTAATGGTGATGGTAGTAGTAGTAGTACTGGTGATGGTAGTAGTAGTACCGATGATGGTAGTAGTAGTAATAATGGTAGTAGTAGTAATGATGATGGTAGTAGTAGTGATGATGGTAGTAGTAGTAATGATGATGGTAGTAGTAGTAATGATGATGGTAGTAGTAATGATGATGGTAGTAGTACTGATGATGGTAGTAGTACAGATGATGGTAGTAGTAGTAATGATGATGGTAGTAGTAATGATGATGGTAGTAGTACTGATGATGGTAGTAGTACAGATGATGGTGGTAGTAGTAATGATTATGGTAGTTGTAGTAATGATGATGGTAGTTGTAGTAATGATGATGATAGTAGTAGTGATGATGGTGGTAGTAGTAATGATGATGGTAGTTGTAGTAATGATAATGGTAATTGTAGTAATGATGATGGTAGTAGTAATGATGATGGTAGTAGTACTGATGATGGTAGTAGTACAGATGATGGTAGTAGTAGTAGTGATGATGATGGTAGTAATACTGATGATGGTAGTAGTAGTAATGATGACGGTAGTTGTAGTAATGATGATGGTAGTTGTAGTATTGATGATGGTAGTAGTAGTAATGATGATGGTAGTTGTAGTAGTGATGATGGTAGTAGTACTGATGATGGTAGTAGTAGTAATGATGATGGTAGTTGTAGTAATGATGATGGTAGTAATACTGATGATGGTGGTAGTTGCAGTAATGATTATGGTAGTTGTAGTAATGATGATGGTAGTAGTAATGATGATGGTAGTAGTAGTGATGATGGTAGTAGTAGTAATGATGATGGTAGTAGTAGTAATGATGATGGTAGTAGTAATGATGATGGTAGTTGTAGTAGTGATGATGGTAGTTATAGTAATGATGATGGTAGTAGTAGTAATGATGGTAGGTGTAGTAGTAATGATGGTACTTGTAGTACTGATGATGGTTGTAGTACTGATGATGGTAGTAGTAATGATGATGGTAGTTGTACTGATGATGGTAGTAGTAGTATGATGATGGTAGTAGTAGTAGTAATGATGATGGTAGTTGTAGTACTGATGATGGTTGTAGTACTGATGATGGTAGTAGTACTGATGATGGTAGTAGTAATGATGATGGTAGTTGTACTGATGATGGTAGTAGTAGTATGATGATGGTAGTAGTAGTAGTAATGATGATGGTAGTTGTAGTACTGATGATGGTAGTAGTAGTAATGATGATGGTAGTAGTAGTAATGATGATGGTAGTAGTAATGATGATGGTAGTAGTAGTAATGATGATGGTAGTAGTAATGATGATGGTAGTAGTTGCAGTAATGATTATGGTAGTTGTAGTAATGATGATGGTAGTAGTAATGATGATGGTAGTAGTAGTGATGATGGTAGTAGTAGTAATGATGATGGTAGTAGTAGTAATGATGATGGTAGTAGTAATGATGATGGTAGTAGTACTGATGATGGTAGTAGTAATGATGATGGTAGTACTAGTACTGATGCTGGTAGTAGTAATGATGCTGGTAGTAGTACTGATGATGGTAGTAGTACAGATGATGGTGGTAGTAGTAATGATGATGGTAGTTGTAGTAATGATGGTAGTAGTAGTAATGGTGATGGTAGTAGTAGTACCGATGATGGTAGTAATACTGATGATGGTAGTAGTAGTAATGATGATGGTAGTAGTAGTACTGATGATGGTAGTTGTAGTAATGGTGATGGTAGTAGTAGTACTGATGATGGTAGTTGTAGTAATGGTGATGGTAGTAGTAGTAGTACTGGTGATGGTAGTAGTAGTACCGATGATGGTAGTAGTAGTAATGATGATGGTAGTAGTACTGATGATGGTAGTAGTACAGCTGATGGTAGTAATACTGATGATGGTAGTAGTAGTAATGATGATGGTAGTAGTAGTACTGATGATGGTAGTTGTAGTAATGGTGATGGTAGTAGTAGTAATGGTGATGGTAGTAGTAGTAGTACTGGTGATGGTAGTAGTAGTAATGATGATGGTAGTAGTAGTAATGATGATGGTAGTAGTAATGATGATGGAAGTAGTACTGATGATGGTAGTAGTACAGATGATGGTAGTAGTAGTAATGATGATGGTAGTAGTAATGATGATGGTAGTAGTACTGATGATGGTAGTAGTACAGATGATGGTGGTAGTAGTAATGATGATGGTAGTTGTTGTAGTGATGATGGTAGTAGTAGTAGTAATGATGATGATAGTAGTAGTGATGATGGTGGTAGTAGTAATGATGATGGTAGTTGTAGTAATGATAATGGTAATTGTAGTAATGATTATGGTAGTAGTAATGATGATGGTAGTAGTACTGATGATGGTAGTAGTACAGATGATGGTAGTAGTAGTAATGATGATGTAGTAATACTGATGATGGTAGTAGTAGTAATGATGATGGTAGTTGTAGTAATGATGATGGTAGTTGTAGTATTGATGATGGTAGTAGTAGTAATGATGATGGTAGTTGTAGTAATGATGATGGTAGTAGTAGTAATGATGGTAGGTGTAGTAGTAATGATGGTAGTTGTAGTACTGATGATGGTTGTAGTAATGATGATGGTAGGTGTAGTAGTAATGATGGTAGTTGTAGTACTGATGATGGTAGTAGTAATGATGATGGTAGTTGTAGTACTGATGGTAGTAGTAATGATGATGGTAGTTGTAGTAATGATGATGGTAGTAGTAATGATGATGGTAGTTGTAGTACTGATGATGGTAGTAGTAGTAATGATGATGGTAGTTGTACTGATGATGGTAGTAGTAATGATGATGGTGGTAGTAGTAATGATGATGGTAGTTGTACTGATGATGGTAGTAGTAGTATGATGATGGTAGTAGTAGTAGTAATGAGGATGGTAGTTGTAGTACTGATGATGGTAGTAGTAGTAATGATGATGGTAGTAGTAGTAATGATGATGGTAGTAATACTGATGATGGTAGTAGTAGTAGTAATGATGATGGTAGTTGTAGTAATGATGATGGTAGTTGTAGTAGTGATGATGGTAGTTGTAGTAATGATGATGGTAGTTGTAGTAGTGATGATGGTAGTAGTAATACTGATGATGGTAGTAGTAGTAGTAATGATGATGGTAGTTGTAGTAATGATGATGGTAGTAGTAGTAATGATGATGGTAGTAATACTGATGATGGTAGTAGTAGTAGTAATGATGATGGTAGTTGTAGTAATGATGATGGTAGTAGTAGTAATGATGATGGTAGTAGTAGTAATGATGATGGTAGTAGTAGTAATGATGATGGTAGTTGTAGTAATGATGATGGTAGTTGTAGTAATGATGATGGTAGTTGTAGTAATGATGATGGTAGTAGTAGTAATGATGATGGTAGTTGTAGTAATGATGATGGTAGTAGTAGTAATGATGATGGTAGTTGTAGTAGTGATGATGGTAGTAGTAGTAATGATGATGGTAGTAGTAGTAATGATGATGGTAGTTGTAGTAATGATGATGGTAGTTGTAGTAATGATGATGGTAGTTGTAGTCATGATGATGGTAGTAGTAGTAATGATGATGGTAGTAATACTGATGATGGTAGTAGTAGTAATGATGATGGTAGTTGTAGTAATGATGATAGTAGTTGTAGTAGTGATGATGGTAGTAGTAGTAATGATGATGGTAGTACTAGTACTGATGCTGGTAGTTGTAGTAATGATGATGGCAGTAGTAGTACCGATGATGGTAGTAGTAGTACTGATGATGGTAGTTGTAGTAAGGATGATAGTAGTTGTAGTAGTGATGATGGTAGTAGTAGTAGTAATGATGATGGTAGTTGTAGTACTGATGATGGTAGTAGTAGTAATGATGATGGTAGTAGTAGTAATGATGATGGTAGTAATACTGATGATGGTAGTAGTAGTAATGATGATGGTAGTTGTAGTAATGATGATGGTAGTTGTAGTACTGATGATGGTAGTAGTAGTAATGATGATGGTAGTTGTAGTAATGATGATGGTAGTTGTAGTAATGATGCTGGTAGTAGTAGTAATGATGGTAGTAGTAGTAATGATGATGGTAGTAGTAGTAATGATGATGGTAGTTGTAGTAATGATGATGGTAGTAGTAGTACTGATGCTGGTAGTAATACTGATGATGGTAGTTGTAGTAGTGATGATGGTAGTAGTAGTAATGATGATGGTAGTAGTAGTAGTAATGATGATGGTAGTAGTAGTAATGATGATGGTAGTTGTAGTAGTGATGATGGTAGTTGTAGTAGTGATGATGGTAGTTGTAGTAATGATGCTGGTAGTAGTAGTAATGATGCTGGTAGTTGTAGTAATGATGATGGTAGTAGTAGTAATGATGATGGTAGTAGTAGTAATGATGATGGTAGTAATACTGATGATGGTAGCAGTAGTAGTATGATGATGGTAGTTGTAGTAATGATGATGGTAGTTGTAGTAATGATGCTGGTAGTTGTAGTAATGATGATGGTAGTAGTAGTAATGATGATGGTAGTAGTAGTAATGATGATGGTAGTAATACTGATGATGGTAGCAGTAGTAGTATGATGATGGTAGTTGTAGTAATGATGATGGTAGTTGTAGTAATGATGATGGTAGTAGTAGTAGTAATGATGATGGTAGTTGTAGTACTGATGATGGTAGTAGTAGTAATGATGATGGTAGTAGTAGTAATGATGATGGTAGTAATACTGATGATGGTAGTAGTAGTAATGATGATGGTAGTTGTAGTAATGATGATGGTAGTTGTAGTAGTGATGATGGTAGTTGTAGTAATGATGATGGTAGTTGTAGTACTGATGATGGTAGTAGTAGTAATGATGATGGTAGTAGTAGTAATGATGATGGTAGTTGTAGTACTGATGATGGTAGTAGTAGTAATGATGATGGTAGTTGTAGTAATGATGATGGTAGTAATACTGATGATGGTAGTAGTAGTAATGATGATGGTAGTTGTTGTAATGATGATGGTAGTTGTAGTATTGATGATGGTAGTAATACTGATGATGGTAGTAGTAGTAATGATGATGGTAGTTGTAGTAATGATGATGGTAGTTGTAGTAGTGATGATGGTAGTTGTAGTAATGATGATGGTAGTAGTAGTAATGATGATGGTAGTTGTTGTAATGATGATGGTAGTAGTAGTAATGATGATGGTAGTAATACTGATGATGGTAGTAGTAGTAATGATGATGGTAGTTGTAGTAATGATGATGGTAGTTGTAGTAGTGATGATGGTAGTTGTAGTAATGATGATGGTAGTAGTAGTAATGATGATGGTAGTTGTTGTAATGATGATGGTAGTTGTAGTAATGATGATGGTAGTTGTAGTAGTGATGATGGTAGTTGTAGTAATGATGATGGTAGTTGTAGTACTGATGATGGTAGTTGTAGTAATGATGATGGTAGTAGTAGTAATGATGATGGTAGTTGTAGTACTCATGATGGTAGTTGTAGTAATGATGATGGTAGTTGTAGTACTGATGATGGTAGTAGTAGTAATGATGATGGTAGTAGTAGTAATGATGATGGTAGTTGTAGTACTGATGATGGTAGTAGTAGTAATGATGATGGTAGTAGTAGTAATGATGATGGTAGTTGTAGTACTGATGATGGTAGTAGTAGTAATGATGATGGTAGTTGTAGTAATGATGATGGTAGTAATACTGATGATGGTAGTAGTAGTACTGCTGATGGTAGTAGTAGTACCGATTATGGTGGTAGTAGTAATGATGATGGTACTAGTAGTACTGATGATGGTAGTAGTAGTAATTATGATGGTAGTAGTAGTACTGATGATGGTAGTAGTAGTACCGATGATGGTAGTAGTAGTAATGATGATGGTAGTAGTAGTACCGATGATGGTAGTAGTAGTAATGATGATGGTAGTTATAGTAATGATGATGATAGTACTAGTATCGATGATGGTAGTAGGAGTACTGATGATGGTAGTAGTAGTACCGATGATGGTAGTAGTAGTGCCGATGATGATAGTAGTAGTACCGATGATGGTAGTAGTAGTAATGATGATGGTAGTAGTAGTACCGATAGTGGTAGTAGTAGTAATGATGATGGTAGTAGTAGTAATGATGATGGTAGTTGTAGTAATGATGATGGTATTTGTAGTACTGCTGATGGTAGTAGTAGTAATGATGATGGTAGTAGTAGTACTGATGATGGTAGTAGTAGTACCGATGATGGTAGTAGTAGTGCCGATGATGATAGTAGTAGTACCGATGATGGTAGTAGTAGTACTGATGATGGTAGTAGTAGTAATGATGATGGTAGTTGTAGTAATGATGGTAGTAGTAGTAATGATGATGGTAGTAGTAGTACCGATGATGGTAGTAGTAGTAATAATGATGGTAATAGTAGTAATGATGATGGTAGTAGTAGTACTGATGATGGTAGTAGTAGTACCGATGATGGTAGTAGTAGTAATGATGATGGTAGTAGTAGTACCGATAATGGTAGTAGTAGTACCGATGATGGTAGTAGTAGTGCCGATGATGATAGTAGTAGTACCGATGATGGTAGTAGTAGTACTGATGATGGTAGTAGTAGTAATGATGATGGTAGTTGTAGTAATGATGGTAGTAGTAGTAATGATGATGGTAGTAGTAGTACCGATGATGGTAGTTGTAGTAATGATGATGGTAGTTGTAGTAATGATGGTAGTAGTAGTACCGATGATGGTAGTAGTAGTACCGATGATGGTAGTTGTTGTAATGATGATGGTAGTAGTAGTAGTAATGATGATGGTAGTAGTAGTACTGACGGTAGTAGTACTGATGACGGTAGTTGTAGTAATGATGATGGTAGTTGTAGTAATGATGATGGTAGTAGTAGTAATGATGATGGTAGTTGTAGTAATGATGATGGTAGTTGTAGTAATGATGATGTAGTAGTAGTAGTGATGGTAGTAGTAGTAGTAATGATGATGGTAGTTGTAGTACTGATGATGGTAGTTGTAGTAGTAATGATGGTAGTTGTAGTAATGATGATGGTAGTTGTAGTAGTGATGATGGTAGTAGTAGTACTGATGATGGTAGTTGTAGTAATGATGATGGTAGTTGTAGTAGTAATGATGGTAGTTGTAGTACTGATGGTGGTAGTAGTAATGATGATGGTAGTTGTAGTAATGATGATGGTAGTAGTAGTAATGATGATGGTAGTTGTAGTACTGATGATGGTAGTAGTAGTACCGATGATGGTAGTTGTAGTAATGATGATGGTAGTAGTACTGATGATGGTAGTAGTAGTAATGATGATGGTAGTTGTAGTAGTACTGATGATGGTAGTAGTAGTAATGATGATGGTAGTAGTAGTACTGACGATGGTAGTTGTAGTAATGATGATGGTAGTAGTAGTAATGATGATGGTAGTTGTAGTAATGATGATGGTAGTTGTAGTAATGATGATGGTAGTAGTAGTAATGATGATGGTAGTAGTAGTAATGATGATGGTAGTAGTAATGATGATGGTAGTAGTAGTAATGATGATGGTAGTAGTAATGATGATGGTAGTAGTAGTAGTAATGATGATGGTAGTTGTAGTAATGATGATGGTAGTAGTAGTAATGATGATGGTAGTTGTAGTACTGATGATGGTAGTTGTAGTAATGATGATGGTAGTAGTAGTAATGATGATGGTAGTAGTAGTAATGATGATGGTAGTTGTAGTAATGATGATGGTAGTTGTAGTAATGATGATGGTAGTTGTAGTAATGATGATGGTAGTAGTAGTACTGATGATGGTAGTAGTAGTACCGATGATGGTAGTTGTAGTAATGATGATGGTAGTAGTAGTAATGATGATGGTAGTTGTAGTAATGATGATGATATTTGTAGTACTGATGTAAAGTTGAAGATGACAGTTAGTTAGTTCTAAGTGTCCATGTTTAGTCTTTTATATTTATTATATTTCCACTATTGACTGTTACCATTTTGTTGTTCATTTTTTCTTTGTTTTTCTTATTATTTACTACCATTTCATATTATTATTCTTTATAATTTTATTACAATGTATTCTGTATACGTTGTTGCTTTGGCAATATTGACACAATGTTTGTTCATGCCAATAAAGCATCTTGAACTTGAATTTGAGAGAAACAGAGAGAGAGAGAGAGAGAGAGAGAGAGAGAGAGAGAGAGAGAGAGAGAGAGAGAGAGAGAGAGAGAGAGAGAGAGAGAGAGAGAGAGAGAGAGAGAGAGAGAGAGAGAGAGAGAGAGAGAGAGAGAGAGAGAGAGAGAGAGAGAGAGAGAGAGAGAGAGAGAGAGCGAGTGAGAGAACGTAAGTGTGCCTCAAACATTTTTTTATATGAATAAAAAACAAACATTATAATGGACCACTTCACAATCGAGCTGCCATCAGCAGAAATACAATGGCTTTCAGGCATTAAATATTTATCTAGCTTTAAGCCTGGTACCTATAGAGTGTTGGCCAAGCGGTTTTAGGTTTTATTGAGCTAATATATATTCCACACATGCTCAACTCATTTTATACCTACAAGCTGGAGAGAGAGAGAGAGGTTCTAGCGTTATTGTCTAAGCTGTTTTTTCATTATGTGCAGACACCACAGCTGATAGAGGCAGAGGGACATTGTCAAAGCGTCAGGAATAACAATAGAGATGTATTAGAGATGGGTAAACTGACATCAAATACCTGAATCAACATGGAAGAATAAATACTGGTGGTAAACCCACAAGATGTTGAAGTAGTGTAGTTGTTTTGCTTAATTTGATTTGTGATATATACTGTATACATACTGTATATATATACTGTATACTGTAAACATACTGTATACATACTGTATATATACTATATATATATGACAACAGTCTTCATCCATCCCCTGTGCATAATAAACAGTCTTTGGAAGAACAATAAAGTCTTGTTGATAGGCTTCATGAGAAATGAACAACAGCAATCTGCAGCAAAGATAATATGTCAGTCACATTTTAATTGGACTGTGCAACATGACAAATGGTTGTTCCGTCTCACAAACCTCACCCATACATTCTCCTACCATGCATCACATTCACTGCTTTAACAGCGTGCACTTACAAGGATAAACTTTTCTTAGCTAGCTGGATGGAGGCCCTGAAGCTGCATATAGTGGGCAGCTAGCTAGCTGGATGGAGGCTCTGAAGCTGCATACAGTGGGCAGCTAGCTAGCTGGATGGAGGCTCTGAAGCTGCATACAGTGGGCAGCTAGCTAGCTGGATGGAGGCCTTGAAGCTGCATACAGTGGGCAGCTAGCTAGCTGGATGGAGGCCCTGAAGCTACATATAGTGGACAGCTAGCTAGCTGGATGGAGGCCTTGAAGCTGCATACAGTGGGCAGCTAGCTAGCTGGATGGAGGCCCTGAAGCTGAATATAGTGGGCAGCTAGCTAGCTGGATGGAGGCCCTGAAGCTGCATATAGTAGGCCGCTAGCTAACTATATGGAGGCCCTAAAGCTGCATATGGTGGGCAGCTAGCTAGCTAGATGGAGGCCCTGAAGCTGCATATAGTAGGCCGCTAGCTAACTATATGGAGGCCCTAAAGCTGCATATGGTGGGCAGCTAGCTAGCTAGATGGAGAACCTGAAACTGCATATAGTGGGCAGTTAGCTAGCTGGATAGAGGCCCTGAAGCTACATATAGTGGACAGCTAGCTAGCTGGATGGAGGCCTTGAAGCTGCATACAGTGGGCAGCTAGCTAGCTGGATGGAGGCCCTGAAGCTACATATAGTGGACAGCTAGCTAGCTGGATGGAGGCCTTGAAGCTGCATACAGTGGGCAGCTAGCTAGCTGGATGGAGGCCCTGAAGCTACATATAGTGGACAGCTAGCTAGCTGGATGAGGGCCTTGAAGCTGCATACAGTGGGCAGCTAGCTAGCTGGATGGAGGCTCTGAAGCTGCATACAGTGGGCAGCTAGCTAGCTGGATGGAGGCCCTGAAGCTACATATAGTGGACAGCTAGCTAGCTGGATGGAGGCCTTGAAGCTGCATACAGTGGGCAGCTAGCTAGCTGGATGGAGGCCCTGAAGCTGAATATAGTGGGCAGCTAGCTAGCTGGATGGAGGCCCTGAAGCTGCATACAATAGGCCGCTAGCTAACTATATGGAGGCCCTAAAGCTGCATATGGTGGGCAGCTAGCTAGCTAGATGGAGGTCCTGAAGCTGCATATAGTAGGCCGCTAGCTAACTATATGGAGGCCCTAAAGCTGCATATGGTGGGCAGCTAGCTAGCTAGATGGAGAACCTGAAACTGCATATAGTGGGCAGCTAGCTAGCTGGATGGAGGCCCTAAAGCAGCATATAGTGGGCAGCTAGCTAGCTGGATGGAGGCCCTGAAGCTGCATATAGTGGACAGCTAGCTAGCTGGATGGAGGCCCTGAAGCAGCATATAGTGGGCAGCTAACTAGCTGGATGGAGGCCCTGAAGCTGCATATAGTGGACAGCTAGCTAGCTGGATGGAGGCCCTGAAGCAGCATATAGTGGGCAGCTAGCTAGCTGGAAGGAGGCCCTGAAGCTGAATATAGTGGGCAGCTAGCTAGCTGGATGGAGGCCCTGAAGCTGCATATAGTGGACAGCTAGCTGGATGGAGGCCCTGAAGCAGCATATAGTGGGCAGCTAGCTAGCTGGAAGGAGGCCCTGAAGCTGAATATAGTGGGCAGCTAGCTAGCTGGATGGAGGCCCTGAAGCTGCATATAGTGGACAGCTAGCTAGCTAGATGGAGGCCCTGAAGCTGCATATAGTGGACAGCTAGCTAGCTAGATGGAGGCCCTGAAGCTGCATATAGTGGGCAGCTAGCTAGCTAGATGGAGACCCTGAAGCTGCATATAGTGGGCAGCTAACTAGCTGGATGGAGGCCCTGAAGCTACATATAGTAGGCCGCTAGCTAACTATATGGAGGCCCTAAAGCTGCATATAGTGGGCAGCTAGCTAGCTGGATGGAGGCCCTGAAGCTGCATATAGTGGGCAGCTAGCTAGCTGGGTGGAGGCCCTGAAGCTGCATATAGTGGGCAACTAGCTAGTTGGATGGAGGCCCTGAAGCTGCATATAGTGGGCAGCTAGCTAGCTGGATGGTTGGAGGCCCTGAAGCTAAATATAGTGGGCAGCTAGCTAGCTGGGTGGAGGCCCTGAAGCTGCATATAGTGGACAACTAGCTAGTTGGATGGAGGCCCTGAAGCTGCATATAGTGGACAACTAGCTAGTTGGATGGAGGCCCTGAAGCTGCATATAGTGGACAGCTAGCTAGCTGGACGGAGGCCCTGAAGCTGCATATAGTGGGCAGCTAGCTAGCTGGATGGAGGCCCTGAAGCTACATATAGTGGACAGCTAGCTAGCTGGATGGAGGCCCTGAAGCTGCATATAGTGGGCAGCTAGCTAGCTGGACGGAGGCCCTGAAGCTGCATATAGTGGGCAGCTAGCTAGCTGGATGGAGGCCCTGAAGCTGCATATAGTGGACAGCTAGCTAGCTAGCTAGATGGAGGCCCTGAAGCTGCATATAGTGGGCAGCTAACTAGCTGGATGGAGGCCCTGAAGCTGCATATAGTAGGCCGCTAGCTAACTATATGGAGGCCCTAAAGCTGCATATGGTGGGCAGCTAGCTAGCTGGGTGTAGGCCCTGAAGCAGCATATAGTGGGCAGCTAGCTAGCTGGGTGGAGGCCGTGAAGCTGCATATAGTGGGCAGCTAGCTAGCTGGATGGAGGCCCTGAAGCTGCATATAGTGGGCAGCTAGTTAGCTGGATGGAGGCCCTGAAGCTGCATATAGTGGGCAGCTAGTTAGCTGGACGGAGGGCCTGAAGCAGCATATAAAATGGCATCCTATTCCAATAGAACACAACTTTTGACGAGAGCCCTATGCAGACCCTGGTCAAAAGCAGTACACTATACAGGGAATTGGAAGCCATTTGGGAGTCCCCCTGAAAGCTCTTGATGGCTAGCACTGATGGCCAGTACAGACAGATAAGAGCCTAGATACTCAGAGTTTGCTATGTCACATGGCTATAAGTAATGACAGGTGACTAAATTACCAGAGCCTTTTCCTGGGCCCTGGGTTAGCTGGGCCAGATGGGAGGACATGACAGCCTTGGAGCAGTGTGACTCCTTAAAGGACATTAATCAATAGCCAGGCCGTGGCTCAGGATACCGAACGCAGAACAGTTGACTAGGGTATTATTCCAGTGGATTACAGAGAGAGCCAGCGAGAGAGAGAGAGAGAGAAAGAGAGAGAGAGAGAGAGAGAGAGAGAGAGAGAGAGAGAGAGAGAGAGAGAGAGGGTTTCATCCCAAATGGCACCCTATTCCATATATAGTGCACTACTTTTCACCAGGGCCCTTAGGGCTCTGGTCAAAAGTAGTGCACTATATAGGGAATAGGGTGCCATTTGAGGCGTAGACCAAGAGCGAGGTGTACTGCATGGAGCTGGTAGAGAGTGTGACGGAAGGCATAAAATGGATCAGTAAATGATTTTAGCAGACGTCGTGATGTTCGCTCTTTGCTTAGTGTTTTAATCATCTTGAGAGTGAAAACAAGAGCGAGGGGGAGGTTAGGGGTACCATGATACTGAGCACCGCTGTATCAGTCATCGGCTGAAGCAATCAACTGAGTACGGGCACGCACTCTGTTGAGAGGGCAAATCAAATGAAGCTGTGGTCATTCCAGCTGATATTGGGACTAGTGGACTGGTGATATTGAACTGGTTCTAACGGTTTTTAATACAGGTGATGTCACATACTAACCAGACAGGGATCGGTGCACTCTATGCCACAGTATTAATCTACTTCAGTTTAATATTAAACAGCAGTAATGAACTGTGGGCTGTAACTACCAAACCTGGGTTCAAATACTATTTCAAATATCTCAATTACTTTTACATACATATTCAGATATATTTTATTTTAATATTTGCATGTATTTTGGAAATACACTGGGAAAGTATTTGAAAATTCTCAAATACACTGACCGAAATACACGTCCATGCATTTAACCCAGGTATTTGAAAATAGTATTTGAAATAAGTATTTGAAAATACTCTCAAATACAATTTGGTAGGACTATTTGGTTTTTACAAATAAGCATTCAAATACTCAAATAAAAGTACTTGCTTGGGCTGTCTATTTTAAAATACTCAAATAAACCGAAAAAAGTACTTGAAAATACCAGATACTCCAATACACGTTTCATTAACTATACATCAAATAACATGTGAATCAGTTTTGTATAAATCTCACTTAAATATACTGGCCACAAACTGCCATTAAGTGTTCTCAATATTTTTACTTCATTTTCTAATTCCATGTGTTTAACCTAATAGGCATAATCTAGCAGAGTATCTGTCTACTAATAGGATCTACAATTGACGTGAATGTTTCTGTTGAAATAGATTTCCTCTCCTTTCCCTCCAGCCTCTCACGCCTTCTAAACTGATCATGTGATATGGTGAAACAGGGCCTTCTAAACTGATCATGTGATATGGTGAAACAGGGCCTTCTAAACTGATCATGTGATATGGTGAAACAGGGCCTTCTAAACTGATCATGTGATATGGTGAAACAGGGCCTTCTAAACTGATCATGTGATATGGTGAAACAGGGCCTTCTAAACTGATCATGTGATATGGTGAAACAGGGCCTTCTAAACTGATCATGTGATATGGTGAAACAGGGCCTTCTAAACTGATCATGTGATATGGTGAAACAGGGCCTTCTAAACTGACCATGTGATATGGTGAAACAGGGCCTTCTAAACTGATCATGTGATATGGTGAAACAGGGCCTTCTAAACTGATCCTGTGATATGGTGAAACAGGGCCTTCTAAACTGATCATGTGATATGGTGAAACAGGGCCTTCTAAACTGATCATGTGATATGGTGAAACAGGGCCTTCTAAACTGATCATGTGATATGGTGAAACAGGGTCTTCTAAACTGATCATGTGATATGGTGAAACAGGGCCTTCTAAACTGATCATGTGATATGGTGAAACAGGGCCTTCTAAACTGATCATGTGATATGGTGAAACAGGGTCTTCTAAACTGATCATGTGATATGGTGAAACAGGGCCTTCTAAACTGATCATGTGATATGGTGAAACAGGGCCTTCTAAACTGATCATGTGATATGGTGAAACAGGGCCTTCTAAACTGATCATATGATATGGTGAAACAGGGCAGCTCAGCTTGACTCTGTAAATTACAAGTAAGGTGATTGCACTTTGTTTAGGTTCAGTAAACACTCGAGCAGGTTTGGTTTGAACTAATATAAAAAAAGCTTGTCCGTCGCTATCGTGAAAATAGAAAATATGGTTCAAGTTTGTACACAGTATATCAAATCCATATTGATACTGAACATAAATACTCTATAAACGCAACATGTAAAGTGTTGGTCCCATGTTTCATGAGGTGATATAAAGATCCCAGAAATTTCCAAGCTTATTTCTCTTAAATTTTGTGCACAAATTTGATAACATCCCTGTCAGTAAGTGTTTCTCCTTTGCCAAGATAATAAATTCACCTGACAGGTGTGTCATATCAGGAAGCTGATTAAACTGCATGATCATTAGAAGGCCCTGTCAGGAATCTAAAAAGATTTGGCATGGGTCCTCAGATCCTCAAAAGGTTCTACAGCTGCAACATTGAGAGCATCCTGACTGGTTGCATCACTGCCTGGTATGGCAATTGCTCGGCCTCCGACTGCAAGGCACTACAGAGGTTAGTGCGTACGGCCCAGTACATCACTGGGGCTAAGCTGCCTGCCATCCAGCACCTCTACACCAGGCGGTGCCAGAGGAAGGCCCTAAAAATTGTCAAAGACCCCACCCACCCCAGTCATAGACTGTTCTCTCTGCTACCGCATGGCAAGCGGTACCGGAGACCCAAGTCTATGACCAAAAGGCTTCTCAACAGCTTTTACCCCCAAGCCATAAAACTCCTGAACAGGTAATGAAATGGCTACCTGGACTATTTGCATTGTGTGCCCCCCCACCCCACCCCTCTTTAACGCTGCTGCTACTCTCTGTTTATCATATATGCATAGTCACTTTAACTGTACATTCATGTACATACTACCTCAATTAGCCCGACCAACCGGTGCCCCCGCACATTGGCTACCCGGGCTATCTGCATTGTGTCCTGCCACCCAGCACCCGCCAACCCCTCTTTTATTCTACTGCTACTCTCTTTTCATCATATATGCATAGTCACTTTAACCATATCTACATGTACATACTACCTCAATCAGCCTGACTAACCGGTGTCTGTATGTAGCCTTGCTACCGTATATAGCCTCGCTACTGTTATTTTTCACAGTTGTTTTTATTTCTTTACTTACCTAATGTTCACCTAATACCTTTTTAACTTAGAAATTGCACTGTTGGTTAGAGCCTGTAAGTAAGCATTTCACTGTATTTGGCGGACGTGACAAATAAACTTTGATTTGATTTGATTACACAGGTACACCTTGTCCTGGGACAATAAAAGGCCACTCTAAAATGTGCAGTTTTGTCACACAACACAGTGCCACAGATGTTTGAAGGAGTGTGCAATTGGCATGCTGATGGCAGAAATGTCTACCTGAGCTTATGCCAGAGAATCTAATGTTAATTTCTCTACCATAAGCCTCCTCCAATGTCGTTTTAGAGAATTTGGCAGTACGTCCAACCGGTCTCACAACCACAGACCACATGTAATCACGCCAGCCCAGGACCTCCACATCCGTCTGAGACCAGCCACGGACAGCTGATGAAACTGAAGAGTATTTCTGTCTGTAATAAAACTATTTTTCTGGGAAAAACTCATTCTGATTGGCTGAGCCTGGCTCATCTGCGGGTGGGCCTGGCTCCCAAGTGGGTGGGCCTATGCCCTCCCAGACCCACCCATGGCTTCGCCCCTGCCCAGTCACGTGAAATCCAAAGATTAGGGCCAAATTGATTTATTTAAATTGACTGATTTCCTTATAAATATGAACTCGATGAAATTGTTGCACGTTGCGTGTATATTTCTGTTCAGTATAGTTATGGATAAAATCATGTTTTCTTGGTTGGTGTATATGGAGTCAATCAGTAGTATTGAATTGAATTGGGAGACATCAATTCAATAATCACACTCTATTAAATCCATAGCTAGCTTCTTGGTTGGTGTGTATAGCAGGAGAGGAGATCAGTTGAACTGCAAGTCGTCCTCTGTGTTAAGCAGCTTTAAATCCTGGACTATCTGTTGACTATAGTAGAATCACACACACACACACACATACACACACACACACACACACACACACACACGCACGCACGCACGCACGCACGCACGCACGCACGCACGCACGCACGCACACACACACACACACACACATTTTGTTGATCAAAGTCATTCAGCTTCAAGGAATGCTGTCCATATTGCATATTAAAAAGAATGAATAATGGAGACATCCCTTTTACAATTTCCCATATTCATACAATCATCTCATTTGGCAAGTTGCACAAGCAAATATGATTATGTTTAAAAACAGAATAATTTAAATACAGTTAATGTTGTTAAATATATAGAGGGATTAATTTCAATTAAAACAAATAAATGAATGCATTCCATGCTTGTTGCTTTTCAACCTCAGCAAGAATCTCTCTAATTAATTCTAATTACAATACAGACACACCGTTTCAGCCAAAAGGCAGACAGGCTACTAATAGTCCCTGTCATGTATAGCAGGTCATCTCCTGTTAGGAGGAAAACAGGTCAGGTAGCCATTGAGGTCTTTTAGGCTGTAAATGAATGGAGTGATCTGTAGCACCAGCTATCCCTCATAATCATCACAATAGGATCATATCTCCACATCAGAATATTATACACATGTATCATAAAACTTTAACAAGCAAAGCTTACCATCCGGGAAACCATTTTTTTTTTACCGAGAAATAACTTTTTCCTGGGCAACTTTCAAATTTGTATTCACACTTTACCGTCCAGAACAACAATTAGTAAAAAGACAGAAGAGACCACGTCAACAAAAATTGCAAACAAAAAGGCTTGAAATATTGTACTAATGTTTTGAGATAATTTCTTAATTGCCAGCTGTTCGACAATAATCTCTTAGGAAAAAATCTGAAGACATACTATCAGCAGACTGATACACCTCACAGCATTATGCATTAACAATAAATACATGTATCCCCTTTAAGATGACACCTTAAATGTGCTTGGTTTTCTTTTTTTCTCTCTCTTTTTTTCTTGCTTTAAAAGTGGAGATTGCCTGTGTGGCGTTGAGAGAGAGTGACTTGCATACTTTATTCTGTGATGAATAAAAATAAAGTACCTTTCTTGTGAGAAGCTTCTGTTTTGGGGCCTTGTGGGTCTAATAAAAAAAAACAAAGATCATGATTAAAACACGACATACTCTAACAGCAAGTACTCACATTGTTTTTCTCAAAGCGGAAAACAACAATTAAAAACACATCTAGTATCACAACTTGCCAACACTTCAGAACTTATACAGGTAAGTGTGCGGCAGGGAAAGGAAGGAAAAATTGTGGTGGCCAAAATACTGAAGGCAATAGCAGGAAGGAGGGATGCACGAGTTTGTGTTGGAGAACGTCATAGCGGGTCGGGCAGGAGAGGAGGCGATGCAGAGATGAGAGGAGGGGTAGAGGAGGGTTGCAAGGCATAGTTCTTCACGGTAGGCAGAAGGTGAGGTTAGCAAAATGCACTAAGATGAAAAACATCAGACAAGGGAAAGATGCATAGACTACATGTTAAACTGGCCTTGCTTAGATCTGCTTGCATCATTTGGCTTTAAATGCTTAAATGCTTAAATTTTCTTATCAAGCAACTAGTAAGTGTTTCAAACAAATTGTCTAATAAATGGGATATAAAAAAAAATTGGAATTTTTTTTATTTAGATTTTATTAATCTAAAAAAGTATATTTTTTTACCTCTTCCACTCGGGGGGACCCCTGCAACTGAGCAGCAAAATTGGTGCAACACAAGAGAACAGGTACAGGAAGTGCACTTAGTGAACGAAGAGATATAAAACACAAAGGCTCACACACAGACGTGAGCAATTCATTGTTTTACACTACCTGGGCCTTTTCCAGTTATTCTGGAAAATTACCTTTTTTATAAATTGCCATGACTGAAGTTGGCCATGCATAATTTCAAACCTGGTTGGCTTTCACCAATCCAGCACAACAAACCAGCTTATTACAATTCAAGATAGAAGAATTAGTCCCCATATTGCACTTATTTGGTAAGTGTGTAAAATAAACAAGGCATGCAAAAGATAACACCTGATACCTGATAATAACCTTAATATTTCAACCTGTTCAATCTCACCTTTTACATCCAAAGGCTGTTAATGATAAGGTACTGTACATAACACATACATTAACACAAACATACATTTCAATAATTATTTCAGCCATAATTCAGATCCTAATCAGTTCAACAGAAAGTTTGCTCCTTCCCAGATGACATCTGCTGCTCATTTGACATACTGCAGGTTATCTCCTGTCGACACAGAGGAATTATTATTCCAAGGTGCATAGTAAATGTATTTTCTCAACAAAGATTGTGTGTTGATAGGTTTTCTCTTTGTGCTCCGGAGGCGCATTGAATTTGTAAACCAGGCGGCATGCAGCCTGCCTCCTTTCCTCTACCTGGCAAGTGTCATTGATGAGAGATGGCGACTACACAGAGCTCAAGTCTTTGTGGGGATATTTTAATCTATCAACGTCAGGAGAAAAGGAAATCGTTCTTTTAAGACAGATGGAAAGTATTCTGCATGACCATGAACTGTTGTAGACAGGTGATTCAAACTCTATAATCTGTCTGGATCCAGTGAGGATTATTTTTCTTCCTCTTGTTTTTACACTCTGCACGCAAGGCAATCCCTATTGTGTCAACCTAAGCTTGGGTTTATCCTCTGTGCCAAGGATCTATTTGAGATCTGAAAACCTGATCCAAACATTAAACCACCACTTCTTTTCTTTCTTCAATCTCATAACGGCTAATTACTAGCAGTGTGTAAAATCTATTCTCCATGCTTTACAGAGAGGTACAGGCTTTGTTCAACATTAAAACAAAATAGTGAATAATCAGCTATAAGAAAGCATATTTGAGTTTTAGAATGAATCCATCTGGGCCTGGTAGCATCTCAGTCACGCACCAGTTCACAAAAGGACAAATCTCGAAAGGCGACAGTTAAATACGTCTTGCAAGGAAAATAAAAACATTTGCTTGGGGGGTCTTGAATTATCTCGTCAGACTAAACAATTATATGGCAACTTTAATGTCACACTCAAGTGGGATCACCGTTTTCCCACTTCCCAGTATCAGAAATGAAATGACCCAAATGACAGGAAGTGACAGTAGCCTTCATGACACCATCTCCTCTCCTCCTCACAGTAGTATTAGAGAAGCTTCAGTGACCAGACGGAAAGATGCAGCATCCCATTCAACCATTCAACCATTCTCACATTCATTAAATTAAAAAGTGTTCATGTTTGACATCATGCTGAATAACAATATCAAGGGCAAACGCCGACCAATAGGGGTTTAATATTATCTTTGATATTATTTGATATTATTTCATTAAAATGAATAGAATAAAGCTACTGTTTATTTCTTTTGAAAGGTGTTTCTCATTTGTTTACATGTACAGTAGACTCATACTAAGAACAGATTTTTACAAAGTACTACAGTAGTGGATGGTTGGATACTAGAACTATCTGTCCTATCCTATCCTGTCCTGCTGTCCTGCTATACTATCCTGTCCTATCCTGTATCCTGTCCTGTCCTATCCTGACCTATCCTATCCTGTCCTATCCTGACCTATCCTATCCTGTCCTATCCTATCTTGACCTATCCTGTCCTATCCTATCCTGTCCTATCCTGACCTATCCTGTCCTATCCTGTCCTATCCTGACCTGTCCTGTCCTGACCTATCCTGTCCTGTCCTATCCTATCCTGTCCTGTCCTATCCTGACCTATCCTGTCCTGTCCTGTCCTATCCTGACCTATCCTGTCCTGTCCTATCCTATCCTGACCTATCCTGTCCTATCCTATCCTGACCTATCCTGTCCTATCCTGTCCTATCCTGTCCTATCCTATCATGTCCTATCCTGACCTATCCTGTATCCTGTCCTGTTCTATCCTGACCTATCCTGTCCTGTCCTGTCCTATCCTATCCTGACCTGTCCAATCCTATCCTATCCTGTCCTGTCCTATCCTATCCTGACCTATCCTATCCTGTCCTATCCTATCCTGTCCTATCCTGTCCTATCCTATCCTGTTCTATCCTGTCCTATCCTATCCTGACCTATCCTGTCCTGTCCTATCCTGACCTATCCTGTCCTGTCCTATCCTGACCTATCCTGTCCTGTCCTATCCTATCCAGACCTATCCTGTCCTGTCCTATCCTATACTGACCTATCCTGTCCTGTCCTATCCTATACTGACCTATCCTGTCCTGTCCTATCCTATCCTGACCTATCCTGTCCTGTCCTATCCTATCCTGACCTATCCTGTCCTGTCCTATCCTGTCCTATCCTGTCCAGTCCTATTCTGCCCTGCTGTCCTATCCTGTTCTGCTGACCTATCCTGTCCTGTCCTATCCTGTCCTATCCTGTTCTGCTGTCCTATCCTATCCTATCCTGACCTATCCTGTTCTGCTGTCCTATCCTATCCTGTCCTGTCCTATCCTGTTCTGCTGTCCTATCCAATCCTGACCTATCCTGTCCTGTCCTATCCGATCCTGTCCTATCCTATCCTGACCTATCCTGTCCTGTCCTATCCTGTCCTATCCTATCCTGTCCTATCCTATCCTGACCTGTCCTGTCCTTTCCTATCCTGTCCTATCCTATCCTGTCCTGTCCTGTCCTATCCTATCCTGTCCTATCCTATCCTGACCTATCCTGTCCTATCCTATCCTGTCCTATCCTATCCTGACCTGGCCTGTCCTGTCCTATCCTATCCTGTCCTATCCTATCCTGACCTATCCTGTCCTGTCCTATCCTGTCCTATCCTATCCTATCCTGACCTATCCTGTCCTGTCCTATCCTGTCCTATCCTGTCCAGTCCTATTCTGCCCTGCTGTCCTATCCTGTCCTGCTGTCCTATCCTGTCCTATACTATCATGTCCTGTCTTATCCTGTCATATCCTGCTGTCCAGTCCTATCTTGTCCTGTCCTATCCTGTCCTGCCCTCTAACAGTGGGCTGACTGCTACATTATCCATTACATTTTCTGCTGTGTCCTTGCAATTCTGCCTCCTTAGACTTTGAAACATGATCAATACTTTTGTCATAACTCAGGGGAGAGTCACCCCTGCAATGATATTAAACGTCTACTCCCAGGGCAACATAGCAGTTCAGTGCAAATGTTTAGATCCTAGAGAATCCAATACCAAGGCAAGCATCCAGAGTAACTCCTTTGACTATTCTCGGGACCTAAAATGTCTTCTCATTCACCAAACATAGTGAATTAACTCAAATAATTCAATTGACATAGATTGTTTTAAGAAGAAGGCAGACAAAAGTTTCAATGTCAGTACGTAATGAAGTTAACGGTTGGTGTGTGTGTTATATCTGGGAATATAACTCTGGTTGGGGATTGTTCTTTAATGAACCCACACAGTACAATAAAGAACTCTTGTCCATTCCTTTAATGTTCCTGAAGTAGTCAGCAGATCAGTCCGGGTGGTTCCCTGTTGCGATGCGTATATGAACACAGCAGCATCTGAAGACTGCCCCCTCCCCCCTCTCTCATTAGGGTATTCCATTAATCCTATTAGCTACCCATTAAACAAGTGCTGATAACACCAAATGAACGTCAAGCTCCACCAGCTAATAATATTTCATCTCCCCAGTCAGGTAGGTTGAAACAAAAAGAGAATGAAAAGAAGAAGAGTTTGAACAGAGAGAGAGAGAGAGAGAGAGAGAGAGAGAGAGAGAGAGAGAGAGAGAGCGAGAGAGACTCTGTGCGTAGGGAAAAGAAGCCAGAAGCCAGAAACAGTAAATATACGGCAGCAAGGACTGTATATTTACATATGTTTACTTGTCTCGCAAAAATTCAGAAGCAAAGTGACACAGCTAGTTCATTGTGAAAGCGTTTGGTTACACTGATCATCACTGTGATGTGACATGGCAGGCTTTAAAAAGGAAGCTGCTTGGGAGAAAGAAGAGAGAGCAGAGAGGACTAAGTGACTGACTGTCCGACTGACTGACTGTCTGACTGTCTGTCTGACTAGCTGATTGGCTGACTGGCTGACTGACTGATTGTCTGAATGACTGACTGCCTGTCTGATTGTCTGACTGTTTGAATGGACTGGTTGACTGACAGGCGAACTGGCTGACTGACTGTCTGAATAGATTGACTGTCTGACTGACTGGCTGTCTGTCTGACTGTCTGATAGGCTGACTGTATGACTGGCTGACTGACTGTCTGATTGACTGTCTGACTGACTGTCTGTCTGACTGTCTGAATGGACTGACTGACTGAATGACTGACTGTCTGATTGGCTGTCTGTCTGACTGGCTGCCTGGCTGTCTGATTGGCTGACTGTATGACTGACTGTCTGACTAACTGTCTGATTGGCTGTCTGACTGTCTGACTGTCTGACTGTCTGATTGACTGACTGTCTGAATGGACTGACTGACTGTCTGAATAGACTGACTGACTGGCTGACTGACTGATTGGTTGACTGGCTGTCTGATTGTCTGACTGTATGACTGGCTGACTGACTGTCTGACTGGCTGACTGTCTGAATAGACTAAATGGCTGACTGTCTGATTGGCTGGCTGTTTGACTGGATGACTGACTGTATGACTGTCTGACTGATTGACTGTCTGAATAGACTGACTGGCTGACTGTATGACTGGCTGACTGACTGACTGGCTGACTGTATGACTGGCTGACTGACTGACTGGCTGACTGTATGACTGGCTGACTGACTGACTGTCTGAATAAACTGACTTACTGGCTGACTTACTGTCTGACTGTATGACTGGCTGTATGACTGGCTGATTGGCTGGCTATCTGACTGGCTGGCTGACTGTCTGAATGTCTGACTCTATGACTGATTGACTGTCTGATTGACTTACTGTCTGAATGGACTGACTGACTGTCTGTCTGACAGAAAGAGCAGCAACAACTCAGGGTGGGGTGATGACTGACTGACTGACAGGGTGGGGTGGTGATGTGTATTTTGGTGGAATCTGCACAGCCTCATGGTTGTCGGCCAAGCTGCTCCTCACTGTGACTGATGAGGAGGGACAAGGTTGAAGAGGAGACTGGAGTTACAGCTGTACCCCCCACCACTGTTCATCACTGCAGGACAGGCAGAGTGGGGCCCTAGATTACACCGGCCTCACCCTACCTATAGCTCTATGCTTGTCTCACAAATGGCACCCTTTTCCCTATATAGTGCACTACTTTAGACCAGGGGAGAGGTGGTGTGTGGAGGGGTGTTGGGAAGGGGAGAGGTGGTGTGTGTGTGTGGGGGGGGGGGGGGGGGGGGGGGGGGTTGGGAAGGGGAGAGGTGAGGTGGTGGGGGGGGGTGTTGTGAAGGGGAGAGTAGCTGTGTGGGGGGGCGGGTTGGGAAGGGGAGAGGTGGTGTGTGGGGGGGTGTTGGGAAGGGGAGAGGTGGTGTTCAGGGGGGCGGGTTGGGAAGGGGAGAAGTGGTGTGTTGGGGGGTTGGGAAGGGGAGAGTAGGTGTGTTGGGGGGGTTGGGAAGGGGAGAGTAGGTGTGTTAGGGGGGTAGGGAAGGGGAGAGTAGGTGTGTTGGTGGGGGGGGGGGGGGGGGGGAGTAGGTGTATGGGGAGGGTGTTGAGAAGACTACCTTAACCTTCTTAGCCGTTGTTGGAGATTGAACGTTAAAGTGTAATGAATTAAATATAAAAAATAAACTCGCAGACCATACATGGGTGGTCCCAAATGTGTCAGAAGGATATTTCCTATTTTCCATTCCAATAGAGATCCTGCTAAATCAATTAGAAGGCTTCCCCACAGTGAGTCCCAGTCATGATCAGCATAATTTCCTCTCATGCCAGCACATTCATAGCTTCAGGCAATTCTCTGCTCTTTCTCTCCCTGTTTTCACTCTTGCTGTGCCACCACATTAGCAGAGGTGGTGGTAGATTGAGGAGGTGTGCTCCGCTGTTAGACCTACAGAGAATGCCTTCTAACGTTCTAATGTTCTAAAGAAAGCCTTCTAGCATTCTAACATTCTAATGTTCTAAAGAATGCCTTCTAACATTCTGATGTTCTAAAGAATGGCTTCTAACGTTCTAATGTTCTAAAGAAAGCCTTCTAGCATTCTAACGTTCTAATGTTCTAAAGAATGCCTTCTAACATTCTGATGTTCTAAAGAATGGCTTCTAACGTTCTAACATTCTAATGTTCTAAAGAATGCCTTCTAACGTTCTAACATTCTAATGTTCTAAAGAATGGCTTCTAACGTTCTAACATTCTAATGTTATAAAGAATGCCTTCTAACGTTCTAACATTCTAAAGTTCAAAACAATGCCTTCTAACGTTCTAATGTTCTAAAGAATGCCTTCTAACGGTCTGATGTTCTAAAGAATGCCTTCTAACATTCTACCGTTCTAATGTTCTAAAGAAGGCCAGCTAACGGTCTGATGTTCTAAAGAATGCTTTCTAATGTTATAATGTTCTAAAGAATGGCTTCTAACGTTCTAATGTTCTAAAGAATGGCTTCTAACGTTCTAATGTTCTAAAGAATGCCTTCTAACATTCTACCGTTCTAATGTTCTAAAGAATGCCTTCTAACGTTCTAACATTCTAATGTTCTAAATAATGCCTTCTAACGTTCTAACATTCTAATGTTATAAAGAATGCCTTCTAATGTTCTAACATTCTAACGTTCTAAAGAATGGCTTCTAACGTTCTAACATTCTAATGTTCTAAAGAATGGCTTCTAATGTTCTAACATTCTAAAGAAGGCCTTCTAATGTTCTAACGTTCTAAAGAAAGCCTTCTAACATTCTAACGTTCTAATGTTCTAAATAATTCCTTCTAACGTTCTAACACTAATGTTCTGAAGAATGACTTCTAACGTTCTAATGTTCTAAAGAATGCCTTCTAACGTTCTAACATTCTAATGTTCTAAAGAAGGCTTTCTAACGTTCTAACATTCTAATGTTATAAAGAATGCCTTCTAACATTCTAACATTCTAATGTTATAAAGAATGCCTTCTAAAGTTCTAACATTCTAACGTTCTAAAGAATGGCTTCTAACGTTCTAATGTTCTAAAGAATGGCTTCTAACGTTCTAATGTTCTAATGTTATAAAGAATGGCTTCTAACGTTCTAACATTCTAATGTTCTAAAGAATGCCTTCTAACGTTCTAACATTCTAATGTTATAAAGAATGCCTTCTAACGTTCTAACATTCTAACGTTCTAAAGAATGGCTTCTAACGTTCTAATGTTCTAATGTTCTAAAGAATGGCTTCTAACGTTCTAATGTTATAAAGAATGGCTTCTAACGTTCTAACATTCTAATGTTCTAAATATTGCCTTCTAACGTTCTAACATTCTAATGTTATAAAGAATGCCTTCTAACGTTCTAACATTCTAACGTTCTAAAGAATGGCTTCTAACGTTCTAACATTCTAATGTTCTAAAGAATGGCTTCTAACGTTCTAACATTCTAAAGAAGGCCTTCTAATGTTCTAACGTTCTAAAGAAAGCCTTCTAACATTCTAACGTTCTAATGTTCTAAATAATTCCTTCTAACGTTCTAACACTAATGTTCTGAAGAATGACTTCTAACGTTCTAATGTTCTAAAGAATGCCTTCTAACGTTCTAACATTCTAATGTTCTAAAGAAGGCTTTCTAACGTTCTAACATTCTAATGTTATAAAGAATGCCTTCTAACATTCTAACATTCTAATGTTATAAAGAATGCCTTCTAACGTTCTAACATTCTAACGTTCTAAAGAATGGCTTCTAACATTCTAATGTTCTAAAGAATGGCTTCTAACGTTCTAATGTTCTAATGTTATAAAGAATGGCTTCTAACGTTCTAACATTCTAATGTTCTAAAGAATGCCTTCTAACGTTCTAACATTCTAATGTTCTAAAGAATGGCTTCTAACGTTCTAACATTCTAACGTTCTAAAGAATGGCTTCTAACGTTCTAACATTCTAATGTTCTAAAGAATGGCTTCTAACGTTCTAACATTCTAAAGAAGGCCTTCTAATGTTCTAACGTTCTAAAGAAAGCCTTCTAACGTTCTAACGTTCTAATGTTCTAAATAATTCCTTCTAACGTTCTAACACTAATGTTCTAAAGAATGCCTTCTAACGTTCTAACATTCTAATGTTCTAAAGAAGGCTTTTTAACGTTCTAACATTCTAATGTGCTAAAGAATGCCTCTGCAGTTCTACAATTCTATAAACAATATTTTTGCCATTCTAATTCTAGAAAGAACATAGCAGTTCAAACGTTCCATTGTGTTTACTGAATAGCTTCTAAACAACCCCCATCATTCTCGCAGCTCTGACTGAAGATGTTTCTTAGTCTTTGAACAGACGTTCATTATGAAGAAATGACCTGCCAGCCTGTTTATTTCATGAATGGGATTCATGTGTTTGGCTGGCAGGGATGGGAGAAGGACTGCTTGAATGAGTGAGTCTACCACTCACACTACAATACAGTGTTGACCTGACAGCCATGACTAACCTCTGAATCTAGCTCACATTGTTCCATCCCATGACAATAGGCCTTTCGCCACACACTAGTCATATGATTAACATGATACATTACGTAAAGTAATGTATTTTTCCTTAATATGCAAAGACATTTTACATTAGAATACTGTTAGCTTTCATTGGAGTTTTTAGCGAATATCTGACCCTATTTACACTCACCAGCATGAAAACTGCTATTGTGCTTCTTGTATTAAAGCACTTGACAAGCCCACTGAGGCTGAGCTGATTCTGCAGTGAGCACTTTCTCTGGCCAGTGTACTACAACGGTGATGTAGTAGGTTTAGCTGAAAGCAGAACTCTACAGGTCAGGCAAGCCAGTGCCTCCTATAATCCGTCACAATGTCATCAATGTTATCATTGTGAATTGAGACGTCGGCTCAAAAAATAACATTCAATACATTCATACAAAGCCTCTGTACATAAAACAGTTTATACAGCAAAGAAAAGCGTTTTTGTTTTTTGTTGTTGCAGCGAACATCGTGAGCATAGTGAAGAGACGTTATGTAGTCTAACTGTATGAGTCGATGTGGTTTTGCAACTCTAGCAGGCTGAATAATTCATGCTTAGTCACAGCAAACACTCCTGGATTCAGTACTGCATATACTGAGATGTCATACTCATGGAAATCACATGTAATATACCTGTAAAAGGCACAGCATTTCATGGGCCAAAACATCACGTTACCTGTTACACAGAGTAGTAGTCACATTGCAGTTAGTTAACGTGTATCAAAGCATGTATCTTAGATAGATAATCCCAATCAAATTCTTTCAATTGTCTTCAGAAACGATGCTCATCTCAGTGTATGCTATGGAAATGGGTTGTTTGTGAGAGTGGTTTCTCATGCAGACCATTGGATTCATATTTTTGTCTTATTATTATGTTATTCATTCCGTAATTGTGATGGTAATATTAAAATATATATTTTTATATATATATATATATATATATATATATATATGTTTTGTATACCATAAAGCATGTAAATTATACCACCTCAGATAAGGATGTACAGAAAATAATTGTGCTATTAATACGAGAGCAAAAAATATTGTAAAATAGAGGAACTCTCATCAAAATTATGTTCTTTCAAACAATTTTGGGATGAATACGTTTGGAGGGTTGCCACAACAGTGCTCTACCATTGAAAATGATGAAGAGTGCTTTCAAACACTCCAACGTAACGGTGCTCTACCCTTGAAAATTATGAAGGGTTCTTTCAAACACTCCAACATAACGGTGCTCTACCATTGAACATCACAGCTTGGACTGAGTTATCATAACGTGGCTGTATTGCTGACCATAGTTCAATAAGGAAACCTCTGACATGTATCTTCATGGGTGCTTCCATATAGGGAAACGGCACTTTTAACGTTACAGGAAACATGTTCAGCAACACACTACCTACAGTATACCACCAAACAGACATTCAGGACATTGAGACGGTTGTGACGTTTTTACAGGAATGTAGCCAGCTTTCCACAATAAAATAATAACATGACTCCATTTCAATGTAGCCACATCCTGTAAATATATGGAGGATTTGTGAACATCGTAACAGCCTAATTCAATATTTTAAGGTTTAAAGGGTGTTAAGTGTTTATTAAGGTGTAAAACGTGTTAAAAAAGTGTTATGTTTAATGTGTGAAAATTACCTCACTCGGATAATGTATTCAAAGATCCAACTCATTTAAATCAGAATTATTTGCTAAAGCCCAAATCAATAGTAAAATAAAGATATCATATATATTGATATTATATACATTTCATAGTTTAACTACACTGTCCTCTCTTTACTGTCCTGGCTGGAATCAGTTTTTTCTGCTTGTGCTTGGCTACATTCCTGTTCAATCCCACTGTGTCTTGGCGGCTGCTCCTACCTTTAAAATTAGGTCTGATTCTTGCATCGTAACCCGAAACTTTGCCCATGAGTTTGTCCAAGAACTCCGAGGGAGGCATTGGGGAGGCAGCTTTTCGAGCCGCGGCTTCTTTAGAGGCTGCCAAGCTAGAGACAGAAGAGAGAAAATAAAAGGAGGGAGAGAGAGAGAGAGAGAGAGAGAGAGACAGAGATGGGTGCACAACTGAGATTTGAATGGTGAGTTGTTGTCATACATAGCAGCATTCTGAGAGTAATCCAATCCAACAAGTATTTTCTGTTGAGGGACGCTACCATTACTGATTCCCTTCACTTGTCCATTTGCTATATACTGTGAATCAATATGAAGTCAACTACTTTACTTGCATTCCAAATAAATATATAGCAGTTTGATTAGCTCCATGAGCAAAGTATGAACTTTGAGGGGAAATTTTAGGAAGTATCCACTTCATGAGTTATATGCTCAGAGGATAATCAATAATATTGATTATCCATGAAGTTGTTGTTATTTGACTCCTTCACACCGTAGCCTACAACACAGAACAGCTTATCCAATAAACAGTATGTGTATTGGATATGTTCTACATATCTTATCTACATTAATTTTTCTATTTTCTTTTTTTAAATCCATCAACAAAATAGTATTAACATTCCATACACAGAATAAAAGCAAGGTTTACATAACTACAAATATCTGTAACCTCACAATCCATTTCCTGTGATGACAGAATAAGAAAATAATCAAAGTTTTTCGAAAATACCAAAAACATACCAACTTATAGCTCCAAAAAGAAAGCTGAAAACAGAAAATAGGTTAATTACTTCCCAATTGTTTGGTGCAGGGAGAATTTGCATATCCAGAATGAACCTCTTATGGATAATTAGGATGACAGATGATGACCAGGGTGGCTTTCCCTTTAATGTTTCATGCATGCAGTCTTCTGAAACTGAGATGAAATAGATGAGCTGAAATAGATGAGATGAGGAGAAAGAAAAGAACAAACATGTTACAGTAACCACCGCCGCAAAATACAACTGACATCACATGTCATCATGTGATAATAACACCAAGGACAAGCCTTTTTTGTTGACAACTGTGATCATTACCCCAACAACAAAGGGCATATTTAGTCATGTCAGCTCAAAAGGTATTCCTACACATATTCACCAACTGCGCCCCCATCGGTCGGCTAAAAAAACTATTCACCAACTGCCCCATCAGTCGACTAACATATTAACCAACTGCCCCATCAGTCGACTAACATATTAACCAACTGCCCCATCAGTAGACTAACATATTAACCAACTGCCCCATCAGTAGACCAACATATTAACCAACTGCCCCCATCAGTAGTCTAACATATTAACCAACTGCCCCATCAGTAGACTAACATATGAACCAACTGCCCCCATCAGTAGACTAACATATTAACCAACTGCCCCCATCAGTAGACTAACATATGAACCAACTGAACCCATCAGTAGACTAACATATTAACCAACTGCCCCCCATCAGTAGACTAACATATGAACCAACTGCCCCCATCAGTAGACTAACATATTAACCAACTGCCCCCCATCAGTAGACTAACATATTAACGAACTGCCCCTCATCAGTAGACTAACATATTAACCAACTGCCCCCATCAGTAGACTAACATATTAACCAACTGCCCCCATCAGTAGACTGACATATTAACCAACTGCCCCATCAGTAGACTAACATATTAACCAACTGCCCCCCATCAGTAGACTAACATATTAACCAACTGCCCCCATCAGTAGACTAACATATTAACCAACTGCCCCCATCAGTAGATTAACATATTAACCAACTGCCCCCATCAGTAGTCTAACATATTAACCAACTGCCCCCCATCAGTAGACTAACATATGAACCAACTGCCCCCATCAGTAGACTAACATATGAACCAACTGCCCCCATCAGTAGACCAACATATTAACCAACTGCCCCCATCAGTAGACTAACATATGAACCAACTGAACCCATCAGTAGACTAACATATTAACCAACTGCCCCCATCAGTAGACTAACATATGAACCAACTGCCCCCATCAGTAGACCAACATATTAACCAACTGCCCCCATCAGTAGACTAACATATGAACCAACTGAACCCATCAGTAGACTAACATATTAACCAACTGCCCCCATCAGTAGACTAACATATTAACCAACTGCCCCATCAGTAGACTAACATATTAACCAACTGCCCCCATCAGTAGACTAACATATTAACCAACTGCCCCCATCAGTAGACTAACATATTAACCAACTGCCCCACATCAGTAGACTAACATATGAACCAACTGCCCCCATCAGTAGACTAACATATGAACCAACTGCCCCCATCAGTAGACCAACATATTAACCAACTGCCCCATCAGTAGACTAACATATGAACCAACTGCCCCCATCAGTAGACTAACATATTAACCAACTGCCCCCCATCAGTAGACTAACATATTAACCAACTGCCCCCATCATTAGTCTAACATATTAACCAACTGCCCCATAAGTAGACTAACATATGAACCAACTGCCTCCATCAGTAGTCTAACATACTAACCAACTGCCCCCCATCAGTAGACTAACATATTAACCAACTGCCCCCCATCAGTAGACTAACATATTAACCAACTGCCCCCCATCAGTAGACTAACATATTAACCAACTGCCCCCATCAGTAGACTAACATATTAACCAACTGCCCCCCATCAGTAGACTAACATATTAACCAACTGCCCCCCATCAGTAGACTAACATATTAACCAACTGCCCCCCATCAGTAAACTAACATATTAACCAACTACCCCCCATCAGTAGACTAACATATTAACCAACTGCCCCCATCAGTAGACCAACATATTAACCAACTGCCCCATCAGTAGACTAACATATTAACCAACTGCCCCCCATCAGTAGACTAACATATTAACCAACTGCCCCATCAGTAGACTAACATATTAACCAACTGCCCCCATCAGTAGACTAACATATTAACCAACTGCCCCATCAGTAGACTAACATATTAACCAACTGCCCCATCAGTAGACTAACATATTAACCAACTGCCCCCCATCAGTAGACTAACATATTAACCAACTGCCCCATCAGTAGACTAACATATTAACCAACTGCCCCCATCAGTAGACTAACATATTAACCAACTGCCCCATCAGTAGACTAACATATTAACCAACTGCCCCCCATCAGTAGACTAACATATTAACCAACTGCCCCCCATCAGTAGACTAACATATTAACCAACTGCCCCCATCAGTAGACTAAGATATTAACCAACTGCCCCCATCAGTAGACCAACATATTAACCAACTGCCCCAACAGTAGACTAACATATTAACCAACTGCCCCAACAGTAGACTAACATATTAACCAACTGCCCCCATCAGTAGACTAACATATTAACCAACTGCCCCATCAGTAGACTAACATATTAACCAACTGCCCCCATCAGTAGACTAACATATTAACCAACTGCCCCCCATCAGTAGACTAACATATTAACCAACTGCCCTCCATTAGTAGACTAACATATTAACCAACTGCCCCCATCAGTAGACCAACATATTAACCAACTGCCCTCCATTAGTAGACTAACATATTAACCAACTGCCCCCCATCAGTAGACTAACATATTAACCAACTGCCCCCCATCAGTAGACTAACATATTAACCAACTGCCCCATCAGTAGACTAACATATTAACCAACTGCCCTCCATTAGTAGACTAACATATTAACCAACTGCCCCCCATCAGTAGACTAACATATTAACCAACTGCCCTCCATTAGTAGACTAACATATTAACCAACTGCCCCCCATCAGTAGACTAACATATTAACCAACTGCCCCCATCAGTAGACTAACATATTAACCAACTGCCCCATCAGTAGACTAACATATTAACCAACTGCCCCCATCAGTAGACTAACATATGAACCAACTGCCCCCCATCAGTAGACTAACATATTAACCAACTGCCCCATCAGTAGACTAACATATGAACCAACTGCCCCCCATCAGTAGACTAATAAACATATTAGAAAACTACCCCCATCAGAAGAGGATGGACACAGAACACTGAAGTACTGTAAACGAGGAAGTTCGCAGTCTCCCATGCCTCTCCATACTGCTACCAGTCTGTGTGTGGGTGGGCCACCATAACTGCCAGGTCACTGGCCAGGCTGTGCTGCTGCTACTGTCACATGGGCAGTCACCAACTACCCCAGAGGCTGCTGCTTGTGTCAGCCAAGCACTACTCTCTAAATACTGGCTTTACACATCAGGCTTCATAGAAATGGCATGTGAACCCTATATAGTACAATGGCACCCCATAGGGCACTACTTCTGACCAGTAGTGTACTATACTGTATAAGTGGGGAATACTCTGCCATTTTGGATGTATTCCTAGATTTTCAATATTTCCTCGCTATCGTTTAAGCTTTTGTTTGTGTTTTTGCTGCTGTGTCATTTTTGGAAATTTGGCATTTGAAAGGCACATACAGTATGTTGTCCTAATCAATGCCAAAGTAGTTGATTCTATACTCACACTGATGACTGGACAGTGTTGATAACTGTTAACACTATCAGTGTTGCAGCTGTAATTTTCAACAATAGGTGGCGATTGTGACGGCCAAAAGCAGCCCTGGCGGGTTAACTGATACCCTGAAACCCTGGTGGTCCAACTGATACCCTGAAACCCTGGTGGTCCAACTGATACCCTGAAGCCCTGGTGGTCCAACTGATACCCTGAAGCCCTGGTGGTCCAACTGATACCCTGAAGCCCTGGTGGTCCAACTGATACCCTGAAGCCCTGGTGGTCCAACTGATACCCTGAAACCCTGGTGGTCCAACTGATACCCTGAAACCCTGGTGGTCCAACTGATACCCTGAAGCCCTGGTGGTCCAACTGATACCCTGAAGCCCTGGTGTCCAACTGATACCCTGAAGCCCTGGTGGTCCAACTGATACCCTGAAGCCTTGGTGGTCCAACTGATACCCTGAAGCCCTGGTGGTCCAACTGATACCCTGAAACCCTGGTGGTCCAACTGATACCCTAAAACCCTGGTGGTCAAATTGATACCCTGAAGCCTTGGTGGTCCAACTGATACCCTGAAGCCTTGGTGGTCCAAATTATACCCAGAAGCCTTGGTGGCTCAACTTATAACCTGAAGCTATCTGCAGACCAAACAGTTTCTGTCAAGTCTGCCAAATCACTGTCTCTCTTCCATCAATGCTGGCATTATGGTTTATTGATGGAACATTCCTAAGAGTTACACTTCTATACTAACGATCTATATCAATCCATACCAAGACAGACAAGTCTAGAATGTATAGCCAAGAATTCTTAGAATCTTAGAATTCTAAAACTGTTAGAATTCTAGAACTGTTAGAATTCTAGAATGTTTTGAGTGGAATTTGCTTTGAGCAGATAATGCAGTGTATCAAGGATTATTCTAATACCAGTTAATTACCACACAACACGGTGGAATCCTATCATAAGAACCTAAACACAATAGTCGGCTGTGACCATGAGGTTAGTACTAGGGATCAAGTGCTGCAAATAAACTGTTGTTAGGACTCACGCAATACAGACAATACCATACTCTAACGCCGTGAAAAAAGCGTTTCAATTTAGTATTGAACAAACACCCTCGAACTGACGACACAATCAGTTTAGTCATAGAGAGATTAGACAGTGTCCTCTACAGAGATAATTGACTTAGACAGCTAGCATGGCCCATGCTGTGGGCCACGCAGGAATCTGTTTGACAGTGTGAAATTAGGGGACCGGCACACTCCTTCTCCTTACATTATGGGGGGGGGGGTTGGTATAATAGGAATGTGTAGCATCGCTATCACACCAAATCACAACATCTATGGAGGTTAATCCCACACAAAACCACAGGAATTTGCACCAAGAAAATCTTGGACCAACACACTCTTTCTCCTTACATCATAGAGGCCCTTCGGTTAAGAAACATAATATATGAACCGAGGATAGACCACTTACCCACTAAATCACATAATCAATAGGCCTCAGGTCAATCCCACTCAAAACCACAGGAATCAGGATTCTACACCCATGGGGGTATCAACAAGACCATCTATGATTTCCTTCCTTCTGTCTGGGCTTCTCCCGTCCCGAGTGACTTGTTCCTGGGTTTTGCATGATCAAAGTTTAGATTTACTTGAATTATTTCTGATCAATGCTTGCTTGGCCAGGCCACGGCCAACTGTGGAGAGGCCTGGTCCGCGTGGCCGGTGCTGAGGCAGCTGTAAAAACAGCTGACTCCCAGCGACAGAGAGAATAATATGCAAACAACCCCAGTCTGCATACTTTAATGTGGAACACCAATCATTAGCCTTAACTTTACCTCCTTATGTTCTTAATAAAGCCTCTAAAGACTACAATCCTAATTGATCTTATCCTTGCATTTTTTTGTAACACTCTGAGAAATCAAAGCCCTACCAAAGCCTTCATCCCCTCCCAGTCCCTGGCACAGATAGGAGGGATGGGCCGTTCTGTTCTCCTGTACAAACTGTTAACGTAATGTCTGTTAATAAGCCAACATCATCATCATTTAAAAAAAAAAATACATTACACAAAACGAATGACAAATGTGGGCAGCATAAGGCATTTGTCTTTAGGTGTGTTATTGTGTTGAGCTGAAGAAAAAAAAAGATCAAGAAGTGAAACGTGACATGAATTCATGCTCCGTACAATGTTAGCATGCAGTACAGTACAGTACAGCATGCTGTATAGAACAACATATTGGACATGCATTGGAACTGGTGTTCTGTGTGGATATTAGAACATAGTCTGTGTTTGAAAGGTTTTAGTGAATTCAGAGCTATGAATTCCTCCATTTATTTATCCATGACTGAGTAGAAAGAGAGGCAAGACCATTGATAATAAGCTATGTCATTTATAGTGCTATCTGTTTTTGTCTATGTTGATCAATAATGTATTACCACACATCAAGCTTTAGAAATTAACCTGGCTAAAATTGATGATTGTAAGTGATCGTAGAGAACGCCAGTCAATTGTTCTTCATTAGAGGCTTCAATATTTATAACTAAATATATCCACCTTTCTCACCTTGTTCTGACAATACATTTTTATTTTTTTATTTAACCTTTATTTAACTAGGCAAATCAGTTAAGAACAAATTCTTATTTACAATGACGGCCTACCCCGGCCAAACACGGACGACGCTGGGCCAATTGTGCGCCACCTTATGGGACTCCCAATCACAGCCAGTTGTGATACAGCCTGGAATTAAACCAGGGTCTGTAGTGACGCCTCTAGCACTGAGATGCAGTGCTTAGACCGCCAAGCCACTCGGGAGGCCCAGATAAAACATACATAAACACACCATAAATATATAAAGCCCATCTGACCTGAAAACAAGTGACTGCCATCACAATCACCATGAACATGACGTGGCTTGCTGAACAGCATGGTGTGTGTAAATACAGCAGAATTTCTTGAAGACATGGGGTTAAACATCTGTGATGAAATGAGGTTTTAAAGGACTAATTCTATAGGTGATTGGAGACAACTGGTGCTTTGGTGTCTGTGCATGCAACCGGTGTTACTGCTTTCTGCTGTTCGAGGACAACTCAAGGTTATGTTTCATGAGTAGGGTCGCAAAGCTACCAGTAGTTTACCAAAGTTACAGGAATCTTCAGCAGTGTAATTGAAAATAAGAGTTTGTTCTTAAACTGACTTGCCTAGTCATTTTTTTTAATGGTTCAACAGAAAACAGACTAATTAATTTTAAAAAGCATCTAATCAACAATGGCATTATTTTCAATTAACTCTGCAACTTTTCCTACTATTGACTTTTATCACAACTGCTACGAGTTTGACGCCAAAACATTGACAACATATACATACTGACATAGTCAAATAAATCAAAGTGTGTTAAACAAATATATACAGGATGTTTCATGCTGAGACCACCATATTAAACAACAACAGTGTTCACTAATCCCACACAAAAAAAATTGTTTATATTTAGTAGGATCATGTTTTACAGCTTTGTCACTCTATTTTTATTTGAAAATCCTGTTATTTAATTATTTAAACACATTTTTTTTTCATGTGATAAGGCCAGAGATAATTACAGAGACCTGTGAAAATATGAAGTAGCCAAAAGGGCCACAATATGTATTGTGCTAGATTACATCAAATCCTTGAAAGAAAACAAAATGTTGGTATTTTACTGGTAAACTGTGAAAGTTTCCAGTAAAATACCCACCCTTTGCAACCCTATTCGTGAGCCTATAGACCACGTGATACTGGAGGGAATACATTAAATAATCCCCAAGTCAATTATAGATTAGCTTTACATTTCCCAGTTCACAATAGAAAGCAATGTTACGAATACACAAATCCATAGGTGTCAATTCATTTTTTTTGTTGCCTAAATAGATGATTCCATATTTCCAGTATTGCTGTGGAAAAACGTGCATGTGTTTGGTTGATTTAACTATTCAACTGAGAGTAATAAGTCCCTAACATTCATGTGTCATGGTGTCAGAGTGACAAAGATGGCCATAAAATACAAGATAATAAAAAATGCAAAAAAACCACACCTTCTACACTGTTGAGACTAGCATATTTCTGCACAATTGTGAGGTATTAATTGTAGTGTAAGGCCTTTAACGTAATTTATATCAGTGAATATTTATTCACGAGAGACTATGTGTGGACACATTTGCTGCGTACCTATTCTCCAGTGATGGTCTGGGATTCTTGTTAGTGGATTTGGGCCACATGTTCACTTTCCACACATTGGTGTGCTACGTTGCAGAAAGCAATGTATACCCTGTTTAATATGGGCTCTACAGTGTATATCCTGTTTAATATGGATTGTGCAGTGAATATCCTGTTTAATATGGGCTATACAGTATATATCCTGTTTAATAAACAGTGCATAGTGTATAATATACTGTGTTATAGAATGTGTTTTGAATGCTTGAAATGCTCAATTTCCTCTCACTGTTTTCATGGTTGGTGACAAACTGGTAGGGAATACCCTGTCATTCATTTTGATTTAACGAGCACCAGTATTCCCAGATGCTTTGCAAATTAACATAGACTGACATAGGCTATAATTAGATAATGAAATGTTTTCACTTGCAGTGTCAAATGCATACTTTATCTGATGGTCATTCATTAAACAAGCATGCAACCTTCCACATGGGCCAAAAACGAACACTAACAGAAAGGAATGTGAAAATAGGAATACGAAAATAGATGTTTGTATATACAGTCATGTATATAATGTGCATTCATCAGGCTGTTTTGACATTGACAAAGTAATCAATTCTTGGTAATAGGTCTGCATTTGAAATGAGGTCTGGGGGTCTAGGTTGAGACTGGGAAAGAGATATCAATTAAGCAGAACTGCAGAGTTCAGCAGTGGGAGCTGAGGCTGCAATATCCTGATTTTACTTCATTAGCTAAACACGCTGGCCAGAATGCTAAATAAACACTGTCTGTCTGCAAGGAATGTACATGGAATCCAATGGACTATAGAATACAATATAGAATGTAAAGTAGTCTAAAAAAGAACTCTGATGATTCATTTGATTCTAGGATGTAGGATGTAATGTTGATTAGGCATGCAATGCATAACAAAGACAAATAGCCATGTTTGGGCCAATGGGAGAGAAGCTGTTCTCTGAACAGAATACCTGCCTCCCCTCCAATGTGAACATTAGAGAGATCCTTGTTCACATTTACAGAGAATAATACACTTTATGTAAGAGGATCACGAGCTTGATAGTAGTCGATAAATTCATACAAAGACATTCATGTCAAGACTAGAATATTCCAACTGGTCAGGATGGGTATACTGTGTGGTTACTGGGAGAAAACAAAACAGTCATCATCCAGCATATTTACAAGATATATTCTGTGAAATATCCAAGTCTTTAAATAACATGATTTTTTTTCCATTTCATTCACAATAGTTGAATAGAGAAAACTACTAGTCTAAGACTTTTACATATAGTGCGCTGGCCCCATGAGAGAAATGAAGACAGACACAAGACATTTCTCTTCTCAGTGAGTAGGTGATGGATAGGCCTACACACCAACAACAACACCACTTCCCTGATATGTGTGTGAGAGCGTGTTCTCAGTTCCTTTACTCTGACTTGCCTGTTGATAACATATGCCTCATCAGAGAATACGTCGTTTAGCGTTTGATGACCACTAGTGTTCGCTATTAGCTCTCGCTGTCTCTCTCACACATATCTTAATTCAATGTAGTGTGTGACTTAATTAAATTCACTCACAATAGAGGAATGATTAGGCCTACATAAATATAAAATACAGCCAACGCAACTTTTGACAATCGTGTGATTAAACCTAATCAATTGGCTGCGTTGATTTATTTCCATTCAGACTTTTGTCAATACATGTTAATCTATGTTAGGACATATTCTGACTGCAGCCCACACGAGAACAATAAAATGGTATTTAACACATTAAAGTCAATAAATAATGTTCCTTACCTGAAAAATACTATTGTTTCCCACAAATAGATCCCGAGAGCGTTTATTCGGTACATTTTTGCCGGTCTCATTCGGGCTACCTACAGCTCCAGGAGCACCAATAGTAGAATTCCAATTTCTTTAATGATTTCGGACCTCCAAGGTGAGCAATTCTTCTGTTGTTTTTTTTTTCAGATTCCAGAGTCACAAGAAAACCACAAGATGTTCATAACCGCCCAGGCCATGAAACCCTCTTCCGTTATTGATTCGGATAACCCAAATAATGAGTACTTTTTCAGGACAACGGACAGCGGCAAACGCGGTTTGTGGAATTTCACTCAGCCCAGGTTATTGTTGCTTTGAGGGTACAGCACGTTAGGCTACGATATCACAGATATTTCCGACGTTTATTCTATGCGATCCATTTGGATTTTGTTACAAGGGGAATTTGTCAATTTCAACATGCCTCCTTCAGTGATAAATGTGGCAATGCATGTGCTCTGGGTCTTAATGAATGTCTCAATTTTAGAAGATGTTTAACTACGTGGTTGTATACCCCTTACGTCTAGATCAGTAGCGGAATTGCACAGTTGTTACACGAAATATATACATACGTAGACAGTGTTTTTTTCTTAACGCTTTCTCTTATATGCATCCCAAAAACAGAGGTGTTGCTTTCAAGCCACACGTAGTTGTAGTTACCCCGGCCGTGCTGACTGATGTTTTTCTGCAGGTACTCGCCGTGTCTCGGTAGTTGACTCCCAGGGGTGAGATGTAACTGCTGCAGAGAGCTACTTCCATTGTCCGATCAAGTTCGGGACTCACAACTCAGTTTCGTCTTCTTGCATTTAGATTCCTCGTAATAATGTCAAATTGAGTGCAATCGGGATGCGATTAGCCCCTTCTTCCATTGCCTCCTAAAGCTCAGCGCTCTCACGTCAGACCACCACTGTATTTCTTGCTGCAGTCATTTACTAAACTCAAAAAAGCACCTCACCTTTGAACACACGCCCACATGACGTTGCCATTGGTCGGCATGTTGCTCAAACTTGTTAGGCTACGGCTCCGATTGGAGAGAGGTGTTGTCATCTGGAGAGTTTTAATGTCCCGCGCATTGGTATGGAAATAGAGAATAGGCCATTAATATGTCTAATGTTAGGTTATCATATTTCTATGTACTTTTTGGTGTAGTCGACTGTTTGCACAACCCCAGTGTCTACAGTGGTTGACATGTTAAAATGATCATTGGACCGACTAGGCAATTATTATGTAATTGTATTTATTTTCCTTTGGAGGGGGGGGGGGGGGGGGGGGGCATGAAGTATTTTCCTTTTTATTTCACTGTTCATGTAGGTTACTTTTGATAAGTGAGCGTTGCAAGGGCGGCAAAAAAAGATAAGATGCAGAAAGAAAGTATCTTGTTCCTTATTATCCGCTTGTTTTTTCTGTTAAATCTTTTTGGTATAATCAATATTGTTTTGCATCCATGCAGACGTCTAAAGTGAGGCTCTGTCCCTTTCTTTTTTCTGCAGTAGCGGTATTTCATCTGCACCGCTGTTCACATTGTCCATTGAAACGTGATTCCGTTTCTAATGCCTGCAGCTCTCTTTCCGAACGCAGTCACCAAAAGATCACGTGACACGCGGACGGGATAGAACGAATGGAATACGCACGACTAGAATACGGTTGGATATATGGTGCCTTCAAGTATTCCAAAGGATTCCGTCTTGTCCTATTGAGGAGACAGATAGTGTTTGAATCGTTTATCGCAATAGAGATGTAAGATTATAGCAAACGTGAGTCAAGGATTTATTTAATTTAATACTCTTCAGTCGACCACTTGGATGATATAAGTGAAATAAATGCTGTGCTGTGAGTTTGAAAATCCAGTATTTCCTAAATACAGTATGACATGACATAATGAATGTGTTGTATCATTTCTGAGTGCACTAGTTATCATTACCCAAGAAGTTATCTAACAGAATAAATACGTAAAGAAAATGACTGAGCTTAAAAATCATTTTTTCTTGCTCTGAAAGAATAGAAGACAGTTGGCCATAGTTTCCCATAACACTGACATTGAATAAGCTAATTGTGTTTATTCAAATCATGCTCTTAGACCAGGGGTTCTCACACTTTTTTGGGTCCCTGGACTCCTTTTGTGATAGACCATTCATCAGAAACCCCTCATAATCAGAACACACCATGAGTGAGATTCAAAACAATACAGCACACAATGAGTTTTACTGTGACTTCAGCACAACCAAATCTCTGGCCCAGGGAAAAATATATTTTAAAAGGCCCGCCTCTTGGCATCGAAGATTTAAAAAAATAATTTTCAAGCAAATATCCTGTAATTTGACACATTTTGTCATGGGGCAGAGAGATTTGTTGTTGTTGCAGTTTTAAAACTAATATCCTGCAATACTAAACATTATGCAACGAGGCAGGGAGAACACTATAGTTTTAAAGCTTAAATTACGTATATATATATATATATATATATATACATTTTGGAGAATACAAGAAGCATTGAGTTGAAGAATCATTGGTGCCGTATTGTGCACATCCCTGTAAGCCTCCCAGGCCCATGTTGCCCAGTGTTAAGGAATTATATATTCATAATATTATGGTCGTTCCACCAATTCGGGGCCTTTTGAGAATTGTAACTTTTACATTTCACCAAATTTTAACATTCTGTCATAAAAGGGCACATAGTAAGTGCCAAATAAAGTAACAGAGGTTGACCATAAATAACAGGGCTGAAGAAATCTTCTTGAATAAGCCATGAATCCCCTTGTGACAGGGGGAACGGAAGCTTGTTGTGTGCAACAGGGAGTGGTAATTGAATGCAAGCTTCACAAAAAAATAGGAAATGATTAAAACATTTCTAGCCTATCTATCTCTGGGTAACAGGGTTGACTTGTTATGCTCAACCCGCTCAGTTTTCCACCACAAAATACCAGAAAATGGCCAAAAAGAGTAGAACCAGCTTTTACTCTGTCACACCCTGATCTGTTTCACCTGTCCTCGTTATTGTCTCCACCCCCTCCAGGTGTTGCTTGTTTTCCCCAGTGTATTTATCCTTGTGTTTCCTGTCTCTCTGTACCAATGTATTTATCCTTGTGTTTCCTGTCTCTCTGTACCAGTGTATTTATCCTTGTTTTTCCTCTCTCTCTGTACCAGTGTATTTATCCCTGTGTTTCCTGTCTCTCTGTACCAGTGTATTTATCCTTGTGTTTCCTGTCTCTCTGTGCCAGTGTATTTATCCTTGTGTTTCCTCTCTCTCTGTACCAGACTATTTATCCCTGTGTTTCCTGTCTCTCTGTACCAGTGTATTTATCCCTGTGTTTCCTGTCTCTCTGTACCAGTTTATTTATCCTTGTGTTTCCTCTCTCTCTGTACCAGTGTATTTATCCCTGTGTTTCCTGTCTCTCTGTACCAGTGTATTTATCCCTGTGTTTCCTGTCTCTCTGTACCAGTGTATTTATCCCTGTGTTTCCTGTCTCTCTGTACCAGTGTGTTTATCCTTGTGTTTCCTGTCTCTCTGTGCCAGTGTATTTATCCCTGTGTTTCCTGTCTCTCTGTACCAGTGTGTTTATCCTTGTGTTTCCTGTCTCTCTGTGCCAGTGTATTTATCCTTGTGTTTCCTCTCTCTCTGTACCAGTGTGTTTATCCTTGTGTTTCCTGTCTCTCTGTGCCAGTGTATTTATCCTTGTGTTTCCTGTCTCTCTGTGCCAGTGTATTTTTTTTTTAATAATTTTTTTTATTTCACCTTTATTTAACCAGGTAGGCTAGTTGAGAACAAGTTCTCATTTGCAACTGCGACCTGGCCAAGATAAAGCATAGCAGTGTGAACATACAACAACACAGAGTTACACATGGAGTAAACAATAAACAAGTCAATAACATGGTAGAAAAAAGAGAATCTATATACAATGTGTGCAAAAGGCATGAGGTAGGCAATAAATCGAATAATTACAATTTAGCAGATTAACACTGGAGTGGTAAATCATCAGATGATCATGTGCAAGAAGAGATACTGGTGTGCAAAAGAGCAGAAAAGTAAATAAATAAAAGCAGTATGGGGGTGAGGTAGGTAAATTGGGTGGGTAGTTTACAGATGGACTATGTACAGCTGCAGCGATCGGTTAGCTGCTCGGATAGCAGATTTTTAAAGTTGTTGAGGGAGATAAAAGTCTCCAACTTCAGAGATTTTTGCAATTCGTTCCAGTCGCAGGCAGCAGAGAACTGGAAGGAAAGGCGTCCAAATGAGGTTTTGGCTTTAGGGATGATCAGTGAGATACACCTGCTGGAGCGCGTGCTACGGGTGGGTGTAGCCATCGTGACCAGTGAACTGAGATAAGGCGGCACTTTACCTAGCATAGCCTTGTAGATGACCTGGAGCCAGTGGGTCTGACGACGAACATGTAGCGAGGGCCAGCCGACTAGGGCATACAGATCGCAGTGGTGGGTCGTATAAGGTGCTTTAGTAACAAAACGGATGGCACTGTGATAGACTGCATCCAGTTTGCTGAGTAGAGTATTGGAAGCTATTTTGTAGATGACATCGCCGAAGTCGAGGATCGGTAGGATAGTCAGTTTTACTAGGGTAAGTTTGGCGGCGTGTGTGAAGGAGGCTTTGTTCCGGAATAGAAAGCCGACTCTAGATTTGATTTTGGATTGGAGATGTTTGATATGAGTCTGGAAGGAGAGTTTGCAGTCTAGCCAGACACCTAGGTACTTATAGATGTCCACATATTCTAGGTCGGAACCGTCCAGGGTGGTGATGCTAGTCGGGCGTGCGGGTGCAGGCAGCGAACGGTTGAAAAGCATGCATTTGGTTTTACTAGCGTTTAAGAGCAGTTGGAGGCCACGGAAGGAGTGTTGTATGGCATTGAAGCTCGTTTGGAGGTTAGATAGCACAGTGTCCAGGGAAGGGCCGGAAGTATACAGAATGGTGTCGTCTGCGTAGAGGTGGATCAGGGAATCGCCCGCAGCAAGAGCAACATCATTGATGTATACAGAGAAAAGAGTCGGCCCGAGAATTGAACCCTGTGGTACCCCCATAGAGACTGCCAGAGGACCGGACAACATGCCCTCCGATTTGACACACTGAACTCTGTCTGCAAAGTAGTTGGTGAACCAGGCAAGGCAGTCATTAGAAAAACCGAGGCTATTGAGTCTGCCGATAAGAATATGGTGATTGACAGAGTCGAAAGCCTTGGCCAGGTCGATGAAGACGGCTGCACAGTAATGTCTTTTATCGATGGCGGTTATGATATCGTTTAGTACCTTGAGCGTGGCTGAGGTGCACCCGTGACCGGCTCGGAAACCGGATTGCACAGCGGAGAAGGTACGGTGGGATTCGAGATGGTCAGTGATCTGTTTGTTGACTTGGCTTTCGAAGACCTTAGCTAGGCAGGGCAGGATGGATATAGGTCTGTAACAGTTTGGGTCCAGGGTGTCTCCCCCTTTGAAGAGGGGGATGACAGCGGCAGCTTTCCAATCCTTGGGGATCTCAGATGACACGAAGGAGAGGTTGAACAGGCTGGTAATAGGGGGTGCGACAATGGCGGCGGACAGTTTCAGAAATAGGGGGTCCAGATTGTCAAGCCCAGCTGATTTGTATGGGTCCAGGTTTTCCAGCTCTTTCAGAACATCTGCTATCTGGATATGGGTAAAGGAGAAGCTGGGGAGGCTTGGGCGAGTAGCAGCGGGGGGGGCGGGGCTGTTGGCCAAGGTTGGAGTCGCCAGGTGGAAGGCATGGCCAGCCATTGAGAAATGTTTGTTGAAGTTTTCGATTATCACGGACTTATCAGTGGTGACCGTGTTATCTAGCCTCAGTGCAGTGGGCAGCTGGGAGGAGGTGCTCTTGTTTTCCATGGACTTTACAGTATCCCAGAACTTTTTGGAGTTAGAGCTACAGGATGCAAATTTCTGCTTGAAAAAGCTGGCCTTTGCTTTCCTGACTGACTGCATGTATTGGTTCCTGACTTCCCTGAACAGTTGCATATCGCGGGGGCTCTTCGATGCTATTGCAGTTCGCCACAGGATGTTTTTGTGCTGGTCGAGGGCAGTCAGGTCTGGAGTGAACCAAGGGCTATATCTGTTCTTGGTTCTGCATTTTTTGAACGGAGCATGCTTGTCTAATATGGTGAGGAAGTAATTTTTAAAGAATGACCAGGCATCCTCAACTGACGGGATGAGGTCAACATCCTTCCAGGGTACCCGGGCCAGGTCGATTAGAAAGGCCTGCTCGCAGAAGTGTTTTAGGGAGCGTTTGACAGTGATGAGGGGTGGTCGTTTGACCGTGGACCCGTGGCGGATACAGGCAATGAGGCAGTGATCGCTGAGATCTTGATCGAAGACAGCGGAGGTGTATTTGGAGGGCAAGTTGGTCAGGATAATGTCTATTAGGGTGCCCATGTTTACGGATTTAGGGTTGTACCTGGTGGGTTCCTTGATGATTTGTGTGAGATTGAGGGCATCAAGCTTAGATTGTAGGACTGCCGGGGTGTTAAGCATATCCCAGTTTAGGTCACCTAACAGAACAAACTCTGAAGCTAGATGGGGAGCGATCAATTCACAGATGGTGTCCAGGGCACAGCTGGGAGCTGAGGGGGGTCGGTAGCAGGCGGCAACAGTGAGAGACTTATTTCTGGAGAGATTAATTTTTAAAATTAGAAGTTCGAACTGTTTGGGCATAGACTTGGAAAGTATGACAGAACTTTGCAGGCTATCTCTGCAGTAGATTGCAACTCCTCCCCCTTTGGCAGTTCTATCTTGACGGAAAGTGTTATAGTTGGGTATGGAAATCTCAGAGTTTTTGGTGGCCTTCCTAAGCCAGGATTCAGACACGGCAAGGACATCAGGGTTGGCAGAGTGTGCTAAAGCGGTGAGTAAGGCAAACTTAGGGAGGAGGCTTCTGATGTTGACATGCATGAGGCCAAGGCTTTTTCGATCACAGAAGTCAACAAATGAGGGTGACTGGGGACATGCAGGGCCTGGGTTTACCTCCACATCACCCGAGGAACAGAGGAGTAGTAGGATGAGGGTGCGGCTAAAGGCTATCAAAACTGGTCGCCTAGAGCGTTGGGGACAAGGAATAAAAGGAGCAGATTTATGGGCGTGGTAGAATAGATTCTGGGCATAATGTGCAGACCAGGGTATGGTGGGGCACGGGTACAGCGGAGGCAAGCCCAGGCACTGGGTGATGATAAGAGAGGTTGTATCTCTGGACATGCTGGTCTCAATGGGTGAGGTCACCGCATGTGTGGGGGGTGGGACAAAGGAGGTATCAGAGGTACGGAGAGTGGAACTACGGGGTCCATTGCAAACCAAAACAATGATAACTAGCCTGAACAACAGTATGCAAGGCATATTGATATTTGAGAGAGACATACAATAAGGCATAAAGTGATTGCAGGTCATGATTGGGAGAGCTAGCTAAAACAACAGGTGAGATAACAGCAGCTAGTCAGCTAACACAGCAACAGAAGGTAAAAATGGCGACGACTAGGCTGAGAGGGTCGGATTAACTACACACAGATCCTGAGTTAAGGCACAGAGCCGACAGATATAACACAAATAAACAGAATGGAGTACCATGAATTAATGGACAGTCAAGCAGGCATCAGCTATGTAGCCAAGTGATCATAGTGTCCAGGGGGCAGCCGTAGATGGAGCAGTGAGGCCTCCACTAAGCTAGCACGCGTTTAAAGTTAGTAGCCCGGCGGGTGGTCTGCTCAGACGGAGGGGGTCTGCTCAGACGCAGGCCGGTTGAGGGCACCGGTTGAGGGCACGTCTGCAGACCAGACGTGGTCGTGTCGACAGAGAATCCAAGCCGGATAGCGATGGCGAAAGAGAGGTTGTGAATTGTAGAATTGTGTTTGCTAACTGGTGCTAGCTTCCTGGCTGCGCTAGCTGCAAGATAAGCTAGCAGTTAGCAGACCGGGGCAGGCAAGTTAGCCTTTGGGGGACGTCGCGATGGGGGGGGGAAGTCTGTTTTTGCCTCTTCGTGCGGTGACGTCGATAGACCAGTCGTGGAATTAGCAGGGTTCCAGGTAGCTCTAGGTAGCTAACAGGCCTAGTAGGTTAGCAGGATGGGCCTTCAGCGGGCGTCACGCCTGAGGGGCCTGTTGGAGTCCTCGGGCAGATTATGTCGGTATTCCAGTCGTAGAGGATCGGCGGGGTTCCGTGCTCCGTACCGGCAGTAAAGGGGTCCGGATATTGTAGCCCAGGAGTGGGCTTCAGTGGTAGCACAGGAGCCCTAGCCGGGCTAGCTTCAGGCTAGTTGGTGCTTGCTCCGGGATGTAAACGCTAGCCAGGAGTGGTCACCCGGGATTGTGGTTAGCTAGTTGCGAAGATCCAGATGAAAATGTTCAGAGTTTGCGGTAGGAATCCGGGGATATGGAGAGAAATAGGTCCGTTATGCTCTGGTTTTAGTCACGTTGTTCGAACTAGCGAGAGCTTTCCGAGCTAAAGGTTAGCTGATGACCGCTAGCAATGGTTTGCTAACTGATAGCTGGTAGGCAGTTAGCTGGCTATCTTCAGTAGATGGATTCCAGATCAGAAGTAAATAGAAATACTTTAGAAAAAAGCAGATCCACGCCACATTGGGTGAGGCGGGTTGCAGGAGAGTATTTAGAAGTTGAGGTTTAAGAAAGTATTTTTAAAAGATATGCGAAGAAAAAGATGTAAAAAGATATATACAAGGGACACGGGACACGACAGGACAAAGACGTCTACACTGCTACGCCAGCTTGGAGTTTGTGTTTATCCTTGTGTTTCCTGTCTCTCTGTGCCAGTGTATTTATCCTTGTGTTTCCTGTCTCTCTGTGCCAGTTCGTCTTGTATGTTTCCAAGTCAGCCAGCGGTTTTCCCGGTCTGCTTTTGCATTCTCCTTTTCTAGTCCTCCCGGTTTTGACCCTTGCCGGTTTCTGGACTCTGTACCCGCCTGCCTGACCCTTGACCCTTGCCTGTTTCTGGACTCTGTACCCGCCTGCCTGACCATTCTGCCTGCCCTGACCTCCAGCCTGCCTGACCACTCTGTACCACCTGGACTCTGATCTGGTTTTGATCTTTTTGCTTGTCCACGACATTCTCTTGCCTACCCCTTTGGATTAATAAACATTGTAAGACTCCAACCATCTGCCTCCTGTGTCTGCATGTGGGTCTCGCCTTGTGCCTTGATATACTCTATGATTTGACTATTAGATATTCAATGTTTCTTAAAAAAATATATTTACAAAGGAACGTTTCACCATATCAGAGTTCAATTTATGTAACAGGGTTGACCTTAAAAGGAAGGACAGACATACCTTAATCACTAATCAAATGAAACAAATAATCATCTTTAGAAATGACTTTGTCAAAGTAACAAAATAACTAGGGCTTTACGATGGTGAAAACTTGTAGAAATGTTTGGATTAAGTGGGTTAAAATCTTCGTAGAAGTGACACAGGGTTGATGGAGGGATGTCAAATTACATTTTATTTGTCACATGCTCCAAATACAACAGGTGTAGGTAGACCTTACAGTGAAATGCTTACTTACAAGCCCTTAACCAACAATTCAGTTCAAGAAAGAGTTAAGAAAATATTTACTAAATAACGTAAAAATAGTAAATAAAAAGTAACACAATGAAAATAACAAGGCTATATACAGGGGGTACCGAGTCAATGTGCGGGGGTACAGGTTAGTCAAGTTATTTTGTTCATGTAGGTAGTACTGAGTCAATGTGCGGGGGTACAGGTTAGTCAAGTTATTTTGTTCATGTAGGTAGTACTGAGTCAATGTGCGGGGGTACAGGTTAGTCAAGTTATTTTGTTCATGTAGGTAGTACTGAGTCAATGTGCGGGGGTACAGGTTAGTCAAGTTATTTTGTTCATGTAGGTAGGGGTAAAGTGACTATGTATAGATAATAAACAGGGAGTAGCAGCAGTGTAAAAACAAAGGGAGGGGCGTGTCAATGTAAATAGTCCAGGTCGACATTTTATTAATTGTTCAGCAGTCTTATGGCTTGGGGGTAGAAGCTGTTGTGGGTAGGAGCCTTTTGGTCCTAGACTTGCCGCTCTGGTACCGCTTGCCATGCGGCTATTCAGATTTTTTCTTATTTATTGAGTTCTCCATGTTCTCTATATTAATATATTTATAACAGGCTTTTAAAAACCAATATTGGTGCACTAGAATATCAAAGGGCACTTTGAAAAGTAGTACTGAGTCAATGTGCGGGGGTACAGGTTAGTCAAGTTATTTTGTTCATGTAGGTAGTACTGAGTCAATGTGCGGGGGTACAGGTTAGTCAAGTTATTTTGTTCATGTAGGTAGTACTGAGTCAATGTGCGGGGGTACAGGTTAGTCAAGTTATTTTGTTCATGTAGGTAGGGGTAAAGTGACTATGTATAGATAATAAACAGGGAGTAGCAGCAGTGTAAAAACAAAGGGAGGGGCGTGTCAATGTAAATAGTCCAGGTCGACATTTTATTAATTGTTCAGCAGTCTTATGGCTTGGGGGTAGAAGCTGTTGTGGGTAGGAGCCTTTTGGTCCTAGACTTGCCGCTCTGGTACCGCTTGCCATGCGGCTATTCAGATTTTTTCTTATTTATTGAGTTCTCCATGTTCTCTATATTAATATATTTATAACAGGCTTTTAAAAACCAATATTGGTGCACTAGAATATCAAAGGGCACTTTGAAAAGGCAGTCCTTTCTTGGCCAAAGTGTGTTTAATCTATTATGTTTTAGTGAGTGTACAAAACATTAAGAACACCTTCCTAATACCCCCCCCCCCCCCCCCCCCCCGCTCCTGTCCCCCTTTTTTCTGGATGTCTTTTGGCTGGTGGACCATTCTTGATACACACGGGAAACTGTTGAGCGTGAAAATCCAACAGCGTTCCAGTTCTTGACATAAACCGGCTTGCCTGGCACCTACTACCATGCCCCCGTTCAAAGGCACTTAAATAATTTGTCTTGGCAATTCACCCTCTGAATGGCACACATACACATTGTCACACCCTGATCTGTTTCACCTGTCTCTGTGATTGTCTCCACCCCCCTCCAGGTGTCACCCATCTTCCCCATTATCCCCTGTGTATTTATACCTGTGTTCTCTGTTGGTCTCTTGCCAGTTTGTCTTGTTTGTTTGAGTCAACCAGCGTTTTGTGTCTCACCTCCTGCTTTTTCTAGTCTCTCTTTTCTTGCCCTCCCGGTTTTGACCCTTGCCTGTCCTGACTCTGAGCCCACCTGAATGACCACTCTGCCTGCCCCTGACCCTGAGCCTGCCTGCCAACCTGTACCTTTGCCCCCCTATGGATTACCGATCTCTGCCTGTCCCTGTCCCTGAGCCTGCCTGCCGACCTGTACCTTTGCCCCCCTCTGGATTACCGACCTCTGCCTGTCCCTGTCCCTGAGCCTGCCTGCCGACCTGTACCGTTGCCCCACCTCTGGTTTACTGACCCCTGCCTGTCTTGACCTGTCTATTGCCTGCCCCTGTTGGAACATTAAACTATTGTTTATTTGATGGGGTCTGCATCTGGGTCTTCCCTTTCATTCCTGATACACAATCCATGTCTCAATTGTCTCAATGCTTAAGAATCCTTCTTTAACCTGTCTCCTCCCCTTCATCTACACTGATTGAAGTGGATTTAACAGTGGATTTAACATCAATGAAGCATAGCTTTCACCTGGATTCACCTGGTCAGCCTACGTCATGGAAAGAGCTCAAGCCTACCACCCTATAGAATAGAAAATATAATCAATCATGCATTATATGTACCCAGATATTTACCCCCCTATAGAATAGAGAATATAATTAATCAGGCATTATATGTACCCAGATATTTACCCCCCTATAGAATAGAGAATATAATTAATCATGCATTATATGTACCCAGATATTTACCCCCCTATAGAATAGAAAATATAATTAATCATAGATTATTTTAAGTATACCGACATTTACCAATTTATAGAATAAAACATATAACTCATCATACATTCTATGTACCCAGACATTTACCACCTCATAGAATAGAACATGTAATTCATCATAAATTCTATGTACCCAGACATTTACCACCTTTATAGAATAAAACATATAACTCATCATACATTCTATGTACCCAGACATTTACCATTCAGTCTTCCTCCTCCTATTCATCTCTTGTTGATCCTCAGCTTCTTCCCTTAATAAGGCAGTCCCAAATGGCAATGTAACGATCTTCTTCATCTGTGGAACAGGAAAGATCGGACCAAAACGCAGCGTGGTAAGTGTTCATTTTAATATAATAAATAAACTGAACACTGAAACAACAAAAAACAACAAAGAGAGTGAACGAAAGCGAAACAGTCCTGTCTGGTGTAGACACAAAACAGAAAACAACTACCCACAAACACCAGGTGGAAAAAAGGCTACCTAAGTATGGTTCTCAATCAGAGACAACGATAGACAGCTGCCTCTGATTGGGAACCATACCAGGCCAAACACATAGAAAAGGACAACATAGAACAAAACATAGAATGCCCACCCCAACTCACGCCCTGACCAAACCAAAATAGAGACATAAAAAAGTAACTAAGGTCAGAATGTGACAGGCAAACTATTCCATATATAGTGCACTACTCTGGTCACTATATACTGTAGGGAATAGAGTGTAATTTGGGATAGACACAGTCTAGTTATACAGAGAATGCTGTGATTAGTTATTGCTATATAGCCTTCTTATAAAGGCTATGTAGCAATAACACAAACATTATCATTCATAACATTTTTTAAATGTTAACAGCTAATCTATTTATCTTTTGAAATTAACAACAGACCAGGTCATGCAAGACTATTGTCTGTGAGAGAGGGAGACACAGGATGCTATCTGAAATTGATCCGTCACGCTTTATGGGCACGCCTGTGTCTGGGAGGAAGGGTACCTCTGGGATAAGGAACACATTGGATACCCCTTTCTGTAGCTTGATGATTACACACACACACACACACACACACGCACGCACGCACGCACGCACACACACACACACACACACACACACACACACACACACACACACACACACACACACACACACACACACACACACACACACACACACACACACACACACACACACACACACACACACACACACACACACACACACACACACACACACACACATACACACACTGGGCTATTACAAATCTCAATTCTGTTTAATACTCTACTTAAATAGGACCTCTCAGAAGTTAATACAGTTGAGTCCTGTACTTATTAACCCATAAAATATGTCATGATATCATGAATAAAGGTGATTGGATCTGTCATCAAAGTCATTATTTTAATGTTCTGACTCTGTTTTATTGTGTGCATTAGATGTCAAAGCGTAGGTGGATGGAACAACAAAAAACATCCTTGTTCTCCCGCCAGGACAGAAGTTCTGATGAAAAAGGACATATCCACTGGTTCATGTTTACAGGTGGACCACAAAGCACTTCTCCCACTTCTCATTAAAGCATGTTTGGCATCATCACATTGTAAATGCCCTCATATAAAAAAAAAAAAAATGTATTCCCTTTCTGCAACCAACCTTAACCTTGAGTTATGGCACAGCTGCCTCTGGCAATCACATTAAAAGCCACATTTCTTCACATTCGCACAAGTGACCACATTTGGCAATCTCCCTAATTTAACCAGACTGATAAATTGTAGGGCTGCAGCCTGGTCTCTACAGCCATAGAGGAGAGGTCTCTGTGTCCCTGCATCAGCAGCCATTGTCCTTGGGGACATACTATTATAGGTATTAGCTCTGCGTTTGGTAAAACATCACTGGTCACAATGTCAAATACATTTTAACCTGGGAGTCCATTACTTTCTATTGTAGAAGTGTAGTCAAGGCTTTCTTTACTACAGGTACCAAGGTGTGAGAGTCCTTTAAATACATATTGAGCTCCTACTACATTGAAATATATTACCATATTAAAATGTATTATTATGAACCATCAATACCATCAATATCATCAATAACCCCAAGGTCAAGGTTACCTGTTTTCAGCAATGGGCCCCAAAGAGTTCCCATTGTCCGTTACTGAGCTCGGTTGTACTTTGTACTGTAAGTGTCAGAAGAATATCACAGTGGTAGAAGGCGAGTAAACAGGCAACGTATTCTCTGTAGTGCTTTGGGAAAAGGTCCTTTCATTTCATTAATCAAAACCTCCATACGGCTCCAAGATTAAAATCAATGACTCAATCTATTCAGCAGGAGAAAAATGAACTTGTCACTCGACATAATTGTGTGCTCATGGAAGAAGAGAGAGAGCCTGTATGTTGAGTTATTGAGAGGTCTACCAGCAAGGAGAGAGAGGCTGTATGTTGAGTTATTGAGAGGTCTACCAGGAAGGAGAGAGAGGCTGTATGTTGAGTTATTGAGAGGTCTACCAGCAAGGAGAGAGAGCCTGTATGTTGAGTTATTGAGAGGTCTACCAGGAAGGAGAGAGAGGCTGTACGTTGAGTTATTGAGAGGTCTACCAGGAAGGAGAGAGAGGCTGTATGTTGAGTTATTGAGAGGTCTACCAGGAAGGAGAGAGAGCCTGTATGTTGAGTTATTGAGAGGTCTACCAGCAAGGAGAGAGAGGCTGTATGTTGAGTTATTGAGAGGTCTACCAGGAAGGAGAGAGAGCCTGTATGTTGAGTTATTGAGAGGTCTACCAGGAAGGAGAGAGAGCCTGTATGTTGAGTTATTGAGAGGTCGACCAGGAAGGAGAGAGAGCTTGTATGTTGAGTTATTGAGAGGTCTACCAGGAAGGAGAGAGAGCCTGTATGTTGAGTTATTGAGAGGTCTACCAGCAAGAAGAGAGAGCCTGTATGTTGAGTTATTGAGAGGTCTACCAGGAAGGAGAGAGAGCCTGTATGTTGAGTTATTGAGAGGTCTACCAGCAAGGAGAGAGAGCCTGTATGTTGAGTTATTGAGAGGTCTACCAGGAAGGAGAGAGAGCCTGTATGTTGAGTTATTGAGAGGTCTACCAGGAAGGAGAGAGAGCCTGTATGTTGAGTTATTGAGAGGTCTACCAGCAAGAAGAGAGAGCCTGTATGTTGAGTTATTGAGAGGTCTACCAGGAAGGAGAGAGAGCCTGTATGTTGAGTTATTGAGAGGTCAGCAGGAAATCATGATCAATGATCAACATACATGGGCTCATGGTGTATACCAGCAACAGTGTGTGAAAACCTTGTGAAGACAAAGGGTATATAACAAAGTATTGAGATAAACTTTTGTTATTGACCAAATACTTATTTTCCACCATAATTTGCAAATAAATAAATGAAAAATCCTACAATGTGATTTTCTGGATTTTTTTTCTCATTTTGTTTGTCATAGTTGAAGTGTACCTATGATGAAAATTACAGGCCTCTCTCATCTTTTTAAGTGGGAGAACTTGCACAATTGGTGTCTGACTAAATACTTTTTTGCCCCACTGTACATACTACCTCAATTGGGCCGACCAACCAGTGCTCCCGCACATTGGCTAACCGGGCTATCTGCATTGTGTCCCACCCACCACCCACCACCCACCACCCACCACCCACCACCCACCAACCCCCCTCTTTTACGCTACTGTTACTCTGTTTATCATATATGCATAGTCACTTTAACCATATCTACATGTACATACTACCTCAATCAGCCTGACTAACCGGTGTCTGTATGTAGACTCGCTACTTTTATAGCCTCGCTACTTTTATAGCCTGTCTTTTTACTGTTGTTTTATTTATTTATTTACCTACCTATTGTTCACCTAATACCTTTTTTTTGCACTATTGGTTAGAGCCTGTAGGTAAGCATTTCACTGGAAGGTCTACTACACCTGTTGTATTCAGCATTTCGCTGTAAGGTCTACTACACCTGTTGTATTCAGCATTTCACTGTAAGGTCTACTACACCTGTTGTACTCAGCATTTCACTGTAAGGTCTACTACACCTGTTGTATTCAGCATTTCACTGTAAGGTCTACTACACCTGTTGTATTCAGCATTTCACTGAGGTCTACTACACCTGTTGTATTCAGCATTTCACTGTAAGGTCTACTAAACCTGTTGTATTCAGCATTTCACTGTAAGGTCTACTACACCTGTTGTATTCAGCATTTCACTGTAAGGTCTACTACACCTGTTGTATTCAGCATTTCACTGTAAGGTCTACTACACCTGTTGTATTCAGCATTTCACTGTAAGGTCTACCTACAACTGTTGTATTCAGCATTTCACTGTAGGGTCTATCTACACCTGTTGTATTCAGCATTTCACTGTAAGGTCTACTACACCTGTTGTATTCAGCATTTCACTGTAAGGTCTACCTACACCTGTTGTATTCAGCATTTCACTGCAAGGTCTACCTACACCTGTTGTATTCAGCATTTCACTGTAAGGTCTACCTACACCTGTTGTATTCAGCATTTCACTGTAAGGTCTACCTACACCTGTTGTATTCAGCATTTCACTGTAAGGTCTATTAGACCTGTTGTATTCAGCATTTCACTGTAAGGTCTACCTACACCTGTTGTATTCAGCATTTCACTGTAAGGTCTACCTACACCTGTTGTATTCAGCATTTCACTGTAAGGTCTACCTACACCTGTTGTATTCAGCGCACGTGACAAATAAACTTTGATTTGATTTGATTTGACATATTCCAGAGTTTGAAGAGACATCCAGACACATAAATTACAGTTAGGTTACCACACCATACATTACAGTTAGGTTACCACACCATAAATTAGAGTCAGGTTACCACACCATAAATTACAGTTAGGTTACCACACCATAAATTACAGTTAGGTTACCACACCATACATTACAGTTAGGTTACCACACCATACATTACAGTTAGGTTACCACACCATAAATTAGAGTCAGGTTACCACACCATAAATTACAGATAGGTTACCACACCATAAATTACAGTTAGGTTACCACACCATAAATTACAGTTAGGTTACCACACCATACATTACAGTTAGGTTACCACACCATAAATTACAGTTAGGTTACCACACCATAAATTACAGTTAGGTTACCACACCATAAATTACATTTAGGTTACCACACCATACATTACAGTTAGGTTACCACACCATACATTACAGTTAGGTTACCACACCATAAATTAGAGTCAGGTTACCACACCATAAATCACAGTTAGGTTACCACACCCTAAATTACAGTTAGGTTACCACACCATACATTACAGTTAGGTTACCACACCATACATTACAGTTAGGTTACCACACCATAAATTAGAGTCAGGTTACCACACCATAAATTACAGTTAGGTTACCACACCATACATTACAGTTAGGTTACCACACCATAAATTAGTCAGGTTACCACACCATAAATTACAGTTAGGTTACCACACCATAAATTACAGTTAGGTTACCACACCATAAATTACAGTTAGGTTACCATACCATAAATTACAGTTAGGTTACCACACCATAAATTACAGTTAGGTTACCACACCATAAATTACAGTTAGGTTACCACACCATAAATTACAGTTAGGTTACCACACCATAAATTACAGTTAGGTTACCACACCATAAATTACAGTTAGGTTACCACACCATAAATTACAGTTAGGTTACCACACCATAAATTACAGTTAGGTTACCACACCATAAATTACAGATAGGTTACCACACCATAAATTAGAGTTTAAGTTACCACACCATAAATTACAGTTAGGTTACCACACCATAAATTACAGTTAGGTTACCACACCATAAATTACAGATAGGTTACCACACCATAAATTACAGTTAGGTTACCACACCATAAATTACAGTTAGGTTACCACACCATAAATTACAGTTAGGTTACCACACCATAAATTAGAGTTTAAGTTACCACACCATGAATTACAGTTAGGTTACCACACCATAAATTAGAGTTTAAGTTACCACACCATAAATTACAGTTAGGTTACCACACCATAAATTAGAGTTTAAGTTACCACACCATAAATTACAGTTAGGTTACCACACCATAAATTAGAGTTTAAGTTACCACACCATAAATTACAGACAGGTTACCACACCATAAATTACAGATAGGTTACCACACCATAAATTACAGATAGGTTACCACACCATAAATTACAGTTAGGTTACCACACCATAAATTACAGTTAGGTTACCACACCATAAATTACAGATAGGTTACCACACCATAAATTACAGATAGGTTACCACACCATAAATTACAGTTAGGTTACCACACCATAAATTACAGTTAGGTTACCACACCATAAATTACAGATAGGTTACCACACCATAAATTACAGTTAGGTTACCACACCATAAATTACAGTTAGGTTACCACACCATAAATTACAGTTAGGTTACCACACCATAAATTACAGATAGGTTACCACACCATAAATTACAGTTAGGTTACCACACCATAAATTACAGTTAGGTTACCACACCATAAATTACAGATAGGTTACCACACCATAAATTACAGATAGGTTACCACACCATAAATTACAGATAGGTTACCACACCATAAATTACAGTTAGGTTACCACACCATAAATTACAGTTTAAGTTACCACACCATAAATTACAGTTAGGTTACCACACCATAAATTACAGTTAGGTTACCACACCATAAATTACAGATAGGTTACCACACCATAAATTACAGATAGGTTACCACACCATAAATTACAGTTAGGTTACCACACCATAAATTACAGATAGGTTACCACACCATAAATTACAGATAGGTTACCACACCATAAATTACAGTTAGGTTACCACACCATAAATTACAGATAGGTTACCACACCATAAATTACAGTTAGGTTACCACACCATACATTACAGATAGGTTACCACACCATAAATTACAGTTAGGTTACCACACCATAAATTACAGTTAGGTTACCACACCATAAATTACAGTTAGGTTACCACACCATAAATTACAGATAGGTTACCACACCATAAATTACAGTTAGGTTACCACACCATACATTACAGATAGGTTACCACACCATAAATTACAGTTAGGTTACCACACCATAAATTACAGATAGGTTACCACACCATAAATTACAGATAGGTTACCACACCATAAATTACAGTTAGGTTACCACACCATAAATTACAGTTAGGTTACCACACCATAAATTACAGTTAGGTTACCACACCATAAATTACAGTTAGGTTACCACACCATAAATTACAGTTAGGTTACCACACCATAAATTACAGTTAGGTTACCACACCATAAATTACAGTTAGGTTACCACACCATAAATTACAGTTAGGTTACCACACCATACATTACAGATAGGTTACCACACCATAAATTACAGATAGGTTACCACACCATAAATTACAGTTAGGTTACCACACCATACATTACAGTTAGGTTACCACACCATAAATTACAGATAGGTTACCACACCATAAATTACAGTTAGGTTACCACACCATATGGCTGAGATTTATAAAAACACTGGAATTCTTCAGCTCCTCTCCATCCAACTACAGAGACAGGCCTGGCTCGTTATTCCCCTGTGCTGAACTAATACCTCTCTGCCCTAAGCCAGGCGATGCCCTCTACAGTGAACTACAGCACAGAGACTGTATCATGAATAATACATGAGATACAGCAGTCTGCTTGTATTGTTGGTCAGAGAAAGATACCTCTACATTTCCCTTAGGTGTTAAAATAAAAATGTAAAAAATGCATTCTGGGGATTATAGTGGAAGTTGGAAGTTTAGAGGTATCACAACAACACATCTTAATGTATTATTGGTGTTTTGTAATTGTGCATGGGGGGGGGGGGGGGGGGGGGTTGCTTTTGTTGCTTTCACCCATGTCTAAGAAATGTCATAGTTTTCCTTCATGTTGTCATATCGGCTGCATGTTTTTTTCTTCTGTTTACCGGATCAGGGTTGTGCCCTATTGTAATGCTATGATAAGAATATGTCTTCTTACCTTGTGTAGCCAGACTGTACTATGATCCACAGCACTTTGATATAATAGTATATTTATTATGAGTTCTATGTGGTCTAGGAGTCACCTAGGCTCCTTCCTGTCATCTTGTCAAATTCAAGACAAAACCTCAAGGGGTTTAGAATGGTATAGACCCCCCTGCAAGGCTCACTGGTAGCTCACATGTACAATTTAGGCACAGCACTTCTTACATACTGTAGCTCTATCTGTTTCTGTCCATGGGTTGGGATCAGTGGAGGGGATTCTCATTCACTGACTGTAGGTCACACTGGAGGAGATTCTCAGTCACTGGTTATAGGTCACAGTGGAGGGGATTCTCAGTCACTGGTTATAGGTCACAGTGGAGGGGATTCTCAGTCACTGGTTATAGGTCACAGTGGAGGGGATTCTCATTCACTGACTGTAGGTCACAGTGGAGGGGATTCTCAGTCACTGGTTATAGGTCACAGTGGAGGGGATTCTCAGTCACTGGTTATAGGTCACACTGGAGGGGATTCTCAGTCACTGGTTATAGGTCACAGTGAATGGAGATTCTCAGTCGTTGATTATAGGTCACAGTGAATGGAGATTCTCAGTCACTGATTATAGGTCACAGTGAATGGGGATTCTAAGTCACTGATTATAGGTCACAGTTAATGGGGATTCTAAGTCACTGATTATAGGTCACAGTGAATGGGGATTCTAAGTCACTGATTATAGGTCACAGTGAAGGCTCCATCTCATCCTGTGAGCTACAGTATTGATTTGACTCTGATTGCTGATATCAGAGGAAGCTTGACCTGTGAATTAACATCATGGATCAGAATATGTAGCCCTGCTGAACCCTGTTGACATAAGGAATAGCAAGCTATGTAGCCCTGCTGAACCCTGTTGACATAAGGAATAACAAGCTATGTAGCCCTGCTGATATAAGGAATAGCAAGCTATGTAGCCCTGCTGAACCCTGTTGACATAAGGAATAACAAGCTATGTAGCCCTGCGGAACCCTGTTGACATAAGGAATAACAAGCTATGTAACCCTGCTGAACCCTGTTGACATAAGGAATAACAAGCTATGTAGCCCTGCTGAACCCTGTTGACATAAGGAATAACAAGCTATGTAGCCCTGCTGAACCCTGTTGACATAAGGAATAACAAGCTATGTAGCCCTGCTGAACCCTGTTGACATAAGGAATAACAAGCTATGTAGCCCTGCTGACATAAGGAATAACAAGCTATGTAGCCCTGCTGAACCCTATTGACATAAGGAATAACAAGCTATGTAGCCCTGCTGAACCCTGTTGACATAAGGAATAACAAAGTATGTAGCCCTGCTGATATAAGGAATAACAAGCTATGTAGCCCTGCTGAACCCTGTTGACATAAGGAATAACAAGCTATGTAGCCCTGCTGAACCCTGTTGATATAAGGAATAGCAAGCTATGTAGCCCTGCTGGCATAAGAAATAACAAGCTATGTAGCCCTGCTGAATCCTGTTGACATAAGGATTAACAAGCTATGTAGCCCTGCTGACATAAGGAATAGCAAGCTATGTAGCCCTGCTGAACCCTGTTTATATAAGGAATAACAAGCTATGTAGCCCTGCTGGACCCTGTTGACATAAGGAATAACAAGCTATGTAGCCCTGCTGACATAAGGAATAGCAAGCTATGTAGCCCTGCTGAACCCTGTTGACATAAGGAATAACAAGCTATGTAGCCCTGCTGAACCCTGTTGATATAAGGAATAGCAAGCTATGTTGCCCTGTTGACATAAGGAATAGCAAGCTATGTAGCCCTGCTGAACCCTGTTGACATAAGGAATAACAAGCTATGTAGCCCTGCTGAACCCTTTTGACATAAGGAATAACAAGCTATGTAGCCCTGCTGAACCCTGTTGATATAAGGAATAGCAAGCTATGTAGCCCTGCTGGCATAAGGAATAACAAGGTATGTAGCCCTGCTGGCATAAGTAATAACAAGGTATGTAGCCCTGCTGGCATAAGTAATAACAAGGTATGTAGCCCAGCAGACATAAGGAATAACAAGGTATGTAGCCCAGCTGACATAAGGAGTAACAAGGTATGTAGCCCAGCTGACATAAGGAATAACAAGGTATGTAGCCCAGCTGACATAAGGAATAACAAGGTATTTGTGGTATCGCGGCCTCTATCTATTAGTCTGAGAAACAACATCCTGTACATTAAACTCCATTGGATTTCAACCTTGAATGGAAATGAGGTGTGGCTACGTGTATTAGTGGTTAAATACTGTATTACATAATGGTAATACTGAGCTACATGTACAATACTACTGAGCTAACACACAGTGGAGGTTAGTGAATCCTTTTACTCATTTTACTTTGAGGTTTTGTTGAAGCACCATCCAGAACTTATCTTTCAATTCATCACAGTACATATTGCTCTCTTTGTCAGTGTTTTAACAGAGGCGTCCACTAACAAACTAGTTAACCACTGCACAGTAACACAGTGAATTGGCCTCCCATTGCACAGAGGTCTGAACTCACTGAAATGGCTACCAACTACATTTTCAATCACCTAATGGTCTGTAGCTTTTTCCCCACTATGCCACTATGTACCTGTGAAATGGAATACAGCTGCCATAAGGCTGCCCATAGTAGTTATGGTGAACAGGAATCTATCAGCCATAAGGCTGCCCATAGTAGTTATGGTGAACAGGAACCTATCAGCCATAAGGCTGCCCATAGTAGTTATGGTGAACGGGAATCTATCAGCCATAAGGCTGCCCATAGTAGTTATGGTGAACAGGAATCTATCAGCCATAAGGCTGCCCATAGTAGTTATGGTGAATAGGAATCTATCAGCCATAAGGCTGCCCATAGTAATTATGGTGAACAGGAATCTATCAACCATAAGGCTGCCCATAGTAGTTATGGTGAATATGAATCTATCAGCCATAAGGCTACCCATAGTAGTTATGGTGAACAGGAATCTATCAGCCACAAGGCTGCCCATAGTAGTTATGGTGAACAGGAATCTATCAACCATAAGGCTGCCCATAGTAGTTATGGTGAATAGGAATCTATCAGCCATAAGGCTACCCATAGTAGTTATGGTGAACAGGAATCTATCAGCCATAAGGGTGCCCATAGTAGTTATGGTGAACAGGAATCTATCAGCCATAAGGCTGCCCATAGTAGTTATGGTGAACAGGAATCTATCAGCCATAAGGCTGCCCATAGTAGTTATGGTGAATAGGAATCTATCAGCCATAAGGCTGCCCATAGTAGTTATGGTGAACAGGAATCTATCAGCCATAAGGCTGCCCATAGTAGTTATGGTGAACAGGAATCTATCAACCATAAGGCTGCCCATAGTAGTTATGGTGAATAGGAATCTATCATCCATAAGGCTGCCCATAGTAGTTATGGTGAACAGGAATCTATCAGCCATAAGGCTGCCCATAGTAGTTATGGTGAACAGGAATCTATCAGCCATAAGGCTGCCCATAGTAGTTATGGTGAATAGGAATCTATCAGCCATAAGGCTGCCCATAGTAGTTATGGTGAACAGGAATCTATCAGCCATCAGGCTGCCCATAGTAGTTATGGTGAATAGGAATCTATCAGCCATAAGGCTGCCCATAGTAGTTATGGTGAACAGGAATCTATCAGCCATAAGGCTGCCCATAGTAGTTATGGTGAACAGGAACCTATCAACCATAAGGCTGCCCATAGTAGTTATGGTGAATAGGAATCTATCAGCCAAAAGGCTGCCCATAGTAGTTATGGTGAATAGGAATCTATCAGCCATAAGGCTGCCCATAGTAGTTATGGTGAACATGAATCTATCAGCCATAAGGCTACCCATAGTAGTTATGGTGAACAGGAATCTATCAGCCATAAGGCTGCCCATAGTAGTTATGGTGAACAGGAACCTATCAACCATAAGGCTGCCCATAGTAGTTATGGTGAATAGGAATCTATCAGCCAAAAGGCTGCCCATAGTAGTTATGGTGAATAGGAATCTATCAGCCATAAGGCTGCCCATAGTAGTTATGGTGAACAGGAACCTATCAGCCATAAGGCTACCCATAGTAGTTATGGTGAACAGGAACCTATCAGCCATAAGGCTGCCCATAGTTGTCACGATCGTCTTAAGGATAATGAGTGGACCAAGGCGCAGCGTGAGAGAAATACCTTCCTTTTATTAGACGAAGACGTAACACGAAACAAAACACTCTTACAAAACTAACAAAACAATAAACGACCGTGAAGCTAATAAACGAAAGTGCACACACAAGCTACTAACGTTCAACATAGACAATTACCCACGAAAGCCTACTGTCTATGGCTGCCTTAAATATGGCTCCCAATCAGAGACAATGAATGACAGCTGTCTCTGATTGTGAACCATTCAGGCAACCATAGACTTGCCTAGACAACTATACCATACCCAACCCCATACACTCAACAAAACCCCCTATACAATACAAACACCCTAAACTAGACAAAACACACAAACATCCCATGTCACACCCTGACCTAACTAAACTAATAAAGAAAATCAATATAACAGAGGCCAGGGTGTGACAATAGTAGTTATGGTGAATAGGAATACTGTCAGAGGTTTTCAATCTACAGGTCACGCTTTAGGAAGATTTTTGCATTGGTTTCAACAGAGCACCTCACTTCCTACCTCATTAAAAAATTTCAGCATTGGTCAATGAACAATGACTATGGTGTGAGTGATGTCTATCCAGCCGCTATCAGGTTCCCTATAGCAGTACCAGTGAATAGGAATCCTGTCATTAACTCTCTGTCAGGGTGATAATTGGTGAGGTCAGCTGCAGTTGACATGTGCTTGTCCTGCTAAATGCTATCAAACAGATCTGAACAGCCCAGAGGTAGGAGAGGAGAGGAGCGGAGAGGAGAGGAGAGGAGAGGAGAGGAGAGGAGAAGGAGAGGAGAGGAGCGGAGAGGAGAGGAGAGGAGAGGAGAGGAGAGGAGAAGGAGAGGAGAGGAAAGGAGAGGAGAGGAGAGGAGAGGGGAGGAGAGGAGAGGAGAGGAAAGGAGAGGAGAGGAGAGGAGCGGAGAGGAGAGGAGAGTAGAGGAGAGGAGCGGAGCGGAGCGGAGAGGAGAGGAGAGGAGAGGAGAGGAGAGGAGAGGAGAGGAGAGGAGAGGAGCTCCTAGTGAGCTGACCAGGAACCTGCCTGCCTGGCCACTGTAAAATAGCACGCTTGCTGAAACAGTAACTGCCTCATCCACACTTCCAATCTACCGGACTGTACAGTTTATCTCTATCTAGATACTTATGATTCAGACATGTACTGTAGTTGATACATACTGCTACGTCACAGTTCATGTAAGACATTCTCATTTACTGTTGTAGCCACACGAGTTGGAGGAAGATGTGACATATATAGTATAGTATGTGGTTACACACTGGATGTGTGTTATGTCACATACATGTAGAAATATGAAACCCGAGACTCGGCCTTATGGGATATTGGGCATGTTAGAGACGTTATGACGGCAACGTTGAATGGTTATTTTCCTCTTTGCTCCTCTGTCTATATTGTTCTAAGGTCGCCTCAGCCCATCTGGATTCCCCTGCGGGCAGAACTAACAGATGTAGCAAGCAGGAAGTCTATCTCAACCAGAGAAAAGCTGCGTTCTGCACGTTCTACTCTGAAAATCAGACAGCTACTTGATGAGTCATCAAGCAAACAGAAGCTTTTGTCGGGAATTATTTTAGCATAATATATGTAAATATTTGTCCCTGATAAATACTAATTTCCCCTTGCAGAACAATGTGCTGAGATTAATTGAACATGGTTTTGCAAATCCTTTCTGAATGATGTTATCTTGGTTCTAGCCCATGCAGCAAGGCAATATATCTTAATCTAGTTCAATGATTTTCCCACAATCCTTTGCGTTATAGGGAAATTAATAAGTCATGCATGAAATGATCATTCGACCATAAACAGTGGAATCCATATGTTGCCTAAAGGCCTATAGGTCTGTATCGTTGTGGGGGATCCACCAAAATGTCTCCACATAATACCGTAGGGGTACTTGTATCTGTACAGTAGACATTTGTCAGTTTGTATTATCGTGCACTGTAAAAAAAAAATCTAGTTATTTTAACTAAATATTATTAAAGACATGCTCCGGTACTTTTGCGACTAAGAAAGTATTTTTTTAAACCTCCCGCTTTGAGCTGGATGTGTGTTGTTCATACATACATCAACTATGAGCAAAATTGCTGTCTTACCTCAGTAAGCCAGGAAATCCTAGTTGGAAAGTGAATGTTTTCTTGAAGCTATGCCGCTCCATTTTCCCTACATCCCCCCCCCCCCACGTGGGTCAGACACCTAGCAATTTGAGTTCCAGCCAATAAGCTTCAGCTCCTCACATTTGAGTGACAGCCAGCGAGAGGCCTGCCCAGTGTTATCCAATGAGGTGGACGCAGCAGAGAGAGAGGGAAGGGAAAGGGGGAAAACCTAGTCAGTTGTACAACTGAATACATTCAACCGAAATGTGTCTTCTGCGTTTAACCCAACCCCTCTAAATCAGAGAGGTGCGAGGGACTGCCTTAATCGACACCCACATCATCCGCACCGGGAGCAGTTGTTGTTGGGGTTTAACGGCTTTGCTCAAGGGCAGAACAGCAGATTTTTCCACCTTGCCGGCTCTGGGATTCGAACCAACAACTTTTTGGTTACTGGCCCAATGGTCTTATCACATGCGTGACGTAGTACGCATTTTCCAGGGGACCACTTTTTGGCTCGTGAGTGCTACTTTCCAGAACTACTGGCTAAAAGGCACACAAAAGTACAGGATAATCTCTTTAATTAACTGGTTCCACAGCCTTTTTTTTTGTTTACTCAACTTCTCAGTCAAATTGTTACTTTTAGTTGCCCCAAACTTGAAAAAAACTTATGCAAAAATTCAGTCAATTTAAAAATGATGTGTTTGCTAAAATTGTCTCATATGTTCATTCAACTACAAATGATTTTTTGGGAACCAGTTACACACACTGCACATAACATACAACGTTTTCAATTTACATGTTTGACACACGATTACATTGCGCATGTTCATTTACAAGTAATTAACATTCAACATGTCCTCATCTGGGATTAGAACTCACAATTTCTTGGTTTAAAGCATTCCAATGTTCCTGTTACACCTCCACGTTTCTATTCCTGTTACACCTCCACGTCTCTGTTCCTGTTACACCTCCACGTCTCTGTTCCTGTTACACCTCCACATCTCTGTTCCTGTTACACCTCCACGTCTCTGTTCCTGTTACACCTCCACGTCTCTGTTCCTGCTACACCTCCACGTCTCTGTTCCTGTTACACCTCCACGTCTCTGCTCCTGTTACACCTCCACGTCTCTGTTCCTGCTACACCTCCACGTCTCTGTTCCTGTTACACCTCCACGTCTCTGTTCCTGTTACACCTCCACGTCTCTGTTCCTGCTACACCTCCACGTCTCTGTTCCTGTTACACCTCCACGTCTCTGTTCCTGTTACACCTCCACGTCTCTGTTCCTGTTACACCTCCACGTCTCTGTTCCTGCTACACCTCCACGTCTCTGTTCCTGTTACACCTCCACATCTCTGTTCCTGTTACACCTCCACGTCTCTGTTCCTGCTCACCTCCACGTCTCTGTTCCTGTTACACCTCCACGTCTCTGTTCCTGTTACACCTCCACGTCTCTGTTCCTGTTACACCTCCACGTCTCTGTTCCTGTTACACCTCCACGTCTCTGTTCCTGCTACACCTCCACGTCTCTGTTCCTGTTACACCTCCACGTCTCTGTTCCTGTTACACCTCCACGTCTCTGTTCCTGTTACACCTCCACGTCTCTGTTCCTGTTACACCTCCACGTCTCTGTTCCTGCTACACCTCCACGTCTCTGTTCCTGCTACACCTCCACGTCTCTGTTCCTGTTACACCTCCACGTCTCTGTTCCTGTTACACCTCCACGTCTCTGTTCCTGCTACACCTCCACGTCTCTGTTCCTGCTACACCTCCACGTCTCTGTTCCTGCTACACCTCCACGTCTCTGTTCCTGCTACACCTCCACGTCTCTGTTCCTGTTACACCTCCACGTCTCTGTTCCTGTTACACCTCCACGTCTCTGTTCCTGTTACACCTCCACATCTCTGTTCCTGCTACATCTCCACATCTCTGTTCCTGCTACACCTCCACGTCTCTGTTCCTGTTACACCTCCACGTCTCTGTTCCTGTTACACCTCCACGTCTCTGTTCCTGTTACACCTCCACGTCTCTGTTCCTGTTACAGCTCCACGTCTCTGTTCCTGTTACAGCTCCACGTCTCTGTTCCTGTTACACCTCCACGTCTCTGTTCCTGTTACACCTCCACGTCTCTGTTCCTGTTACACCTCCACGTCTCTGTTCCTGCTACACCTCCACGTCTCTGTTCCTGCTACACCTCCACGTCTCTGTTCCTGTTACACCTCCACGTCTCTGTTCCTGTTACAGCTCCACGTCTCTGTTCCTGTTACAGCTCCACGTCTCTGTTCCTGTTACAGCTCCACGTCTCTGTTCCTGTTACAGCTCCACGTCTCTGTTCCTGTTACACCTCCACATCTCTGTTCCTGCTACACCTCCACGTCTCTGTTCCTGTTACACCTCCACGTCTCTGTTCCTGTTACACCTCCACGTCTCTGTTCCTGTTACACCTCCACGTCTCTGTTCCTGCTACACCTCCACGTCTCTGTTCCTGCTACACCTCCACGTCTCTGTTCCTGTTACACCTCCACGTCTCTGTTCCTGTTACACCTCCACGTCTCTGTTCCTGTTACACCTCCACGTCTCTGTTCCTGCTACACCTCCACGTCTCTGTTCCTGTTACACCTCACCTGTATTGCTACAATTTGCTCTTCAAGGTAAATCTCAGTTCTGCTAACAGTACACTCATTCAAAACATGTATTTCTGATTGATTAAGGAGTAACAGTAAAACAGAGTAACATGCTTTACCAACATTAGACAATTATGCAGTTTGTTTGTATTTGCATGAAATAAATCAATGAAATCACTCATGAGAGAAACTGATAATTGTCACATTGACATGGTGGTGTAGCAGGAAGACTGGGAGGCCATCCTCCAAGAGATTGTGAGTTCAAATCCCAGTTGAGGACATGTTGAATAATAATTACAGTAATAATGAACATGCGCAATCTAATCATGTGTCTCACATATCTAAATTGAAAACATTGTATGTTTAAAACCAGTTGCGCCAGATGTTCTTTTCTTCTCTCCGGCCCACAATTCCATCAGAACCCGGGCGGTGATGTCATAGTGGCAGGTTGGGAGGGAGGGGAAGGCTATCTGCTAATTTCAGTGAGTGCTTTGTTCTGCGTTTCTTTAGTGATCTGTGTGCCTCGGGCTGCCTCACCGTTCTTGACATTCACATCAATAGCAGTTTGAGGATGATGTCTTCCCTGCAGCACCAACATCACATCTCAAACCACCATGCACCATCCCTCCCTGATTGATTAGAAATTCTACTACTATTTGTGATGAAGCGAGGGTTACGAATAGTGAAAGGTCAGAGATGTAGAAATCTTGGCAGATACAAAAGTGTAAGTAGTATCAGTAGGCTAAGATACAGTAGCTACATCTGCTGTAAGATTCTGTCTACATTATCATTTAAATCCCTTTATTAAGACATCCTTTCACCACATCTTCCACTTGTCATGACATAAGCACATATTAGTTTACAACCCTTGGCACATGTAGACCGCTACTGTATACTGATCTTCCTACAGGCTTCATAGAGGGTTCCCATAGTTTAACCACATAACATGTCTGGTCTTAAAGAAATGTAGACATTTACAGGTGTTTAATCAACATACATCTCAATGTTTTAAATATTAAATACAAAGGAGGAATAAGATAACAGTAATTGCATGTACGTATTGTTTAGTGTCTGCTCTCTATTCTACTTCCTCTACAAGTATTGTTTAGTGTCTGCTCTCTATTCTACTTCCTCTACAAGTATTGTTTAGTGTCTGCTCTCTATTCTACTTCCTCTACAAGTATTGGCAAAACAGCTTAAGGGGCAAAGGATTGGATTTCCTGGTTTATTTCCTTTTGGGATTGACTTCAGTTGTGAGCCTCCCCTCACCCTGTCTTAGATCGTGGTGCAGAGTGATAAATTACACTCCGAGATTAAAGCAATTTACTGTACGCAACGGAACAGCTTCGTCGCTGCAGACCCGCGTCTTATCAATATCAGGGACTTTGCTGTGAATTATACTTTGATCACGGCAGCCGTCTTTGTTCCCATTAGGCGCCAAGCCAAGTCTAGACTGGTGGAAAATTGTACAAGCAACTGTCTGTGTGAAAGATTGCAAACGTCAAATAGATGTTACCCCGTGAGAGAGGCAGTGTTAACAAGGGCCGGATCTGCCGCACTTAAATTACATTCACTGCTGTAGTAGAAGGAACCCAAGAGAGGAGCGACAAAGTGAACTCGAAAAGCTCCAATAATAAACTCAGCAAAAAAAGAAACGTCCTCTCACTGCCAACTACGTTTATTTTCAGCAAACTTAACATGTGTAAATATTTGTATGAACATAACAAGATTCAATAACTGAGACATAAACTGAACAAGTTCCACAGACATATGACTACAATAAATGGAATAATGTGTCCCTGAACAAAGGGGGGGGGGGGGGGGGTCAAAATCAAAAGTAACAGTCAGTATCATTAGGTACTGCATCTCCTCCTCATGGACTGCACCAGATTTTCCAGTTCTTGCTGTGAAATGTTTCCCCACTCTTCCACCAAGGCACCTGGGGGGAATGGCCTTAGCCCTCACCCTCCGATCCAACAGGTCCCAGACGTGCTTAATTGGATTGAGATCCGGGCTCTTCGTTGGCCATGGCAGAACACTGACATTGCTGTCTTGCAGGAAATCACGCACAGAATGAGCAGCATGGCTGGTGGCATTGTGATGCTGGAGGGTCATGTCAGGATGAGCCTGCAGGAAGGGTACCACATGAGGGAGGAGGATGTCTTCCCTGTAACGCACAGCGTGGAGATTGCCTGCAATGGCAACAAGCTCAGTACGATGATGCTGTGACACACCGCCCCAGACCATGACGGACCCTCCACCTCCAAATCGATTCCACTCCAGAGTACAGGCCTCGGTGTAACGCTCATTCCTTCGACGATGAACGCGAATCTGACCATCACCCCTAGGGAGACAAAACCGCGACTCGTCAGTGAAGAGCACTTTTTGCAAGTCCAGTGATGGTGGGTGTGTGCCCATAGGCGACGTTGTTGCCGGTGATGTCTGGTGAGGACCTGCCTTACAACAGGCCTACAAGCCCCCAGTCGAGCCTCTCTCAGCCTATTGCGGACAGTCTGAGCGCTGATGGAGGGATTGTGCGTTCCTGGTGTAACTCGGGCCGTTGTTGTTGCCATCCTGTACCTGTACCGCAGGTGTGATGTTCGGATGTACCGATCCTGTGTGGGTGTTGTTACACGTGGTCTGCCACTGCGAGGACGATCAGCTGTCCGTCCTGTCTCCCTGTAGCGCTGTCTTAGGCGTCTCACAGTACGGACATTGCAATTTATTGCCCTGGACACATCTGCAGTCCTCATGCCTCCTTGCAGCATGCCTAAGGCACGTTCACGCAGATGAGCAGGGACCCCTAGAAGTTTTCATAACTTTGACCTTAATTGCCTACCCGTCTGTAAGCTGTTAGTGTCTTAACGACCGTTCCACAGGTGCATGTTCATTAATTGTTTATGGTTCATCGAACAAGCATGGGAAACAGTGTTTAAACCCTTTATAATGAAGATCTGTGAAGTTATTTGGATTTTTACAAATTATCTTTGAAAGACAGGGTCCTGAAAAAGGGAAGTTTCTTTTTTCCTGAGTTTAAATAACACACTACACCATATGTAAATTGAAAAATATGCAAACTTGTTAATCAAATCAGTCCCACTCAGCCACGTCTGTTTGAACAAATATGTTTAAGTGGATCGTTAAAAGGGGGATATTATCCTTCCAAAACAACTGGGGCTAGTCTATGGGTCCTGGTCAAAAGTAGTGCACTACCCCATGGGTCCTGGTCAAAAGTAGTGCACTATAAAGGGAATAGGGTTCCATTTGAGATGCAGAACGGGTCTGTATCCATTGGGTAGCTACAATACGTAACAATAGTCTCTCAGTGGCCTAGTTAATATATTTATAAGATGCTTAACATGGAATGACTGGTCAAGCATAACATTGTGGTCTAGAGTAACCTCCATCAAATGGCATATGTTTTGTTATTCCGATTCTACGATTCTTCTGGTCACGAGAGGACTGAGCACTTAAAGTTGTACCGTTGTTATGTCATAACTATTGCAACAGTAGTGACCGATAATAATGGGTTGCGTGCTGTGCACAGTAATATTCGTCAGAAACTCAGTTCTAATGGTTCCTTTTAACCTGAAATGATATTTTTTGGGGGGAATACTGTGGTGGTGTGCCACTGTGCTGCTGTTCTGTAGGAAATGTTATTGCTTTTCATTTAAGTGTGGCTTTGCAGAAAGGAAAGATAGACTGAGCCCCAAGGTGGTGATACTGTATTAGGGCATAGTGTTGAGTCCTCTGGAATGACACTGTGTCTGTGTACTAAATGGTACCATATTGCCTTTGTAATGCACTACTTTAGACCAGGGTCCACGGGGATAGGGTCCACGGGGTTAGGGCCCAGAGGGTTAGGGTCCATAAGGTTAGTGTCCATGGGTCCATGGGGTTAGGGTCCATAGGGTTAGGGTCCATAGGGTTAGGGTCCATAGGGTTAGGGCCCAGAGGGTTAGGGTCCATAGGGTTAGGGTCCATAGGGTTAGGGCCCATGGGGTTAGGTTCCATACGGTTAGGGTTATTATACCTCCTATAGGTGATAGTGTTATTGTACCTCCTATAGGTGATAGTGTTATTGTACCTCCTATAGGTGAGTATAGTGGTGAGTATAGTATAGGTGAGTATAGTGTTATTATTCCTCCTATAGGTGATAGTGTTATTATACCTCCTATAGGTGATAGTGTTATTATACCTCCTATAGGTGATTGTGTTATTATTCCTCCTATAGGTGATTGTGTTATTATTCCTCCTACAGGTGATAGTGTTATTATTCCTCCTATAGGTGATAGTGTTATTATTCCTCCTATGGGTGATAGTGTTATTATACCTCCTATAGGTGATAGTGTTATTATTCCTCCTATAGGTGATAGTGTTATTATACCTCCTATAGGTGATAGTGTTATTATTCCTCCTATGGGTGATAGTGTTATTATTCCTCCTATAGGTGATAGTGTTATTATTCCTCCTATAGGTGATAGTGTTATTATTCCTCCTATAGGTGATAGTGTTATTATTCCTCCTATGGGTGATAGTGTTATTATTCCTCCTATAGGTGATAGTGTTACTATACCTCCTATAGGTGATAGTGTTATTATTCCTCCTATGGGTGATAGTGTTATTATTCCTCCTATAGGTGATAGTGTTATTATTCCTCCTATAGGTGATAGTGTTATTATACCTCCTATAGGTTATAGTGTTATTATACCTCCTATAGGTGACAGTGTTATTGTACCTCCTATAGGTGATAGTGTTATTATACCTCCTATAGGTGATAGTGTTACTAAACCTCTGTGTTATTATACCTCCTATAGGTGATAGTGTTATTATACCTCCTATATGTGATAGTGTTATTATGCCTCTGTGTTATTATACCTCCTGTAGGTGATAGTGTTATTATGCCTCTGTGTTATTATACCTCCTATAGGTGATAGTGTTATTATACCTCCTATGGGTGATAGTGTTATTATTCCTCCTATAGGTTATAGTGTTATTATACCTCCTATAGGTGATAGTGTTATTATACCTCCTATAGGTGATAGTGTTATTATACCTCCTATAGGTGATAGTGTTATTATACCTGAATGGTCAGACTAGACCTTGTGCATTTCAGGTAAAATAACGACCCAATGTTTATATCCCAGGACAAATTATCTAGCAACAGCGAGCTAGTTAGCTAAATTGACATATGTTTAATGCTTTTCGACCTGTCCCCAAATTAATATAGTTGGTTCAGAGTTTATTTTGATATTTTAACCTGTGTGTCCTGATCACGTCTGGTGTGGGTGGATAAAATCAACATGCACGCGAGCAGTCTAGTCAGCATGTAAGGTGTAAAGCTCTCGAGTTTCCTGCTGGGGTGCAAGGAGAGTCACAGGTCTGCTGAAACCATTGTGAACAGCGTGCCGTTTTTAAGGAATTATTAAATTAATGTTAACTATTTGGTTGTGGTATAATCACCTCTTCATGAGCATAGTCAGACCTACACATCTCTGATTATTCCACATTTAGCTCTATCATTAGAGTTATACAGCATGTAACGGCACGCTTTATGATCAATAAACATCAGTTGATCATGTCATTTCCGACACGTGAGGGTAGCCTCACAATATCTCTCAATATTGGCCACCATTAATTGGATATTTGAGTGGTATACAATTAAAGTGAACTGTACCTGACAAGAATGAGTGGTTTAGATTCATGTCCCATCTTTTGTGGGTTATGCCTGTCAAGCAGCAGACGTGCCCATTTTCCATAGTACAATAAGCTGATAATATTTACGTTGCAAGCTACCGGTAGAAACTTTATACAGTTGGCTAAATATATAGTGGTTAGTAGACCTAATGTACTTTTTTTCTCCAAACAATGTAGGCCTAACTAGCGAAGTTAGCTAAAAGAATCCCATTTTCAACATTATTTTTAAGAGTGTTTAATTACGATTGCTGCTGACAGACGTGATATAGACTACATTGATTGAAGGACCATGTCAAATTGGCTGGATAACTAATAACAGTTCACGTCAATATGGCTAGCTAACTAATAACAGTTCACGTCAATATGGCTAGCTAACTAATAACAGTTCACGTCAATATGGCTAGCTAACAAATAACAGTTCACGTCAATATGGCTAGTTAACAAGCTAACTTTCAGGGGATGAACTAGATGGCTCATTCCAAACATTATTTGATTTGCTTGCCATCTATAAAGGAGATGTTGACAATAGTCTGACTGACAACTTTACCAGGACAAGGACTTTCCGATGTCAAGCTCTTTCCAAAAGCCTAATCTCTAATGAAGCAAGCTAAATGATGTTGTTTGCTTAGCTAGCTACCTGCCAAATTGATAGGTGTCAGGATTTCAAAAGTGGTGAGTGAAGGAGTCAGGCGCAGAGAGCAGGTGTAACAGTATAACTTTAAACCGTCCCCTCGCCCCGACACGGGCGCGAACCAGGGACCCTCTGCACACATCAACAACAGTCACCCACGAAGCGTCGTTACCCATCTGATTGAAACGCTAGTAGCGCGTACCCGCTAACTAGCTAGCCATTTCACATCCGTTACACAGGGTAGTTCAAAAAGGACGTGGATTTAATATTCCAAAATACCAGAGAGACGGTCACGCCACACACACAAGGGCGCGTAAAGTCCCAGTCCAAACAAACAGGACTAAACTGAATAGGAACAGACACCACAAGAATAAACGAAACACCACAAACAGAATAACAAGCCCGCACAAAAGTCCGCGGGCCAACTGGGTTCAAATAACCCACAATAAACCTAAACACAAAACAGGTGAAACAAATCAGACACAACTAAATGAAAACAGAAAAGGGGATCGGTGGCAGCTAGTAGGCCGGAGACGACGACCGCCGAGCGCCGCCCGAACGGGAAGAGGCACCATCTTCGGCGGGATTCGTGACAATAGGTACCTTCAAGAATCAGAAATTACACGATCATTGATGTTTACTGATCATAAAAAGCCTTAATTTACTTGCTGTATAACTCTGATGATAGAGCTAAATGTGTTTAAATGTTTTGCGTGGAATAATCGGAAATGTGTAGTTCTGACAGGTGATGATATTTAAACCAAACAGTTATAAGATATATTTAACAATCACTTGACAAATGGCAAGTAGGCAATGCTTTTAGTGGAGCACCTTGCACCCCCAGCAGCCAAATTGAACATATTGTGATGTTTTAATGAAAACGACCTCGTCACCAAGCTCAGGAGCCTGGGACTGAACACCTCCCTCTGCAACTGAATCCTGGACTTCCTGACGGGCCGGCCTCAGCTGACGAGAGTAGGCAACAACACCACCGTAGTGGAGGGTCAATAGCTTCAAGTTCCTTGGTGTCCACATCACATGGTCCTCTCACACCAGAACAGTCGTGAAGAAGGCATGGCAATGCCTTGTCTCCCTCAAGAGGCTGAAATGGTTTAGTATGGCCCCTCAGATCCTTAGGAACTTTTTAAAGCTGGCCTATTGAGAGCATCCTGACTGGTTGTATCACCGTCCGGTATTGCAACTGCACCGCCGTCGACCGGAATGCCCTACAGAGGGTGGTGCGGACGGCCCAGCGCATCATTGGGGGCGAGTGCTCAGCCGTCCAGGACGTACGTACCAGGCAGTGTCTGAGAAAAGCCCCAAAATTTGCCAAAGACTCCAGTCACCAGAGACATGAGGCGCGTTACCAGACTCTGAGCAGTATTTGCTGTGTACAATAGTCTTACACTAGTCTAAATATGGCTGTATATCCACTAATAGTCTAACAGTAGTCTAGATATGGCTGTATATTCACTAATAGTCCTACACTAGTCTAGATAGATACAGCTGTATATTCACTAATATATACAGCTGTACAGCTGTATATTCAATGCCCCTGAACACGGCAGTTAACTCACTGTTCCAAGGCCATCATTGTAAATACGAATTTGTTCTTAACTGACTTGCCTAGTTAAATAAAGGTTAAATAGAAAATGTAATGAAAAATAGTCCTACACTAGTCTAAATATGGCTGTATATCCACTAACCATACACACCAGTGGACAATTTGATTATTTATTCCCCTGGGCCCAGCCTATGTATCACATATTCAGTAGTTGTACAGTAGTTTACAGTATCGATAGGAACTCTGATACTGCCACTGTATGAATGTAGACCCAGAGAGTAGTAATACTGTAGAGGTCATGTCCTAATGTAACTGACAATATGCCTGAAGTAACAGGCTAATTCAGTCTCTCTGTGAGCTGCCTCCCTCACACGCATACACACAAACTCATGCACACACGCACGCAAACACACACACACACACAACCCCCCCAACCCCACCCCACACACACACACAAACACACAAACACATGCACAAACTCATGTACATACGCATGCATGCACACGCAAACACACACACACACACACACACACACACACACACACACACACACACACACACACACACACACACACACACACACACACACACACACACACACACACACACACACACACACACACACACACACACACACACACACACACACACACAAAATGCCTCTCTCTTCTCTCTCTCTCTCAGTCAGGGAGGGACACTTCCATTTGAGGGATGGTGCTGTGCCTCTATAATGTACACCCACAGCCACTCGGTACTGAGCTAAGACCGTTCGCAGACATTTGTAATTTGTCTCAATATATATGAGACATTTATTGACAGGCCCAGCGGTAGCCGTGACATCTCTCATCGTTCCATACAGTCTAATAGATTCAGGTTCATATGCAGCGGAATGTACGCCTGGCTTTTCGAATATATATTTTTTTGGACAGCAGTATTCTTGAAAGAATTAATTTGAACATTCTAGCATTCCGGTGGAATAGAACCCCAAAGAAGTTGACAAGCTCTCACATTGACTCTCTGAATGTGTCTTTCCCCCAATGAAAACCTTCCTTTTACATTTCATTAGCTTCATGAATTACAATTGTAATAGAATTCCTCTTTTCACATCTATCAGATCTCTGTTTGGGGATTGGGCTCTCAACTGGATTGGTCATGCTAGATTACTAACCCATGCATATTTAGCCAGCACACACATCAATAATTTAATCCAGCATGCCAATGTGGAATTGTTTACAAAATGTGATTTCTTATGCATTTGATTGCTCTCTTCAAAGCCTGAGTCAACTATCAACACAAAGACCATGTATTATCATTTGTACAAAGTGTGTACCACACACGTTTTCATTGGGGGAAGACACATTCAGAGCTATTAGGTTAGAGGTTGGCTTCAGTGATCATGAATCAGCTTGGCGATAGACTTCCATGATTTTATTTCCATATCGTATTAACCTCTTAGCCTGGTCCCATATTGGTACTAACCTCTTAGCCTGGTCCCAAATCAGTACTAACCTCATAGCCTGGTCCCATATCAGTATTACAGTTTTTTTTGATTGCTTAAGCACGATTTTCAAAACAGGGCCCGTGTTTTCAAAACACTACACACAATTAGCACAACCACACACCCAATTAGCAAAACACTACAGATCCTTTGCAAAATTAAACACTCTTGTAAAAACTATACACTTCTTTTTAAAAACCACACTTTGTTACCATATGAAACACACACGTTTCACATTACTATACTCTGTTTGCACGAGTTACACTCTGCTGTGATAAACCTAAAACACTTGTATCACTTCTACTTCCCTATGATTAGAGTAGGCTACTATCAACAAAGTACAAATATAATGTAAATTCACCAAACACTACACAAGACCAATGTTGCAGACTGAAGAAACTAATTTATTTCTCAATTCGCCCAAAATGTTGACATGGAGATTCATAATACTGTAACCAAACGTCACTTTACGTATTGTAAGTTCAAAAAAAAAATAAAAATAAATAGACATTGTCTCTTCGCCTAGCTGGATCTGGCCAGAGAATTTCTTCAACATCGCAGGCAATGTTGTCCTTAGCAAGACACCTTGGAAAGAAACATCTTGAATGACGAATCCATCCTTGCATTGCTGCTACCTCCATCTGGTCACAGGGCTCCTCCATGGCTTGGATGAGGGGTACCTCAGCCTGGAGACTGAGATCATATACCTTCCACCGCCATGCCGAGAAAAACTCTTCTATAGGGTTGAGGAATGGAGAGTGGTGGTGGAAGATATAGGACGGTGAAATGTGGATGTTGCTGAAACCAGTTCTGAACCAGAGCAGAGCGGTGGAAAGACACATTGTCCCAGACAACAATGTATTGCATATGATCGATTTGATTTGCTGCTGTTATGTTGTGCAATTGATCCAAGAATGTAAGTATGAGTGCTGTGTTGTAAGGGCCCATATGGGCATGGCGGTGGAGGACCCCATTCTGTGTAATGGCTGCACAGAGTGTTATATTACCCCCAAGTTGCCCTGGGACATTGACTATAGCCCTGTGGCCAATGATGTTTCTTCCCCTCCTTCGTGTTCTCGTCAGGTTGAACCCAGCCTCATCTACGTAAATGAACTCATGCTGGATCTCCTCTCCATCCATTCGTAAAACTCTCTGAAAAACAGTGTCAGGCAAAATTGTGTAGTTCAGTGTAGATCTAGTCATAGGCGGAAATCCCAGGGGGGACGGGGGGGACAAGACCCCCCCATCTTGGGAAAAATATGATTTGTCCCCCCCAATATATCACTGTAAACATAACTATGTAATTTCAATAATATTAATAATACGCAATGAAAGCACTTGTGCTGATTATAGACACTTAATAGCGCATTTAAATTTCAAAAGATTGCGATCCCCCCCGCCCTTTGCCTCACAATGGTTTGATCCACTGCCAGTTCTTTAGCTGGCAAGGTAATAGAGAGTTCGTATCTACTGTCCGAAAGGCACATGTACGTAACTGACGTGTGGTTAATCCAGTCAATCCATAGCAGGTCCATAGCAATGTTATTTATTTATTTTTATGTTGGCAGGGTTCACACACTAGTTGAATTTGCAGAGCTAGCGCGCAAACTAAAGCAAACATTAACTATCAAGCTAGCTAGTACCTATTCCATTTATGTGGCGTCGTCAAAGATGGAATCTTTGCTATCGTCAGTTTATTCCAAGATCAGCATGCAGCTGTAGTGCTTCGACGTCCCTGTGATAAGGTTAGCAATAAACTGAAGTCCAAACTGAACAGAACAGAACTACACTCTCTTCTACCATTGTCTTAAATATATATAATGGTCTCGTTGCAAAAGATAAATTGTCGATAGTGAACTTTTTTTATTTTATTTTATTTCACCTTTATTTAACCAGGTAGCAAAGATTATAGCAAACACACAGAAACGGAATTGGTGCTCGCTAGCTTTACAAATTCAGCTATTGTTGGAAGCCAGCCAATATGAAACAAACTATTTAAATTACAAAAGGTTGCAGCATGTGTTGTGTAAATGTGTGTGTGTGCAGCTAGGCCAGCCAGCCAGCCAGGTAGAAAAATGGCAGAAAAAAGTAAGAAGACGGACATCAGAGTATTTGTCAGTACACCAAAACGCATAGTAAGAACTCTAGTATCCTAATATCTCAACGACTAGTTGATAAAATGTTCATAAGAAAGAAGTGAAATGCGAATGGAAATGTTTCACAATGATGTCATTAGGCAGAGCAGGCAACAGATGGCACACAGACAGCAGAGTTGGGGACAGATATGCAGGGACAGACTGGCAGACAGGGAGTCTCAGGTAAGTTTGTTGAGTCTTTGTTTGGCAACATTATGAAAGGTTCTCAATTTTTTTGACTTGTAAAATAGGGACATAATTGGAAAATGCCATGGATACCCCCACTCTCAACTTAAACTGGTGACTAAACTAAGATTTGTTTACGGCAATGGTATTGCTGTTGTGATTAATTGTGTAGTTTTGGGTACCGGTAGTTAGGAGTACGGCAAACACCTTATTTATTTTCTAGGAGACAGACTGAGTCAGTTAGGGTGGTGAAAGGGAAAGAGCCAGGGAGAGAGACTTCAGAGGACAGTGTCACAGCCACGGCAGGACCAAGTGTCACCCTTGTTGCCAGCAGCACCAGTATAGGGGACAGTGGCACAGCATTGTCCAGTTACCACAGTGATGGCACAAAACCATATCAGCCACACCCACAATTTATAGAACCGCAAACTCTTGCCAACAGAGTGTTGACGTTTCAAGAGAGATGGTTTCGCGATTTCCCCTGGCTACATTATAATCCATCAATAAAAGGAGTGTTGTGTTTTCACTGTAGCCAAGGGTTTTCAAGCCAGCCATCTTTTGGCCAAAGAGCTGATGCTGCCTTCATTAGTGCAGGATTTAGGAACTGGAGAAAAGGCATTGAAAAATTCACAGCACATCAAAATTGCCAAACCCACCGCTACTTTGTAATTGTAACAGCACACCAGCTAAATCCAATCAGTGTCCAGTTATGTCCAGCGTGTGGGGTAAACAGCTGGATGACGCAAGGCATTGCTTGATGAAAATTGTTAGTTCGGTGCGGCATGTAGTAAGACAGGGACAAGCCTTTAGAGGCCACACGGATGACATTGGGAATTTATACCAGATTTTGAAACTTAGGGCAGAAGAGGATGATCCCATTTTACTGAAGTGGTTAACAGAGCGTACCACAATGTACACAGGCCCCAAAGCACAGAATGAAATTCTGAACATCATGGCCAATAGTCATTCGAGGCATTGCAGCTGAGATTAGGTCTCTTCCGATTGTACAATTTTCATTAATTGTTGATGGTACTCAAGATGTCTCTGGTGCTGAACAGGAGAGTGTCTGCCTGCATTATGTTGACCATGACCATGTCCCTCACAAGGAGTTTATTGGGCTATACAGGGTGTCGGAGACAACAGGCGAGGGCATTGCGAAAGTGCCAACTGATGTGTTGTTGAGGAAACCCGCAAACATTTGCTCGGTTCTTTTGTTCAGTAGTGTGTATAGCAGTGGTTCTCAACCTTTTTGGGGTACTGGAACCCCTGCATATTTTGAGGCAAGGCAGGCAAGGTTTTGAGCAGTCCTCAGGGACCTCCACCCCCTCTATATTATATGTAAACTTACTGGAAACCTTGTGGTACTGACTACATTCATTACACTTTTTTATTTCACGGACCCCTTGCAATTAGTCCATGGACCCCTGTTTGAGAACCCATGGTGTAATTGATAGTTGTTCTTTTGTTTAGTAGTTTTTAGTACACTTACAAATGATTTATTTCATGTTATTTTATTTAAAATTGCATACTTTGTGCAACATACTTGTCCATAGCTGCTGTTTGAAGAGTTGAGACACTGACTGAAGGATATTTTGGTTGATTTATTTGGGTTTTTCATTGAAGTAGTTATTTTGCTTTTAGAACTGTACTTATTTTAAGCTTTTTGTTCTTGCAAAGATATTGTAGACTCAGGCCAGGTGGACATATTTAATGACTATATAAATGTATCAGAAAAAGTCAAATTAAAAGGTCAATTCAATACGGAGACCAACTTTGTGATGATTCTCAATGGAGATTCTTTTAGATGTGATCACACCATGTTCATTGTATTTATGAAAACTACACCCATACAGTGTACAGTACCATTGTCACCTACTGACCTTTCTTGATATTGCTGGTTGTAAGTACGAATACCTGCATACATACTGGACTGGTAAGGAGCACTGCTATAACTATTATTAGTAGTAGAATTATAATGATTTAAACATTTGAACAAGTTGGGAAAACCCTTCAGTTAACTACTGTACCTAACAATTATCCAGTTGTAGGAATTATGGATCCTCAATATACATTTAACAACGTATGCTATGTGTTACAGCACTACTTTTGGTGTCCCCCTCAGGAATTGCTCTTGAGAAAATTTAATGTAATTGTCCCCTCCAAGGTTGATCTCAGATTTTCGCCCCTGGATCTAGTATACATATTACAGTACAGTAAAAGATTATGAGACAGTATGCAAGATCACACTGCTAAAGTGAATACATACCTCTGCATAATCATGCCGCGGTCGTTTCACCCTTTCGGAATTGCGCTCGAAAGGCACTCGATAAATTTGCTTCATTTGAATATGTTTTTTTTTTAGGATGTGTGCCAGTGTTGATGTTGAGACCTGATGGATATCGTTGAAAATGGCGTGGTTATTGACAATGTTAGCTTGGAGCTGCTTGAGTGTTATAGCATTGTTGGCCAAAACCATGTTTACTATCTCCCTCTCTTGCTGTTCTGTAAACATAGGAGGCCTTCCCCCTTGTCGTCCCTGACCCTCAATCCTATGTAGGAAAAAAAACAGTATACAGTAGTACAGTAATTTCACAGGAAAAGGTAACAGAAGTGCTGATAGTGCATAGAATACAGTACTGTAAGCAGTTACTGAAACCATGCAGATGTTTTTGATATGATGATATTTTTACAATACCTATTTTCCAGTCTAAATGTTCTCATCACACTCGCCACTGTATATCGGCTTAGATTTGGCTGTACTCGCAGTCCAGCCTCCCTCAGCGTCAGGCCGTGGTTGACAATGTGGTCAACCAGTGTTGCGCGGATCTCATTTGTCAGATTCGGTCCTCTTTGAGCACCTTCTTGTCTTCCTCTTCCTACCCTTCCTCTTCCTCCTCCTCCTCGTCCTCATTCTCCTCCTCGTCCTCCTCGTCCTCCTCGTTGTTCTCCTCGTCCTCCTCTTTGTCCTCCTCCTCGTCCTCCTCATCTTACTCTTTCTCTGACTCTTTCCATTGTGCTTGAAGACCGATGAACTCACCTGCTGCTTTTTATAGTGCTTATACACCTGATTGGTGTGTCCACAATTAAGCAAACGAGTGTTTGCACACCTGATGACTGTGTTGAACCAATTGGTTGGACGGTGAGGTAATTTGACAGTCAGTGCTTTGGTTTTGCAAGGACGTGACTTCATGATAGATTTTTGTGTGTAATGTATGTTAAGTGTGTTTAGTGTTTTGCAAATCACTGTGTGTAGAGTGTTGCAACAAGTGTGAGGTTGACAATGTGCTTATAGTTGTGCAAATATGGGCTGATGTTTTGCTTCTTGAGTGTAAAGTTTTGCTAATAGTGTACTACTTTTAATTTTAGTGTGTAAGCAATCCAAAAAAACTGTAACCTCTTAGCCTGGTCCCAGATCAGTATTAAACTCATAGCCTGGTCCCAGATCAGTACTAACCTCATAGCCTGGTTCCAGATCAGTATTAACCTCTTAGCCTAGTCCCAGATCAGTACTAACCTCATAGCCTGGTCCCAGATCAGTATTAACCTCTTAGCCTGGTTCCAGATCAGTATTAAACTCATAGCCTGGTCCCAGATCAGTACTAACCTCATAGCCTGGTTCCAGATCAGTATTAACCTCTTAGCCTAGTCCCAGATCAGTACTAACCTCATAGCCTGGTTCCAGATCAGTATTAACCTCTTAGCCTGGTTCCAGATCAGTATTAACCTCTTAGCCTGGTTCCAGATCAGTACTAACCTCATAGCCTGGTTCCAGATCAGTATTAACCTCTTAGCCTAGTCCCAGATCAGTATTAACCTCGTAGCCTGGTCCCAGATCAGTACTAACCTCCTAGCCTAGTCCCAGATCAGTATTAACCTCATAGCCTGGTCCCAGATCAGTATTAACCTCTTAGCCTGGTTTCAGATCAGTATTAACCTCTTAGCCTAGTCCCAGATCAGTACTAACCTCTTAGCCTAGTCCCATATCAGTACTAACCTCATAGCCTGGTCCCAGATCAGTACTAACCTCATTGCCTGGTCCCGGATCAGTATTAACCTCATAGCCTGGTCCCGGATCAGTATTAACCTCATAGCCTGGTCCCAGATCAGTACTAACCTCCTAGCCTGGTCCCAGATCAGTATTAACCTCATAGCCTGGTCCCGGATTTAGTGTTTGGTTTATGTGTTGGGATCAGTCGTTATGAATTGTCTTTGTGATACTCTAGGCTTTCACTAATTCTCTTCACTATCAAACTTAACCTCCAGTAAGTCACAGAGTTCTGCAGTGAAACAGTGAGAGTCACAGGTTGTACACAGATGAAGGCCCAGTTAACTGAAGGTTAACCACTCCTGTGTTCAGAGGCCCTTACGTCACGCCTCCCAACAGACCCACACAACAAATTGGAAAGTGGACAAAATGTTGCTCCACTTTCGACTCTTTTTTTTAGGTTCAGGATACAGACAGGGATGCCTGCTTATCTTAGTGTTTTACATGTTAGCATACTAGATAACTAGGTTCCCATTTCTACGTTTTAGCATACTAGATAACTAGGTTCCCATTTCTGCGTTTTAGCATACTAGATAACTAGGTTCCCATTTCTACGTTTTAGCATGTTAGATAACTAGGTTCCCATTTCTACGTTTTAGCATACTAGATAACTAGGTTCCCATTTCTGCGTTTTAGCATATTAGATAACTAGGTTCCCATTTCTACAGTTTAGCATGTTAGATAACTAGGTTCCCATTTCTACGTTTTAGCATATTAGATAACTAGGTTCCCATTTCTACGTTTTAGCATACTAGATAACTAGGTTACAATTTCTGCGTTTTAGCATATTAGATAACTAGGTTCCCATTTCTACGTTTTAGCATGTTAGATAACTAGGTTCCCATTTCTACGTTTTAGCATATTAGATAACTAGGTTCCCATTTCTACGTTTTAGCATGTTAGATAACTAGGTTCCCATTTCTGCGTTTTAGCATGTTAGATAACTAGGTTCCCATTTCTACGTTTTAGCATACTAGATAACTAGGTTCCCATTTCTACGTTTTAGCATACTAGATAACTAGGTTCCCATTTCTACGTTTTAGCATATTAGATAACTAGGTTCCCATTTCTACGTTTTAGCATACTAGATAACTAGGTTCCCATTTCTACATTTTAGCATACTAGATAACTAGGTTCCCATTTCTACATTTTAGCATATTAGATAACTAGGTTCCCATTTCTACGTTTTAGCATGTTAGATAACTAGGTTCCCATTTCTACGTTTTAGCATATTAGATAACTAGGTTCCCATTTCTGCGTTTTAGCATGTTAGATAACTAGGTTCCCATTTCTACGTTTTAGCATATTAGATAACTAGGTTCCCATTTCTACGTTTTAGCATACTAGATAACTAGGTTCCCATTTCTACGTTTTAGCATACTAGATAACTAGGTTCCCATTTCTGCGTTTTAACATATTAGATAACTAGGTTCCCATTTCTACGTTTTAGCATACTAGATAACTAGGTTCCCATTTCTGCGTTTTAGCATATTAGATAACTAGGTTCCCATTTCTACGTTTTAGCATACTAGATAACTAGATTCCCATTTCTACGTTTTAGCATACTAGATAACTAGGTTCCCATTTCTGCGTTTTAGCATATTAGATAACTAGGTTCCCATTTCTACGTTTTATCATACTAGATAACTAGGTTCCCATTCCTACGTTTTAGCATACTAGATAACTAGGTTCCCATTTCTGCGTTTTAGCATATTAGATAACTAGGTTCCCATTTCTACGTTTTAGCATACTAGATAACTAGGTTCCCATTTCTGCGTTTTAGCATATTAGATAACTAGGTTCCCATTTCTACGTTTTAGCATACTAGATAACTAGGTTCCCATTTCTACGTTTTATCATACTAGATAACTAGGTTCCCATTTCTGCGTTTTAGCATATTAGATAACTAGGTTCCCATTTCTACGTTTTAGCATACTAGATAACTAGGTTCCCATTTCTACGTTTTAGCATACTAGATAACTAGGTTCCCATTTCTGCGTTTTAGCATATTAGATAACTAGGTTCCCATTTCTACGTTTTAGCATATTAGATAACTAGGTTCCCATTTCTACGTTTAAGCATACTAGATAACTAGGTTCCCATTTCTACGTTTTAGCATATTAGATAACTAGGTTCCCATTT